>NC_047671.1:24859166-25220000 GCF_011762505.2 Arvicanthis niloticus
CATTTTAAAATTTCTGAAGCCTCCAGCAACACTTAGGATAGTGCTTTTCAAAGCTTATGTGGGTAATAAATATTGGAAGAAGAAATGAGTGGGGATTATAATGAAATTAAGCAGCAACTGTGAATTTTAATAGCAAGTAACATTTGTGGGGAAGACATCAGAAAATTGGGAAGAATTCATTCAGTAAATACAACCAAAGGGAGCCTCCTGGTAATTTGTGATCTAAATCTCTTCTTCTTTACAGCAACAAACAAAGACTTGTTGAGGCCCTAATCATCATTCCAGGACACAGCTTTCTTGGCTGTCATCCCATATACTTGAATGAAGTCTTCCTGGCATAGGATGGTCTGTAGTGAAATGCCCCAAAGCATGTCACCCAAGTATGCTTACTTACTACTGAGGACTCGGGGTCGAACACAAGCATGGTCCTTAAGGTTTTCTAGGATGAGAAATTAGCAGATGAAGACAAAAAGGCTCATGAGACTCCTCCCCTCCCTGGGGATCTATAGGCAGTTAACAGCTTCTAGGGAAGGAACATATATATTATCCAATGGTGCAAGCCATTGGCAAGCTACCCATGCTCATAAACACAACCTCTCACACATGCCTCTAAACAGCTCAAGTGAAACTTATTGGGTCATTTGCATGTGCATGTGCGTGCATGCGCGCGCGCGCGCACACACACACACACACACACACACACACACACACACGCACACACACCCAGGCTTGTATTATAGAAGTTAAAGGAGGAGTGGTTTCAAAGAGGAAGGAAACCAGTAGGAATGAGAAAGGAACACTTGACAGTAATGGGCAAATATGACCAAAATGTACTACGTATATGCAGGAGAATAAAAAAATAGTGAATCAAGGCTGTGTATGGAACAGGACAGAATCCTGGGTCTGTGCCCTGTATGCTGCATGATGCTTATTAGGGAGGGGTACCTGAAGTGCCTGAGTGTTGTCTATCCATATTGTTTTTGTCCTTTGTATCAGATAAATGAGGGAGAAGTCCAAAGGGAGCAGGCTGGGCTGGGACCCCTGGGATCTGCTACTGACTTCACAGCTCTGAGTCTCCACTTTCCATTTGCTGGATGGTAGGAGAGACAAGTCAACACTGTATTTCAAGGTCGGGGGCATGACTGCTCCAAAGACAGCATGGAATATGGTGAGACTTGGTATGTTTGGTATGTTTGCTGCTGCCTAGAGAAAGTCTGAACATTTCTAAAAGCTCAAGTGGACAATGACCAACCAAATGATAGGCAGGCAGCCCCTCCACCAAGAATAGAAAACCCTCAAGAGAAACGAAGAGCAATAAAGCCTCCTCTGAACACAGTAGTCCTCCAACCTCCTCTGAACATGATGGTCCCCCAGCCTCTTTTCAAACAGAACAGACCCAAACCCTTCATGTCTGCATCCTGTGCACCGGGCTTGATCAGGATGCATTTCTATCAGATTTGAGCAGGATTTCCATGTGTGGTTTTCTGTTCATCTTTGTGAAAGTTTTCGACTTCACCACACATTATTTTCTTGGTTGGCCACCTCAGGGGAGAGGAATAGTGGCTGGGAGGGCTTCACCAAGAAACAGAAGGCTGAACAAGGAGGTGATTACTCCGGGCTGCCTGCCATCGGCCTCCTGCAGCCCCCACAGAATGGTGATTTCAGTTTAACCTGGATGGCAGACTACAAATCTGCTCATCTGTCCTCTCCTCCCATGGCTTCCTGCTCCTGAGCTCTGACCATCTGTGGCAGGGTCCGTGGGCGGCTCTTGTCCTTGAGTTCATCCTGGATGAGGAGCCGGGCTCTGAGAGATAGAGCTGTTGCCTCCCTCTTCCTCCACAGGAATATTTATGGGTTCAATTTCTACAATTTACATCTTTCATTTGATATTCCAGCTTTCTTTCCCTAAGGCTTCCAGTGTTATTCATGTCAGAAGGGACATGTTATTTCCCAAATGTCTTTTGCATTATTAGTTTCATTTATTATTTTTATGTTTTCTATTGGGTATACATACATATTATTCCCCTCAGATAACCCAAGCAGCTGGCAATGAACTGGGGTTTAGCAGTTTTCAGCAGACACTATGCATGTAAAACCAGCCCTAATTAGCTCCTCTACCAGCCCCAAAATGTCTGTGTAGATGCTGTTAAGCTATCAGCTCTATTCTTGTCTGTTCTGGACAGTGGGGACTTCAAAAGGCAAAAGTCAAGTCTTAGCCTCTCGGAGAGCTGAAAAGCCCCTCTTTCATCCTCATTTGTCTTTGACACTCCCCAGGATCTGAGAAGCACCACTGTGCATTGATGCATACAGATACTTGTGTCAGTGCTTCTCACAACAGCCAAGTTACAGGATCAACCTAGGTGTTCATACACAGAGGAATGGATAAAGGCAATAAATGTCACACACACACACACACACACTTACAGACACACACACACACACACACACACACATGTACACACACACTTTACTCATCCATGAAGAAGAATGAAATTACATTGTTTGCAGAAAATTGAATTCTACTGGAGATTATCAAATTAAGTGCACTAAATCATATTCAGAAAGACAAAATATTATGTTCTCTTTCATCTACAAATTCTAGGTTTCGTATGGATATTTGAAATCATGAGATACACACACACACACACACACACACACACACACACACACACATATGTGTGTGATAGGTGACATGAAACTAGAAGAGAAAGTGCCTAGAGGAAGAAAGGGGACTGGTGGGTGGTAGAAAGGGAGAAAAAGAGGAGGGGAGCAAAGAACACCGGGAGTGAATATGGTCGAAGTACACTATATACTTGGTTGAAACTGCTGTTATGCAATCCAGTTCTAAGTATAATGAATGAATATATGCAAATGAAAAAAATCGATTGTTTTAAAGTAGATTGGCAAACTGATTTCTTCTGGCTTTTAAAGTCATGAAAAGTACGTGAAATAAAGTGAAACCCAAGAGGGTATCCGTGAACCCTACAACACTGAGGGGGTGCTTTGTGAGGTCACACCTTGTAGCCATAGTCATCATGGGCCTCATGTCACTCTAAGAACCAGCATGACTCTTGGACAAAAGCCACCTTTCTGTATTTGTATTTATCAGACAAATAGTGATTTACCACGAGTGCAAGTCAACTCTCACCTGGGCTTGCAAGGGTCTGTGCTGTCCCTTGAAGGGGTTCTGTTTGTGGGCAGGAAGATTGTGGAGGTCCTCAGTGTCCTGTGCTCTGCTAACTCGGAAGCACCACAGTGTCTCTATCAGTCGCTTAACTATGAGGTCTTCCCTGGGAAGTGTGGTGTGCAGCCACCTGCATGCCCTCTGCCTAGCCCTGCGTCTTGTATTAAGGATGCCCGATGCTTGCTGCATCCACTTCACTGCCTTACCTCTCTCCATCTGCTTTTGAAAGAGAAACAAGGCGTTAGCATAAGTGGCATATTGGGCCTGGATGGACAGGGTGCTCCTGAGTTAGGGACAGCTCTATGCATCAGATGCTTCATTGCTTTTCCTCCTGCTACTTGGCCTGATCACCAAGTCCTCTTCAAAACACACTTGCCCTGTGCGGTGGTAAAGGATTAAGGGAGCTACACATCGGTCCATGTTTCTATGAGGGCCCTGGCTCACTTCAAGATGACTCTGTCTCATCTTTGAGTGGGCTCAGTTCCATGGACCACAATACTCAAAAGGCCACAGATGCTAAAGTACCCTGGAAGATTTAGAAAACCATGTGACCAAATATTGTATCTGGTAGACACTGGTGCTCAGTAAGGTCAGCAAAGTCCATGTGAAGAAGTTCCTAAATACGAACGGACACACCTTGTCTTAGTGTTTCGATTGCTGTGATGAAACTCCATGTCCAGAAGCAGAATGGGGAGGAAAGGGTTTATTCAGCTTACACTCCCACCATTTATCTATTTATCCAGTGGCCCATCAATGAAGAAAGTGGCAGGAACTTGGATGTAGAAGCTGATGCAAAGGCCATGGAGGGATGCTGTTTACTGGCTTGCTTTCTTATAAAACTCAGGACCACCAGCCCAGGGATGATGCCACCCACAATTGTCTAGGCCTTCAACCATCAATTAAGAAAATGCCCCACAGCCAGATCTTGTGGGGCATTTTCTCAATAGACAGTTTCTCCTTTCAGTACTTCTAGCTTGTGTAAAGTTGTCATAAGACTGACTATTTGACACAGCCCTAAGTGCTTTCTCAGTCAGCATTTTGTTTTTAGAAACTTAGTTGATTAAAAAAAAGACTAAGTTTTTGTTTTATATGCCATCTTTTCAGAGACTATTCTTGGAAGTTAATTGTTTTTCTATTACTCAAGTGAAAATAATGAAAAATTGCCTGTTGTTTGAACTAGTTTAACTGAATACACAACTTGGTCCAGACACATCACCAAACCAGAAATGATAGCAATTTGGTAAACACATTACGCTCATTTCCCAGGTGATAGCAAATTACTAATAACTGAAAAAAGGAGGTGGCATTCTTTAAAATATATATTTGCCTTGAAAAACATTATGCATGGCTTTTAAACATCCTTTTGGACTCAGATTCCTATTGAGATTTAGCAATGTGTTTCCATATTTATCACCTCATAGTCAATGAATAACAAGTCTCTGAAACATACAGTCTAATGGTACGACTGTGATGTTATTACCATTAAGTCTTCTATGGGGTCTTGCAGTCATTTCTTCAATTAAAAAATGCTCAGTGTTCTATTAACCTTTTGTCTGCTGCACCATCCTTCATAGCACCATTGCCTGAGATGGCAAGCCATGTATTAAAAGAGGCAGATGGTACTGTGATCCACCCCCAAGTCCTCCGTCATTAGGGAGATGAACTATCATCTTTTCATTAAAAAATATGAGGCAGTTTGTCATACCCACGGATGCTTGAACTATCTCAAACCTCTTTGTTCTAAGACACAAGAAATAGTTCCCAACGTGCAACATCCTTCAGCCAACTAGATGTTCTGTTCCCATGGGAAGAGCATCTCATGGAAACAGAGATAATGAGTTTAGATGTCTGTGCTCTGCTCTTTCTTACTTTCACATCTTAGAGGAATCTTTCTGGAGTGAACAATCGGTCATGCTACCAATGTCCATGCCGGCTCAGGAGGTGAGCAGGGCTATATATATATATATATATATATATATATATATATATATATATATATATATATATATCAAAATCCAGCCTCAATGTTGACTCTGGAGTATTAGGTGACAGTCATGGAGGGGCAATAACATGACTTTGGATTTCCAGAACACTTAAGAACTCGTTTTATTTTCCATTCCAAAATGAGCACAAGGGAGAAGTACCAAGGACAGTTCCTTTGGAACTAGGCCTTACTAACGTTGAGTGAAGGAGTGTGTTGGGCTGTGACATCGTTAAACTCTCCATTAAACTGCACCTGATAGATCTCTGTGGAACCTTCTAGACAACTATAGGAGTGGACTGATTCAATGAAAGAGAGTGAAATGTTTCACTTTTCCTGTTCTGTGCCTTCTCCACTTAAGAGTCCCAGGGTCCTCTAACCCCTCCAGATACCCTAGTCAAGACAGTCTCATGGGGGTGGGTGGTGGATCAGCTTCTCATTCACACAGCAAACATTTATAGTGCCATGGCGATTGGCACTGGGTTTTGGCATCACCTGTGAGTGCTGTGAAGTGAATCTTTCCTTTATATCCAAATGAACACGTTTCCCAGGCTATTCGTTTAGCTTTTCCAAACTCTGCTGTCTTTCTTTGTGGAAGAGACAAAACTCCCACACCACTGACATCCATGGCTCAGCTGTTGTAGGACATTGTTTGGTCCAGCAGTTGGCAGAGATGTCGTACTGTTTAAGTTCTGGCTCCATTGAATACTAGCTCTATCCATGTAGTAAGTTGGGCATAACAGAATTCACTTCATGAGGAAAGAGGTTAGGGAGAAGGGCAGGAGGCCAAACGAGGGTAACAGGGTTTGAAGATGATTTGGGGATATATTACATACACAAATAGTAATGTCATCATGAAACTCATGTATAATTAATAAATGCTAATTAAAAGAATTCATTTCGTGAAGTTACCGTGAGGGCTTAGTGAGATTATCGTGGAAATGCTCTTAACCTATCACGTAGTTATGCTCAATAAAGAGCATCTACTGCCATTTTCAGTTGTTGTGATCATACACCTGCTTCTTTAACACATCGAGACTCCCTTGAAGTAGATCTTTAATGATTTGTTAATGATGGAGGCAGAAGTTTAGTGAGAAAGCCAGGGAGCTGTGGAGCTGTGGACCTCACACCGAGACCTGTGGTTCTCACAGTCCACTTTTCACATCACTGTTTTGTTTTTTGTTTTTGTTTTTTTCCCTTCTGCCTCCTGCCTTCCTCCTCCCGCCTCCTGCCTGGATGCTCAGCAGATGGCACCTGTCAAAATGAGTCCCTGCCCATGAAGCTCACACTTCACTTGCTCCATGTTTGGTCTTCCTTTACATCTCCACTCCAACCGCTCATTATGCAAATTACTTCATCCTTCTCAGCTTCCTCCAGGGCTCAGTTCCATCAGTCTTACCAGATATTCTTGTAAAAATATTCATTGATTCATTTCTTTGTTTATTGTTTTAAGATGGGATTTTATTACATAGCCAGGGTCTATGTAGTCCAGCCTGACTTACACATAAAATATTCTTGTCTCAGCCTTACTGCTATGATTATATACGCGTGTCCCCATACCAACCTATTTCACTATGTTCTTGCCCAATATCATCTATCTAGTGTCCTGCTCAATGGTATGCTGGAACTAACTCTTACCAGTTCACAAAGGCTAGTTGTTATAATTTCAGATAAAGTTTAAGACAGTTGGCATCACACTGATAGTTTGAAGTCAGCTGTGTTGGGAGTATTTGCTCTCTGAATATCTCCCAATTCCAGAAGTGAGAGTGCAACTTCTGTTTCCGGGGAGTCTGTTAGGGTTTATAGCATGTCACTGTTATCACCTTCACACTCTCAATTTCTGTTTTCCTTTCAAAACCAAAGTTCTTGGAAAACTAATATACTTCTCCATCTCCTTTCTTACCACTACCCAAAACAAAACAAAACTTAGCACCAAGGTCAGATATGGTCTTGGTCCATCTGAGCTCATGTACTGACCTTGTCTTCTGCATAAACATGTTTCTGGCTGCTGTAACCTGTTGCCTCTCTGGTCACTCATCGTCATTCCTCTGGGTTCTGAGGTCTGGTCACTCATTGTCATTCCTCTGAGTTCTGAGGTCTTCTGGTCCTTGTGACACTTTAGATTCATATATAAGATGCTATCTGTGCTTCATTTCCTCATCCCTGTCTCACTGAGCTCTAGTTGCCTACTAAGATAACTAAGCATGCTCCCACTGGCTTTTTTGTATTGTCTGTCTATCCGTCTGTCTGTCCTCTCCTTCTCACTCCACTTCTTGACATTAACTCCCCCCCCGCCCCCCAGCAAAGCTACTGGTAGCAGTCCTTATGTCTCAGAAATTTTGAGGTGGGGAATCACAGAGTAGAATACTTTAAGTTGAACTTTCAAATGTTAGATTTGTCTTGAATGTGACAGGTTCAAGACCTGTAGTCTTTATAATCCAGTATTGTAAAGATAACCCCTCTTATTATCCATAGACCAGGGTCATCTAAAGAGCAACACAATCTTGAAGCTAATATATTGTTTTCTCTGTCTGTTCTTCCTTCTCTGAATGAGTATGGATCAATATACCCTAGCATAAGTCATCTATGCTCCAAGATAGAAATCTTCAAATTTCGTCTTTTGTTTCACCTATACCATCAAATTGTTCAAGTCCTCTAACTTTGAAATGGCTCTTGAGTCAGTCCTTTGCTTTTTTGGATAAACTGATAAAACTCCAGAACTCACCAGAGATCCTTTTTCTTCCTAGAAAGAAACCATGTAAGCATTCATGCAAGCTTTGCTCTTGACCACACTTCTTGGGAAGCAGCAACTGGGTCATAAGGCAGAATCTCGGGAATTATGACAAGCTTTATTTGTGAAATGACAACCAACTGAAGAGCTAATAATTGAACATGATAAGATCTGTAGCCCAGTGAGGTTTGTTTCCTTAGTTTTGAATCAGGACCCATTTTAGGAGCTTTTGGGTCCTTTTAGGTGGAGCAACAAGTAGAGAAGCTTGCTTTCAATGTTCAAAGCCCCAGCTCTCGGGCCACTTCTGTCTTCAGTGCTGCTCAATGGAAAATGTCTCCTTTGAATAAAAAATCGTCAGTGAAGAATGGCACTCATTCCTCCCGAGATAATGATATTCTCTTCTTACAAGAATTTGAGCTTATGTTTATTCTTGTAGTCTCTAGATACTAACTTTAGAGATAAACAGACCTTCCAAAGAATGCCTGTTCAATCCATGGAGTAATGCCCAGATTTCATTTATTACAAGAGAAATGCAAATTAAAATTATCCTAAAGTTTTACTTTCCCTTCACCTACTTGTTAAGTCCCAGGCATTGGATAAAATACTGTTGCGAGTATGTGTGTGGGGTCAGTTGGTAAAGCCTTTCTGGGAGGCAGTTTGGCAACAGCTTTCTGAGTTAAGAATATATTCCTGGTCATAGTCATTTCACTTTTTGGAGTCCATGTAAACTTTTAATTATTTCAGAATTTATTTTTATTTTCTGCATGAAGCCAGGACACAGCCTTTTTTTTTTATCCAATGACAATCAAATCACTCTAAAGTCTCCGGTAACTAGGACATCAATGCCCAGTTGCTGTCAGACAGTGAGAGGTTCTTTCTCTCAAGCCTGTTTCTGTACTTTGGATTTTGCACTTCCATTCATCTATCTGCCTAGATCTCACCAGGACCAGAGTAGCACACAGTAAGAAGCCTCTATGAGCTCAGAACCTTGTGTGCACACATAACCTCTATCAAGACTCTGGGCTGGGAGTGAACTTCCCTTCTTACATCCATGTCCACATCTCATGTTTTATTGTGTGCTCTTTTATGGGAGAGAGAGAGAGAGAGAGAGAGAGAGAGAGAGAGAGAGAGAGAGAGAGAGAGAGAGAGAGAATTAACACATAAACCACATATCAGAGCCCACTTCGTACACTCAGTGTTCTTTGTCTGGTTATTCTCACTATACACATCTGAACACCATCCAAACTCCCAAGGAATTTGGATTAAGGAACTTAATGCCATGAACTTGCCCATGTAGAATTATCTTCTATAATAGCTTCTTGCTCTGGAGACTATGTTTTCCTACTAATTGGTTCCAGATGACTTAAAGCAAGATAGTATCCAAATTTTCCTTAATCCAAATTCCTTGGGAGTTTGGATGATGTTCAGATGTGTATAGTGAGAATAACCAGACAAAGAACATTGAGCATAGGAAGTGGACTCTGATATGTGTTATATGTGTTAAGACTCTCTCTCTCTCTCTCTCTCTCTCTCTCTCTCTCTCTCTCTCTCTCTCTCTCTCTCTCTCCACACACACATCTTTGTGTATGTCTTTGTGTATGTGTTTACATAAGTTCACTTGCATTTATGTGTACATGTATGTATGTATTCTTCTTTTGTTTGTTTCCAGATGAAACCACAGTGTGCATATTCTAAAGACCCAGCAACAGAGTTCAGGGTGTGATCAGGCAAGTGGTCCATGTCATTATCTCTCCCCACCTCACTCTTTTTTCTGCTTTTCCTCTTCTCCCACACATTCTGCTTTCTCCAGAAGATTTAGAGTTGTTATATCTCTGTGACAGCTTCCAGAGATTCAAAGATGAACTGCCAGTCAAATTTTCCTTCCTCCTCCATAGGCATGAAAGACAGTATTAGCTTGGTAGGGGTGGCAAATACAATGGGTACACGGTGTAAATGTGAGAATGGAGAGAGCTTGCTAGGAGACAGCCTGTTCCCACACTGGACTTCCACCATGCTGCTCCTGCACCCTGATTCTCAATGACTGTGTATCTACATGTCTGTTTTCTCTCTAGATAGTGATTTCTCCAAGGAAAAGAATTGATCATTTGTTATCCCCAGGTAGCTGGAATATAGTAGACACTCAGCAAACACTTGCTTCATATTCCTTAATAATGAATGAACACCAAGAGTATTCTGTTGACTAATAGTTGTGTTTTCTACAATACTAATATGTTTAAATCACTCAGCTCTTGTAGGACACGGGTGAGTGAGTGTATGTTGCAACCCCAAATGGACTGATAGACACGTTCTTGGGTATCAGTGCAACTGTTACTGGCTTCCCTCTGTTCTATAAAACAGCCACATGAAGCATTTCATCCTGGCTTCTAGTACCTATGAAGAAGTTGTAGGTCTTTGATGGAGTATCCTCATTCCTGTCCCCCAGATAAGTAATATTCTTTATGCTATGCTGTTTGTAGTACTTCAAAAAGGGTAGGGGATCTGAGTGTAAGATACAAGGTGATTAGGATAAGCCAAGGGAGATAAAATCCTGCTTCTTCTAGCTAAGTGCCTCTGTGCTGTGATACCACTGTTTTAAAGTTACCTTTAAAGTGAATCAGGGACCCATTCCAAAGAATTGCCACATGTGGGATACTAAAAATAGTATAGTTGGCTGAGCATGAAGCCAACATTTGATAAAATTATCAATGTTCAATCTACACCAAGTTGTGTGTCAGAAGCTATGCTGGAGTAAATGAAAGGGGAGGGTAGAACTGAGGCCTCACCTTTCTGATTCTGGAAATCTCATTATTTTAGTGATAAGACTTTACTTGGGTTCATTCAGGCATTAAAGGGGTAAGATGATTTAATGTACATGCTTCTTTTCCAAGATTGTAATCACAGCACACCCAAGTTCTCAACTAGATTAGTGAGTAAGAGGGACTGTTTTGAACCATTTATGGTTTTGGATCTGAACAAGGATCTGGAAATAGAATGATTTTCATATTGATCATGCAGTGCACATCGACGGAACACCTACTGTCTGCCAGGGGATACAAAGATGAATTACATATAAATCCCATTCCCTGCGGAGTTCCCAACCTACTTAAGAAAACAACTCAAAAAAACTTCAGTCTTGATCCAAGACTTGCATAACAGCTTAGCAGGTCCAGCATGGAGTGGGGGCGGGGAGCTGCTCATGGTTCGTAGCCTTATGGGTAGTGGTTACAGAACTACATCAGGGAAGGGAGACAGCAAGTCTTTGAGGTGATAAGGGAAGGTGCTCCACAGCTGCTCAGGATGCAATCTAGACCCAAAGAAGGAGAGGATCCTGGAAGAGCAGTGGGAAAACACACACACACACACACACACACACCAACAAAACCTGTACTGGAGACTGAGTAGGCTGGCCTGGATGGAAAGGTGAATGTATGTACCAGGAGAGCAGCATGAACGTACCAGGAGGCCAAGTCTTGAATGCCAAGACAAGAAGTCTGGAGTAGATTATGAACCACAAGAAGCTCTTGAGCAAAGAAGTAACCCTGAACACCACATCTCTACAACTTCCACATCAGTCCTTTCTGATTATAAGGTTACACTAAAATGCTAGCTGGCCCTCACTGGAGACTTCTTACACACACGCACACACACACACACACACACACACACACACACGCACACGCACACGCACACGCACACGCACACGCACACGCACACGCACACGCACACATACACAAACACACCATCTAGGCCTAAGTCAGGCTGACTCAAGGTCGGTTTCCTTGGATCTTTAGTGGCTGAGAATCTGTGCTTCAATTTGAGCATCACTGTAGGAAGATGGAAACCAAAGAACACAAATGTCATTTCACATGAAGTCAGATCTGGAGCAGGGCGTGTTTCCTGACCACAAGGGTTGGGACTGATCTAGACATCACATCTCCTTCAGAGAGGGTAGGGTCCTCAGTAGGAATACAGGAAGCCAGTATGAGCCAGTTTTTCCTTGACAGCATTTGAATTGGTCAGAATAAATGTTATTTTCTTAAATATTCATCTTCAAAATGGCTGACATGCACTCACATATGACATAGTTCTTCAGGGCACCACAGAATGTTGCCTTTAGCTTTTCCAAAACAATAGGCTGATGTTTGTTTGTGAACATCAGTTGGCTGAGGACAGCTGACAAATGGCTACGTGGACTTTGACTGGTAGACTCTTATCTAGTGAGCCAAACGGCAGAGAGGTGGAGTTACTGATGGAGTGGGCAGTTATCACAGACATGGCTGTTTTAGCCTTGGATTTTAGGAAAAAGCTCACTTCAACTGCTTCATGATCCATGTTGAGCCAGGCTTGGGAACTATCTAAAGCACTAACTATGTAAAAATGTAGGAGACAGCAACTCAGTCTGGCAATCCACTTGCACTGGCTAGGCAAGAGTAACCTTCAACTTCAAGGAAATTAGAAAGAAGGGCAGAAGGAACCCTTAAATTTTTCTCTTTCCCATTCTGGCTTTTTTTTTTTTTTTTTTTTTTTTTTTTTTTGCAGTTTGAAAAAAAATATTCTTCAAAATATGTGGACCCATAACAAACTCAAGGAGAATTTCTTGCCAGTTGATGTATCATCCCCTTTATTTAAAAATGATGAAAGAGAGAAAATGTTTTTTCGAAGTGGTATCATTTATCTCATAATGATCAATAAAAACATCACAAACTAATGTATTAAAGAAAACATTTAACTTCAAACAACAAAAAAAAAACGCAGGAGTCTTAGAACTATCTCAAGGCTGTGAGGGAGAGACAATGGCCTACTCATTGTGACCCTGTTTAGTTAAAGTGTGGTTTGTCACTTTAACTTTCTAGATTTCCTTTCTTGCCTTCCAAGGCAGCTGAGAGCTAACAAAGCATTGGGCCACCAGCTTTTATTTTGTCTATACTAAATTACACACTGTTCTCTATCCTTGACCTTCATTAGCGGCAAGTGACTGGACAACCTCCTTTTACCACCTGTGCAGGGACGCCAGCCATGCCACTTTGAATTCCTGAATCCCTAGGCAAGGGAACAAGGGGACCTCAGGCTAAGCAAGTTCATCTGTCTCTTCCATTGCTGTGCACAGTAAATATTGTTTACTCACGATCTCTCCATTCTGCTTGGCAGAGAGGAGGTGTGCAGAACAAAGCATGGCTTTCCCTCTTCCACCTACACAACCCAGGAGCACGTGGGAGAGGCGATTCCAGAGTCTGCCAAGAGAATTGCTGCTGAGTACTCTTTCCATTTTCCAAAGTTTCTGACCCAGTTTAGCATGCAGATGCCCCACATAGAGTGAGCTCACCGTACCACCGTGGGTTTGCCTTTCCAAAGAAGGCAGTTAAAACACAGAGGGAAATCTGGCTTCCTCAAGGGTTAAGGGACAGTGTTTTGTTCTTTTAGGAATAACACATCTTCAAGGTGGGTGTAGCATTACCCAGAGCTAGAGGACCTGGCATCTTTCTAACTGTGATCTGAGGGGCTTGAGCCTGCCTTCGGTTAAGCATCTTACTTTCTAAGATGTCTGAGTACCTGATGTGTCCCCATTGCTGTTCAGTGCACAGTGGTGAAGCTGATCTCATTCTCTCTCCATCCCTTCATCCCATTTTCTCCCCTTCCCGCTTTCTCCTTCCTTCCTTTGTTTCCTCTGTACTGTGTTCCATTCCCTCTCTGTCTCTCACTATCTTTCTCTGTGTCTCTTTCTGTCTTTCTTTCTCTCTGTCTTTCTGTCTCTGTCTCTGTCTCTCTCTCTCTCTCTCTCTCTCTCTGTCTCTGTTTCTCTCTCTCTTTGACTCTCTCCTTACCTCTGTCCCTAAGCAGCACCTAAGTATCTTTCTAGAAGAGCCAAGCCTTCCAGAGGGCCACACACCGAGTCAGTAAATTCCAATGGGAATCAGTAGGATGCTTACCAGGCCCTGGGATAATATCCTCTTTTGCCCACTAGAATGTAAATTGCATGAGAGTCGAACTTAGTAACAGTTTTTCCAGAACACAGTTCTCCAGACACAGTGGTAATTGCAAAGTATCTATTAACTGAATGAAGGAATTGTCTCAACACTCTGATATCATTAATCATCATTACGTTCATTATAAGGAGAAGCCAGATGCACTTTAGAAAGATTAATTAATATCTTCAGTCTTCCAGTGAAACTGTTGTAAAATCTGAATTCTAATTCAGAACTGTATGAGCCCAGAGTCATGACCACACAGGAGAGAATTCACAGTGAACCTCAGAAATGCCACATGGCTCCACTGTTTCTAGTATTTTTCCATCTGCCCAAGGTTACGCCAAAACGTTAGAACATATGGTTTGTTCTCTTTCACTTGCACCAAACTCATTTGCTGATAAGTCATATATTTAACTTTATGATGGGATCACAGATGACCTCCAAACTAATTAATATATTAGTTTATTTTGATGTTGAAAGTGCCTTGGGAATCAGAGAAAGCATTTTCAAAACAAGTGCCATGTTGTTACCTTGGCTTGACTCTCTCACCCTTCCCCAGGAGAACTCTATATGTCCCTGGTGTGGACAAGACTCCATACATTTTTTTACAAATGATATTTTCATGGAGAACCCTGGAAGTGCTGTAGGAGAGGGGGTCTCTCTTGAACTCTGTGTGTGCTGCACGGAGCTTCCTGTCTGCCAAAGCCAATAGCCAAAGGAACTGAAGTTCAGGCATGTATTTGTACATTGTCTTAGTTGGGTTCCTCTTACTGCAAAGAGACACCATGACCACAGCAACTCTTCTTTCAAAGGAAAGCATTTCACTGGGGCTGGCTTACAGGTTCAGAGGTAACAGAGTCCAATGTCATCATGGAGGGAAGCATGGTGGTATGCAGGCAGATGCTGGTTAGGTAGCTGAGAGTTCTACATCTGGATCTGCAGGAAGAGACAGTGAGCCATTAGTCATGATTTAAGCTTCTGAAACCTCAAAACACATCCCTAGTGACAGACTTCTTCCAGTAGGGCCACACTGACTCTAACAAAGCCTCATGTCCTAATCCTTTTGAGTAATGCCACTCCCTGTGAGGCTGTAGAGGCCATTTTAATTCAAACCACCAGAATCATAGATCAGTCCTAGGAGACTCTGTGATCTCTTCTTCTAGCTTCCTTTCTCATCTTTCTTTTTTTCCTTTTGCTGTCTCCCCCTCTTTTCTCTTCTTTCTCTCTCCTCTTATTTCTTCTTATTTTTCAAACCAAGGTTTCCTTAAATGATCTATATTCTGAGCAGATGTCTGTGGGGCAGTGGAGATGGTTGAGGGTGGGAGACTGTGGGAGAAGGCTGCTTTTATCCTTTTCTAAGTTACAGCCTCTGGTCGTTTGCTCTGTAGGAGGACCATGAAGAATCTGCTCAGCTAGAACACAAGGATCTTGAGTCAGTTTGTCATCTATAAGAAGGGGGTTGGATTATTCCTCACTCTGTTGGGCTGAAAATAACAAAGATGTGCTCTGCTCACCAAGACCTTGACATGGTTATGTAGACAGCAGGAGTAGAATCCAGACACTATGGCACAACTGCAATCAAAAGCTATGCAACGTACCATGGAAGTACCCAAAGTTAGGACACCAGAGGGCATGTGCTTAGTGTTTTGAAGATTCCTAAATACATAGTCTTCTCAGAAAGTCCTCCAAAAGAATTGTGTCTATGAGCCAGCAAGACCATCCTCTTTGACTTTTTCAGGTATTTGCCATCATTGGCTGGACCCTTTAGTCATTCTATGGTATTGAGGATCATGTTAGGCATAGGACAGTAAGATGCCCAGATCATGTCACTATAAAGTGGCAAGTGCTTTTAAAGTCCTAGAGAATCGAAAGGCCAGCTTGTTCTTTTTTGTAGACCAACTCAAACAGCTCCAAACATTCTAACCACTCACATACTGGGTCCACAGGGGTGGTTATCTCCCTTACATTATAAAGCTTAATGAGATAACGGAGTATGATTGAATACACGACAAAGAAACTGGCAAACTCTCAGAAGGCTTTGGGGACAGACGGCAGGAAGGCTGTGTCAGAGATTCCAGAATGGGCTTGTGCCACTCATCTGCAAAATTTGGATTGGGAAATTTCCATGTCTCATTTCCTAGTTTGGATAGAAAATAAAATTCCCTACCAGGAGGTTAGAGGGAAGGAGAAAGTGATGCCATCTTTATCGCCCCTTTCTCACATGGATCATCCTTTGTAACAGCCAAGTCTAACAAAGGACACACCCTTATGGGGCAGCCTTTTAAAAAACAAAACAAAATAATAACGTCTCTAAGTTTTCTCATCTCATTAACTCTTTCAGTCCTAAGGGTAAATTCTCTTTCTGCTGCACTTAACACAGGGTTATTTATCATCCCTTGATGACTTTCTATAATCTTGTTGATTTTTGGGAAGAATGTTTTTGTTCAGCTCTCTTCTAGACACCTGGATGGAGTGTGCCACCTGGGACCTGCCCAGGCTGTTCCTGATAGCACACCTTTATTCATCATGATGCTGAATGGATCTATAAACTTATATAGACTTGTGCAGAATGTCTTATTTTATCCTCCCTGCCCCCAAAACCCTATGGCATAAGCAGAAGATCCCACAACAGATCAAGTTCCGATATCTAGTTAGTGCAGGGTGCCATTTTTAGTCTTACTCATATCAGATCCTAATGAAAGAAGGGGTGACTCACCTCTGTCTTGGGGTTCTCTCTGAGGTAGGAACTTTTAATACAACCCCCAGAGCTTCCACTTTACTTGTTGCCATCCCTCCTCACTATGCTTCAGAATAGAAAATGTTCTACCCAGACAGCAACAGCCTTCGCTCCTCACTAACAAAGCATGGGATCTACAGGGATCTGGGGGTTCCGTTTCAATATCTAGGATCTGTAAATATATAATGCACCACAGTGCACTGTCTACTGGAAGTTACCGGAAGCTCAGTTCATCTAGGCTCATTCTGCCATACAGAAAGGGGCGGCAGCAGAAATCAATGGGTTTTCCATGGTCCCTGATAATCTCCTAGCTCTTATTTTACTGGTTTTATTTTGCTTATACAGTCCCAGCTGTGATTATCAATATGTGCAGTGAAGCTACTCCTGAGTCGGACTGTGGGAACAATAATAAGATTGGGGGGTAGAGAGGGTAATGCCCATCTCCAACAAGGCTATGATCTCTGAGTTAAAAGAAATATATGAGAGAGCTGAAGAGAGAGAGAGAGAGAGAGAGAGAGAGAGAGAGAGAGAGAGAGAGAGAGCGTTTGTTCTAAGAGCAGGGGCTGGAGGAGAGAACATAGGAACAACAGCTTGGTGGCAGTCAGCAGTGAGGCTCATCTCGCTGTACCAGCTCATTTAGCACATCTATCTGTGAAGTCAGACTCTCATGCACAGACTGCACACATCATTCTAGCTGTTCCCTGTCACCCCTTAAATCCTTTAAATACAGTCAGATAAAAAGAGCTAGTTGCGGGATAAATTAACATGTTCAGGCAATTATAGAGGCTTTTATGATAATTCAAGTACAAGAGGCTTAAACACTGGGTCTGGAGGAGGAAGGTGAATGGAGAATGAACTTTGGGATCTCTGTTTTTTTTTTTTTTTTTTTTTTTTTGTTGTTGGTTTTTTTGTTTTGTTTTGTTTTTTGTTTTTTGGTTGGTTTTTTTTTTTTTTTTTTTTTTTTGCCTTAAAGTAAGAAGGGAAATATTTTAGGAGGGAAATTGGGATGAGGGTGGACATGGTATCACCAATTCATTTGCAGTTCCTAAGCTGTTCTGAACTGTCACTTTAAATCTATCAAACACATTTCTCTACATATTTAAATTATGTATATCTTCCTGTCTGTCCCTCTTAAAATGCCTCAAAGCATCTAGGTTTTTAAGTCTCATAACTATATACACTGTTGGCCACTAGATTGTCTTTGAATTTGAAAGACCATCAAGAGTCTGGGAGTTACAAGCACATGATTAGTCCCAAGAGAACTGATAAGTCGTATCAGATGAGGTAAAGGGGGTGTGCAGAATTCAATCAGTTATTTTATTAATATCAATATAAGTTGCACAGTTCTAACAGAGAGAAATAAAAAAAACAAATAAAGTGGAGTAGAAATAGAGTAACAACTGGGTTGTTGAGCCCAATCAAGTGTGTGACTACTCAAGGAGAAGTCAAGAGTCTCTCTTAAACATGAGCCAAAAGTGGTTGAACTTGCAAGCAGAGGTGAGACAGAGCCATGTCCCCATCCCAGTCCTTGAGGGTTTTCTTTGAGAGGAGAATAAAAGACATGGTTTATTCTGAAGCATATGTAAGTAAATATAGCCTAGGAACATAGATGTAGGTCTCCCCAAATTCAATGTCTTAACATAGAAGCAGTTTTATGAAATTTTATGGTTTTACAGAACAAAGAGAGTCATAAATCAAGGCAAGTTTAAAATATGTTGGTGGGTACATCAGGGAAACTGGTACAGTGAGACAGGAGGAGCTTTCTCAAAGGCTCAAGATGCTATCTGATGACATTCCTAGTCTGGGGATCCTTGGAAGCTAGTGGCCTGCTAAGTTAATAGATTCCAAAAGGTTTCTGTGTATTAGTCACAGATGTTAGTTGCCATACAGTGGTGGGAAAGGAATGGCTACCTAGAGGGCTAAAGCTAGCACAAGTTAGGTGATTAGCCTCTGGACTTACAATATTCCAACCTCTCCTCTGGACCTGCAACATTCCAACCTCTCCACGACACTGTCAACCAGTCTCCATGGACACGGCTACTTTCCACCATCCTTGAGGTTTTTTTTTTTAACATGATATTATAAATATAAAGGTGATATTCACATGTATGCAGGAGTTGCATCCAAGAATTTGGTTAAATTATCATTAATACGCCTGCTCATCTAAGAAACATCAACTATTTGAGAAGGAAGTAAATCTGGAAAAATAACCCTCAAATTCCTTTAATATGCTGACGAAGCAAGTAGAGCACTTGCTGCATAAGAATGAGGTTCTAAGATCAGAATCCAAGCACTTACATCAAGCTAAGTCCAGTGGAGACAGGCCGATCAGTGGAGACACCCCTGGGGATGGGGGCTCACTGATCAGACAATGCACCTGAGGTGAGCTCCAGGCTGACTGGGAGACTCTGTATCAGAAAGCAAGACACAAAGTGACCCTAATCTTAACCAGCACTAGCAGGGTGCACGTGGGTGCACATGCACACACGCGCGCACACACACACACACACACACACACACACACACGCACACACACAGCATTACTTTACTGTTTAACTCCTAAATGGTAGTGGAAGGCAGCCCAGTGAGCCAGCGGTACCTTAGTACCTTTGCCTACATCTCATCAAGGGAGTGTTGAACATGAAAACAACACAACAAATGCAAGCAACTACTTAAAAGAGTTTCTGCACCATAGTAAGAACTCACTGAACGAGATCATGGTTTCAATAACAAATTGAAAATCTTATTTCTGAAATAATCTTTCCTGCACTCAAAAGCCTACTCCCGACAGCACCAATGATTCCACGGGCAAGTGTAGCTGAGGTATTTCTGTTTCTTTTTTTTTCTTTTTCTTTTTTTTTTTTTTTGGTTTTTTGAGACAGGGTTTCTCTGTGTAGCCCTGGCTGTCCTGGAACTCACTCTGTAGACCAGGCTGGCCTCGAACTCAGAAATCCGCCTGTCTCTGCCTCCCAAGTGCTGGGATTAAAGGCGTGCACCACCACTGCCCAAGCTGAGGTATTTCTGAAAGCTGTGCCCTGAAAGGGCAAGAGTTCTGTCTGTCTAATCCCTTTGCTCCTTCCTCCCCTAGGAACATGGCATTAATTACCCTCATCTCTCTGGGCTGGTTGAATTGAAACCAGAGGAAGTACAACACAGGTCACGCCATGCTCTGATGTGACCCCAAACAGTCATTTTCTGTGAAAGAGGACATCTCTTCCTTGAAAGCAGTTTTCTTTTGCATTTAGTTTTTGAGACAGTATGATAAAGTAGTGACAGTAAGATAAAGAAATAATGCCAAAGGCTGGAGTGGGTGCTGGGAAAGGGGAAAACTTGCTCATTTCTGCTGGGAGTGCAACCACTATGGTGCAACCACTATGGAAATTAGTGCCAAGTTGGATCCAGAGGAAGAGGGAGAAGTGGAGGGAGGAAAAACTGTTGTCAGGATGTATTGAATGAGAGAAGAATCTATATTTTTTAAAAACTATAAATATTTCTACCAAATAATTCACCAATACCACTCTTGGTAATACACTCAGATGACTGTATCATACTACAAAGATACTTGCACATCCCTGTTCATTGCTTCTTTACACACAAGAGTTCCAAAATGGGATCAACCTAGATGTCCATCAACTGATGAATGGCAATGAAGATGTGTGCATTTGCAAACTGGGAAATCATTGAACTGACCCCTGGTATGACAACCATTCTCCAGTGTATGGACATATACATGGGACTCAGTGGGTTTTTAATAAAATGAGGACACAAAGTTGAGTAGGTAGGTGAAGGGAAATTTGAAGAGAAGAAGTGGATCTGGGAGGAGTTGGAGTGGGTGGATGTAATCTGAATACATCATATGAAATCCTTTAAGAATTAATGAAAAACAACAAGAAAAAAGTTTACATTGAACATTTACAAATATACTTAATCATTAAAAAAGACACGAAAAATTTGCCTTGTGCAATAGAATAGCTCATATCAAGCCTCTCACTCAGAAGTAGAGAATCTTGACACAATCTAAAATATATCCATTTAAACGGAGCATTGAAGAGTCCTGAAACCAAGACCCAGAAAAAGAGAAAGCATGAAAGGTAAGCCTAGGACAGTAGGGCTTGTTTGAACATACAAAGGCCAAAATACCTGCTGATCTCAACTGGATAGAAGACAGGATTCAATGTGACCTGAGCATGAGGCTATCAAATTATATTTTGCATGTATATGAAATTGTCAAAGAAAATAAAAGTTTTAAAGACATGCAATTTAAGTTTCCTAAGATACTATATATAATACATACAGTGAACTATTACAGGTAGAGATAATTTGAGCTATGAACCATGTGAGCTATCATAATGACTGGAATGGCAAGATGTGCCCAAGGGTACAATAGTGGTATGAATATCATGGGGTAACCAATTGCTTCCTGATTAGAATTTAGGGTTACTCCACAGGAGAACATGTATCTATAAATACTATAAATCTTGCCCAGAACTCATGGCAGGGGAACTGATAGGTTCTGAGTACAAACTTACTACTACTACTTTGTTAAGGGGACACAGTATCAAACTGCCCTCTAAACTTGTATCTCTCTACCTATAGATTAGTACAGCTCTCTGAATTTCATTACAGAAATGTCTTAGTGCAGCAGATGGTGTTTGACACAGTAGAGTAGCTATCACCAGAGTGCTCAACAAAAAATGGGACCTCTTACACCCTCAGCATCCCACCACTCTGAGGCTATCTCAGAAGAGGGGAAGGAGAGATAACTCATTTCTATTACTCACTGATTTAGGAGATTTTTTTAATTGTATTTTACAGCACAATATTTTTAAAATTAGAGGCACCCAACAAAATTAACTCAACCTATCTGCCATCCTGATCCATGAGTACCAATGTTTGTTTCATTTCTCTCTCTCTCTCTCTCTCTCTCTCTCTCTCTCTCTCTCTCTCTCTCTCTCTCTTTCTCTTTCTGTGTGTGTGTGTGTGATATTGCTTTATACCACACATATCAGCAAAAATCTAAGAATGAAATTTTTTACATAACTATAATGTCATTACTGAATTTCACAGAGCCTACAAGAATTTCTTTGTGTAATTTAATATTTGTGCTTATGTGACTTTAATTTAAAATGTTTACTTATTTATTATGGGGAAGTCCAGGCATACTATGAGACAGGTGTGAAGACCACAGGACAATGCATAGGAGCCCATTCTCTCCTTCCACCATATGGGTTCAGGGGATCAAACTCAGGTTGTCATAGTTGGCTACAAGTGCCCTTACTTCCTGAGCCATCTCATTGGCCTATTTGTGTGACTTTTTAAAGACTAATGCAATAGTTTCCATATACTTTGTAAAGGTCTCTATTGGAGAGACTTGGGCACCAGAACATTCCTAGAGAGTACTCTGTAATCCTTATAAATCTCTAGAGAAATGTGTATCCAGTAGTTCCAACTCTCAGAGTTTAGACTGCAGAAAAGATGAAATAAGTATGATAAATGGGTGTGAGTTCACAGTGCACCCCTGTTAGCTGGGAAGAGTACTGGAGAATGGTATGAAAATTCTAAACACCCCAAATAATCGAATTGTGTTCTTAAATGAAAACATGCATTTCAGTAATGTTGTACTACAAAGCCAAATAAAAGGACCTGAATATGTAGTTATCATGGAGTTGTTTTTAATATAATGTTCACTAAAACAGACTGTGACACAACTTACACATTATCCCACTTTATAACATATGTCAGCATGAATGTGAGCAATGTGAATAGATACATGGCATCTTAAAGACGAACTTCAACAATAATGGTAAATTTTGTCAAATAGTCAAATGAAAAGAATTGTTAAAGCCTCTCTGCTTATGTATTCTTTCTATTTTTTTCTATGAATGTTACCTTCAAAATAAAATATAGCAATACAATCCACTTATATTGGGATATACATATACACATACATATATAATCATGGCAGTAGCTAATACTTTTCTTATGTGTCAAGTATGATCTGATTGAATCTTATTCCACATATAAGAAAGAAATACTGTAGACATTTCTATTTCACATTGAAGAAATGGAGTAAATTTGAAATATATCATAGATATAGGTATAGATATAGGTATGGGTATAGATATAGATTAGAATGTAGATATAGATATGGATATGGATATGGAAATGGAAATGGATATGGATATGGATATGGATATGGATATAGATATAGATATGGATATTTAATGTTCTTCCTCAGCCTGTTGATGCCTGATTATCTTGGCTGTGTAACTTGTTTGGGGAAATAAAATAGAATGATGTAATCTACATTTTAGTGCAAATTCTAAGTCATTTAAAACCTTGTTCTTAACTTTTAATCCTGATCAAGGTCAATATGGTTCGGATAATGACTAATTCCTTAACCTAGGTATCAGAATGAAAAGCTGGTATAAGAAACTAAAGTTTTATTCATCTGAAAATCCCAATGAGTTTTAGGGGACTATATGTTACTGCAACATAATTTTTCTTAAGCTGACTGTAACACACACAAAAGGCAAAGTTACATTAAATAACCTGTTTAGTGAATGAACAAACTGACATTCCAACCAGAAAGTCTTGTATCAGAATGTGTTCCATAAATTACTGTAGCGCACAGCCTCGCCGATAAGGAGAACACCACACTCAGGATTCTTCTGACAGCATTTATTGAACAGCTCTTCAAGATGGTGAGGTGGAGGGAAGGACGCCGAGCTCAGAAAGCCCGCTGCTTAAATAGAGCTTTGGGAGACGTGCAGATCCCTCATTGGCTCAAATCTTTCATCCAATTGTCATACTCGGTTTTCGCGCCATGCGCAGGCACATTCTCAAGTAAAGCTTCCGTGAAGAACCAAGAAGCAGAAGCCTGCGCCATCTTTTAATGGCAAATGCGGCTCCTCACAAATTACCTTTGTTTATTCTGTTCTGTAATCATCTATTTGGTCTCATAAGTTGAATATCCAAACAATGACCCTGTGGCTCATAGACCCAGAATTTCAGATATATCTATAACTTTCTTTCTCTGATGAGAAAGTTCATAGTCTATTATTGACAAACTGGAGAATATGAAAGATGGCGGGGGCTGAGAGTATAGCTCAGTTATAGAAAGTTTACTTAGCATAAGGGGTTCAAAGTTCAGTTTTCAGCTCCTAATAAGAGAGAAAGGGGGAAAAGGGGGATACTTGTGAAGTTGACTCATGTTCAAATGCCTGAGATTTGGCTAGTTTTGATGATACCAATCTCAAAATTGGGAACCAGAAGCACCAGGTCATATTGCAGGAGAAGGGAAAAATCTAGCCAAAGAAAATGTCTTAGGGTTTCATTGCTGAAGAGACACCATGACCAAGGCAACTCGTATAAAGAAAAACATATAATTGGGACTGGCTTACAGTTTCAGAGATTCAGTCCATTATCGTCATAGTGGGAAGCATGGCAGCATGCAGGCAGACATGGTGCTGGAGAAGGAGCTGAGAGTTCTACATCTTGATCTGCAGGCAGCAGAAGGGGACTGTCTATCACACTGAGCATAGCTTGAACATATAAGACCTCAAAGCCCACCTCCACAGTGCATACTTCCTCTAACAAGGCCATATCTACTCCAGTAAGGCCACTTGCTATGGTCCAAGCATTCAAACACATGAGTCTATGGAGGCCATACCTGTTCAAACCACTACAGAGGAAGTAAAAACATTCCCCTCTTTTTTGCCTTTTTGTTCCATCCAGATACTCAGTGAATGCACCCACCCTCACTGATGACAGCAAGGCTTTTCTGAGTCTACTGATTGACATGCTGAACTACATACATACACATGCATGTAGAAACACTCTTCTCACAGACTCAATCATACCCAGAGTTAGTGTTTTCCCAGCTCAGTAGGCATCCTCTAACCCAGTCAAACTGACACAGAAAATTAAGCATCACTGCAAAGACTACTTTCAAGCAGCACATGGATTTTAGGAGACTCTTTGTGAACCCAGGCAAGTTAGCACTTGATTACCTTCGTTTTGTCCTATTAGTTTAGAGATTCTGGGCTTATGCTTGGGCTACCAAGCCTCGAGTTTGAAACTATTTGGAGAAATGGCAATATGTTCTTTCTGTGAGATGTGCAAAGTTGGGAAAGAGAAGCAGTAATTAAAGACTTTGAGTCTGCTTGCCCTGCCCAACACCAGCTGATACTTATAGAACCCAATCTCTACACATCTGCTTCAGAAAACATCAAGGAAGAAGAGACAGAAAGATCATAAGAGCCAGAGGACCAGGATGACTGCCTCAAGATAGTGCCTTCTGTACTTGACAAGGAGTTGCATCCATGAAATCTCAGAAATACAGTCACCCAAACAAGACCTGCATAATGACAACCAGTCTGCATGCCAATCTCATAAGGAAATCTCACAAGGGCCCACCCCTAAAAGAAGGGATACACACAACTGATGGCTGCTCAAAGGGGAAGAATCAGCCCTCTCTAGGGACAGCCCTCTGATTGTTTATCCAATTCCGAGCAATCAGATCTAAACACATATGCATGGGCCTGTTACTTGTAGCTTTTGCTACCCTGCCTAAGCTCTGGAAATGGGCTGTGCTACCAGTCTCCACCCAGTTTTCCTTGAATCCATGGATAAAAGACACACATTCAATTGTTCAGTTTCAACTTGCCTTTTGACACAATTGTTGGGTGCTTCTTATCTCCCACCTGGAAAATTGTGCCCTTATCAATATTCTTAACGCTGTACCTCGCACCTGACCTACCTTTAGTTGCTCAGTTACATCCCCAGCTGCTTGCCTATAAGAGTGGCCTGTGTGGCTACTCTGTTTTGAGATCTCACATGACTGGTTAACTTTTCTCCATCAGAAGCCTGGTGAACTCTTCTTTCCCCCTTGTTTCTTCTGCTTGCATACCAGGATTGGAGGTCCTGCCTATTCCTGCCTCCCAGCAATTGGCCTATGGCTTTTTAACTGACAGATCAAGAACCAACTGGGGAACAAGACAGCATAAGAACCACCCCCTATATGAGCAACACTAAAGGGATTCAGCAGTGTCCATTTATAGGTACATATGTATATAGGCATATAGCTGTAATATACAGATATAATTACAGAAGAAGAGGCCATGAATTTTAGAGGAGTGGGGAATGTAGAAGGAGTTGGGGGTTAAGGAAGTGAAATGATATGAGTTTAATACTCATGTATGAAATTCCAACAAAAAAAACCCTCAAAAATATATTTGGAGTGTAAGAAAGGAAGTAATTTTCACCTTTGGTATTACACATAAAATTTATCAGAATACAAGAGTAGCTCATTGGTAGAGCTAAAGTATCTCTGAAATAAGCCATTCAATTAGTGTTCAATAAGAAAATAGAAACTAAAATATGCAATAAAAATGTAATAGATAGAGAATTTCCTTCAGTTCTACTCGTGTTGCTATATTATCTGCACACATCTTAGCATCAGCCTCTTGTTCCTTTCTTTCCTTCCTGTCCCTTAAAACACAGGTAAACTCCTCTCTCTCTCTCTCTCTCTCTCTCTCTCTCTCTCTCTCTCTCTCTCTCACACACACACACACACACACACACACACAGGGACCTTGCACATTATAACCAATCTAAAAATTTGATTTAATTGTCTTTAGATGTAAAATAAGAGTGTAGTTAGAGCTGTGACGTCCTAAGACTGGAAGACTTTGGCGGTCTCTTAGTCAAGCTCCCTCAACTTACAAATGATGGAACTGACTTTCCCTGGCTTTACATCTGCATGATTTACTCATCCACCTCAGATTCGAAGCCTCGTTTTCCAGGGCTCTTCTCAGTCTGTCACGTTATATACAACTGGGTTAAAAATAATGAGTTTTCTTCCAAGATAATGATAACGATGTGGCTAAAGATGTGCCGGATGCATAGCAGTGGACGCCTCATTAAATGCTGCTGAATTTTATACTTTAAAGATGGTTAGTTTTATACTGGGTGGATTTTATTGCAATAAAAAATTCTTAGAAAAAGAATATAATGAGAATTAATCATATCATATAGCTCATCACTAGTTGTATAAGAATAACTCCACTTGAATTTCACCAACCCCTAAGGCCAATGTCATTAATTCAATCCCCCATATCATGGTGGTCTGCCGTGCAACACTGGGTAAATAGGCTCTATGTATTGGCTTTTATCTCTTCAATTTTAAGACCAGGACTGCTGTTAGCACGGTGCTATAATGTCAGGGAATTATATTTAAGCCATCATTAACTCCTCCAGCCCACATTGATCTTTCCGTTCTCTGAAACTCGGGCACTTATAGCCTGCACTCGATCATTTAGAAATTAATTAGGTTCCATCTTGTGCTGTTCTTTAATTGTTTGATGTAGGATAACCTTGCCTCTCGAAAGATTGTAAGTACTTTGAAGTTACAGACTCGTGCTTATGTTCATGCACTCATGCATACATTTATGCATGCCTGCAATAAGTATGCTAAATGATGGGGGACACAACAATACAGAAGATGACCCGATGACAAGGTACATGTATGGGGTTGTGGGGAGGCAGTTAGTTTCAACTACAACAATGTCTAATACCATTATTATGTCTCAAATGTCCTTGCATGTCCAGAAGCCCATCCTCCTTCCCGATTTCAGCTACCCCTTGCACTACACAGCTTACTCTGTGGAAAACTGCTATTTCTCCATAGTTCTGCTGGCGGTCAATAAAAAGCCCAAGGGTCGGGCTCCAGCTGTAGTGAGCACCATGGGAAGAGGACTGGAGCATTTGTAAGTGCAGGAAGTAAAGTGATGAGAAATCACTTAGACTGGACAGGGGTCCTAAGTAGAGCAATAAAGGTTCTCTACTATCTGTGAGGTCCATTGCTGACCATTTACAGGAGTTTTGTAAAACTCGATGGGGTTGGTTGGTTGTTCATTTAATTTTTTAAAGTTTGTTTTGTTTTTGTTTGGTTGGTTTTTTGTTTTGTTTTTGCCAAGAGTATATAGAAATAACTCCTCTTCCCCTAATTCCCTGCTGTGAATATTGTATTGTAAAAGGCCACCTAGTGAGGCAGAGGGCTCCCCATGGGAATGAATAGTGTTAAGCTATACATTGTAATGAAAACTGAACTAGGAGCCAATGAGACCATCTAGATGTTCAACCATCCTTCCCAGTACTGATCCTGAAGGGAAAGAATCAACTGCTTACTGAGCAGGAAGCACAAGAGAGAAAGGGCTGGCAAGCATTCCCTATGAACCTACTGGCCCAGGTCAGGAGGAAGATGAGTCATATTTCCTTATGCCCAAGCTGGGAGAGCTTGACTCTTAGCCTCCCTGGTCCCTTAGCAGGGAGATGTTAAACAAAAACAGGCCTGAACACCCAACAAGCCCTGCCTGCTGTCACCAGTTTCTCTCCTCTTCAGATTACTTCCCAAAGCCCTTTTCACTATTTCACTCAGAGTGAGGAGTTTTGTTTTATTTTGTTTTCCAATCAAGGGACAGTTTTCATGGAGGTACAGTTTCTGCAATAGCAGGTGTATGCTCAGATGATATGCCCCCTCCCCTAAGGTTTAGTTAAAAAAGAACCATGTATTTCACAGCTTCTCATCTCCCACAATTTTCTGGCTATTCACAGCTTCAGAAGTAGAAACCAATTAATGTGTCTTTTAGAAATTTTCTTCGTCTTCCTCCCTCTGCGTGCTGTCTTGGCTGTTGGAGCCTCACAGTTCTCGCATAATTCGGGAGTTGGTTGTGGCGGACAGTGGGTGTGAGGAAAGTAACTCTCAGCATGAACTAGAAGGGTTTGCTTTCCTCTTTGTCAGCTTTCTACTGGAACGATACCACGACGGCCATTTTACATCACAGCATGTCAAAAATCAATAGGCCACAGCAGTGGTTGGCAGGTGGAAGATAGAGTAACAATTTAGGATGGGATGGAATTGGCTTGGACTCACCAATGGCTAGGATTTTGTTTTAAATCTTTCTTATCATCTCACCGTGCCTCTTTGTAAGCCAGCAACTCCATAAGGACAAAGCTGTGTTCAGCTCGAGAGCCAAGATTGTTGAAGCCCAAGCAAAAGATCAGGGACAGATGGATGACCAGATGAATAACCACAGGGGGAGATGGGGGCTTGAGGACAACTTATGCCATGTTGAACAAAACAGAAATTATCATTTTACATTTACATGTACTCACTTGACAGCGCAAAGCATGTCAGAAAGAATGAAGTGCTACCTATACAAGACGGTAAACTACCGAGGCCATTAGTCATTCACTCAGTCTTAGTCCAAATTCCCAGTGTCCTCATGACTCAGTCAAATGTTTTTTGTGCTCAAGATGACTAAAATCACCTTGTGTTGTGGTCTTCTATAGACATTCCTTTTGGGTTTTGTAGACCCATCCTGCACAAGACTTTTTGTGCTCCACAAGAAACTCTTGCTGTTGATAATTTAGGGAAAACCCCTTGTAGGTGGTACTGCCTGCTGAACTGTAACTTGGGGAATGTTAAGGGGTTACTTGGATTTCATGCTGTTGTGAAGTACGTCACATCTGGCACAAAATGTGACAGCCAGTTGTAACACCAGAACATCAATAAGAGTCAGTCTCGAAGAGAATCAAAGGTTCAAACGCCAGCTCTTCTGAGCTCTGCACACTGACACTAGCATCTGTCCCTTTCTTTCAAACTAAGCCACCTGCTGGCCCAGTTCCTGACCATGGGCCTCACTCTGATAAACTGCTTTCAGCATAGACGCAGTGCTTTTTCATGATTGGGCAGCTTCTTAGCATGAGGCCTTCTGATGGATTTGTGGGTCTCTCTTTTATATGCTCTATTCTTTCTCTAAAAAGAAACATTACAGTCTCTATGTGGTCACCGAGGAAGACTATTCATTGCGACCTCTTGTTCAAATCTAGACTTGTAACCCAGCTCTTATGCTGCCTCCACCAGCCCTCACTTCTCTCAGGGATGAGAAAATGGCATGATTCAAAGGCATTAAACCCATGGGGAATCATCTGCACAAAATCCAAAAGGCTCACTTGCCCTACGTTGGCCACAGGCTCTGGATTTTCACATTGTAATTATTCCTGAGTTAAGTTTATAGCCCAGGCATATCTCACAGGAAGCAGCTCAGCCATGTGCCTTCCAACGCTCCATTCCCTGAAGTAATAGGCATCAAATGTAAGCAAAGAAGGCAACAGGTGCTGCAAGGAAGTGTACACTTTCTTCCTTCAGAGATGCTCAAAGCTTGCCTTGGAATAGTGCATCTAAGACCAAGCAGTGGCTCAAAAGTCTATCATCCTTACATCAATTGGTAGATTTCAAGTCCAAGGGATTTCACACCACAGAAACAACCACGAATCTCCTGATGACCAGACTATTGCCACGTTCATTCAGGATACTATTCCAAGATTCACCCCAGGATGACACAAGTGCATCTTTTAAGTGCCAAGTGTTATATCTCCTGCCTGCTCAAGTCCCTTCCTTTAGCCTTTTGGCCTGAGATTTATTATTCTACAGCTACTGTGTTGAATTGCATTTGAATTCAATTAGCACAGGTACTCAAAGATGAATGCTTAGACTCTAAAGGAAGGTGATGAAAACATTCCATTTAAATAGAAATCAATTTCCTTTCATGTATTTCTTCCTTGCTGCTGCCTCAAATTAATAGTTTTTAGATATTTGTGTGTAAAGGGGGAGAATTCTTTTACCTCAAATATTTTCATCACCCTCATGTGTCTCTGGCCTGCACTATAGATGTAATCCTAGTTTTCTATATTACCAAAGAACTATTTCCATGGAAACCCATGGTCATTAGAATAAATATGGCAGCTGAGAAACACGGGGTAATGACTTTGGGTCCTTGCTTTTATCAATAGTAATTAGACAGTTTGGGAGGAAGCCACATTCAGTCCCCACAATATCAAAAGTCATAGCTGCAGACAGCATTGTCTTTCTGATCCAGTTCATCTGTTCTCTATCTTGGTCTTTGTCAAAGCCTTCGAGTGGAGCAATTAGGCTTATAATGAAGAGAGGCTGCCAAATAATAGAATAAAAAAGGCAATGTCTCTTGGAAGAATCAAATGCAGGCTTGAATGTCAAATGTAGGTATCAGAACCATTAAAAGATGAAGCATAGGAACAGAATAGCAGTGTAGTCCGTGATGGAGCAATAGCTAAGTTAGAGATGAGTCAGCGTGAAACTTTTCTGAATCTTCCTAATTCCTATCCCACTCCCACCCCTGGTTGGATGCTGGAACATCCACCACTCTGTTGAGTACTTTGTAGACTGGTGTCAACATTTTTGCTCTACAAATAAGGAAACAGGCACAGAGAGGTTAGGTAACTTTGAGTCAAGGTTGTAAAGGTTAATTTTACATGACTGGTGCCTAGAGAGTTAGTTATACATTATTCTGGGTGCGTCTATGAGTGCTTCCAAAGAACAACACTGAGTTAGCAGATAAAATTGAAACAAGGTGGGCGTTATTCAGGGTTTTGGAGGACTCAGTAGCTGAGAAGCTTTAGCCAGAGAGAATTCATTCTGTGCTTGAATGTTCAAGTCAGCCCATGGGCTCATGCCTTCAGGCTGATGGATCTTTTAGTCATGGGTTTTATTGGTTCTCAAGTCTTTGTACTGTTTATTTTGTGACTTTCAGCCATCATAATCATATAATCCAAGCCCTTATATGTAACTGGGTTTGTCTCTTTGGAGAATTATAATGCAAAATTCATGCATTTTAAGCCCTAAAAATCTGAATCTAGATAGACTTTTTAAAAAAAAGATTTATTTATTTTATGTATGTGAGTACACTGTTGCAGTCTTCAGACATACCAGGCATTGGATCCCATTACAGATGGTTGTGAGCCACCATGTGGTTGATAGGAATTGAACTCAGGACTTCTGAAAGAGCACTGAGCCCTCTCTCCAGCCCTAGATGGACTCTTCTTTACACTTTGAAAATACACCTTAGAAGAAGGCATTTGTTGTAAGGAGAGGCAAGTTTAAGGGCACATCTTGCCCATGTGAACACCTCTGCAACATCTGGAATCTCAGGAATGTTTATTTCAGCACAATATCAAGGCAATGAAAATAATTGATCGTCCATTGCTAGGAAAGCAGTGGGCAGCATTCAGGGACCACTTACAACTTTTGCTTTATCTTTTGTAGAGAGAAAGGATAGTGATTTATTTGAGTTAATTTTATATCCTGCCATATTGCTGAAGTTGTTTATCAGCTGTAGAAGTTCTTTGGTAGAATTTTTAGGGTTGTTTATGTATACTATCATATAATCCACAAACAGTGATACCCTGACTTCTTCCTTTCCACTTGTATCCCTTTCACCTCCTTTTGTTGTCTAATTGCTCTAGCTAGAACTTTGAGAACCATATTGAAGAGATAGGGAGAGAGTGGGCAGCCTCATCTTGTCCCTGATTTTAGTGAAATTACTTCAAGTTTCTCTCTACTTAATTTGATGTTGGCTGTTGGTTAGCTGTATAATGCTTTTTATTATGTTTAGGGTATGTGGCTTGAATGCCTGATATCTCCAAGACTTTTAACACGAAGGGGTGTTATACTTTGTCAAAGGCTTTTTCAGCATCTAATGGGGTGATCATGTGGGATTGCAACTCCATAGGAAGAACAACAGTATCAACTAACTGGACCCCTCAGAGCTCACAGGGACTAAGCCAACAACCAAAGAGCATACATGAGCCAGTTTGTGGTCCCCACTATATATGTAGCAGAGGACTGCCTTGTCTGGCCTCAGTGGAAGGGGAGGCTTGATGCCCTAGAGGAGGAAGATGCTAGAGAGATGAGGTGGGAGTGGGTAAATGGGTGGTGGAGCACCTTTTTAGAGGCAAAGGGGTGAGGGGCTCATGGAGGGGGTACTGGCAAGGGAGACATTTGAAATGTAAGCAATATAATTAATGAGAAAATGTTGTTTTAAATTTATTTATTTTATGTGTACAACTGTTTTTCACTCGTGCTTATAGTGTGCCACATGTGTGTATGTATCAAGAAGTCAGAAGAGGATATTGGGTTCCCTGGAACCGGAGTTATGGATGCTTATAATACATGTGGGTGATGGGAACTGAATTCAGGTATTCTAAAAGAACAATTAATGCTTTTAACCTCTGAGCTGTCTCTCCAGCCCCCTGGGAGCCACTTTAAGCTGGCCTCTGCTTACCATGTATAGGGCTGACATGGCTTCACTCCTTTGAGGAATACAGAGGAAATACCATGCCTTTCATAGTGGAGACTCATCTTGTTGATGGAACATCTAGACCTGAACATGGGTGCACCAGCTTTCCCTGGGAGTGACTACTGTCTTTCCTGGTAAGCTTCCCTCAAGATTAAGGTTGCAGTTCCTGTCAGTCTCCAGGTCTTCACCTTTTATTTTATTAATTTTATCAAAGGGAAAACTGAGATTTTTAGTAGAATGGACTAGTGTTCTAAGAATTAAATCTATTGAAGTATAAAGCTAAAACCCACAGCTATGGAAACATAGGATTGCCCATGTGCGGCAATGCCATGAAATTCTATCCCTCTGACTGCACTGAAGACAGAGTAAGCAGTAAAAATATTTCTAAAGTCACTGAGGATTGTTGAAAACCTTTAAAACCTTTTCTGTTTTTTTTTTTTTTTTACTTGAAATGTAGTAAATAAAACTCCATTGGCTACATTGTGACTTTAAAAATGAAAGTTACACATTACATAGAACACCAGGCGGCCAAAGGCTGCTGGTAGGCCCATGTCTTTGGTTGTAGACAAGAAAACTCCAGACCTGGGGAATTGAACTGTGAGACTGAAATGCTATTGTCTGGGTGGGAACCTGATCAAGGTTGGCCCATTCAAATTTTACCAGTGCCTCCACCTGTTCTGATGAAGAAACTATACAAGCACACACACACACACACACACACACACACACACACACACACAAATATACATGCATACACAGAAAAGCTTGGACCAGGTGTGCCTTGGGCTCTGATGGAGATACACCCACAGTAGCCTGGAAAACTCAGTGTGTTAGTTTTATACAACTGAATCAAAGAGATGAAGTTATTGTATACAATAACCTCCTTAGTGAGAAGACAGGATTATTATTATAGCTGAAGAAGGAAGTGGGCTTAGCTAATCTTGGTAGAGGGCATGCTAACACCCGCACAGTCTATGGGAAGCCTCTGCCATTTCACTGATGCTATCCTGAATAAGGCTTTGCCAGTCCCTGGGATCTGAGGCACTGAGGGGCTTGATATGGCCATCTCATGTCAACGACACACATTCACTAAGGACTTCCTCTGCTAATCGTACCCCAGGGCTAAGAGAATGGTGTGAATTGTGTAATAGTGTGATTGTTTAATGTTTCCCATAGACTCACACACTTTAATACTTGGTCTTCATCTCACAGCACTGTTTAGGGAGGTTATGGTACCTTTAGGAAGTAAAATCTCACCAGAAGGAAGGCGATTCTGTGGGTAGGCCTTATGGGTTATAGCCTGGCCCTGTTCCAAGCTCTCTCTTTCCTGATCCACCAAAATACATTCAAGAAGCCTCACTCTCACGTTGCCATGGCTACAAGCTGCCATCCCCACCATTCTTTCTTAACTGTGATGGATTGTGATCTTGCAAACCATGATCTAAAATAGACCTCTCATCTCTTAAGTTTCTGATTATTAAGCATGTATTCATGACAAAGAGAAAGCAAGTAATGCAGACAACACTGTCATAGAGGTTTAGACTCCAGCATGGGAAAAAATCTACTACAAGGCAGGTCTACATGTTCAAGGTCTTAACTGAATTTCCCCCTTTTTTTCTTTTTCAAAACAAGGAGCATGGCAAACTTTGCTTCTCTTCTAGTGTTGTAGTCTTTCTTTTCTGCTAGTGTCTTGAGCTTTAAGACAATTCCCTCCTGCCAGCTTTGTCAAAGCAGGATGAGCCCAGCACTTCTTTAATTTAAATTCTGCACTGTAGAATGCAACTATTGTTGTAGTTTGAATAAAAAATGGCTTTCATAGGCTCTTATATTTGAATGCTTTGTCATCATGGAGTGGTACAGCTTGACAAGGATAAGGAGGATGTGGCCTCGTTGGAGTAGGTATGACCTTGTTGGAAGAAGTGTGTCACTGGGGATGGGCTTTGGGTTTCAGAAACCCAAGTCAGACACAGTGTCTTCCTCCTTCTTGCTATGTATGGATCCAGGTGTGGAACTCTCAGCCCCTCCAAGCACCCTGGCTGCCTGCATGCCACTCTGCTTCCCACCATGATGATAATGGATTACACCTTTGAAACTGTAAGCCAACCCCAATTAAATACTTTCCTTTATAAGAGTTGCTATGGCTGTGGTATCTCTTCACAACAACAAAACACCGACTAAGACAACTTTTCAGATCCATTCTACATAAATGTGGCACTCATCTCTTTCCTAATCTTCCTCAATAAAATGTATTGAAGAATAAAAGAGTTGGGATGGGTGGGAGGGATGGGTGGGGTGGGTGGGGTGGGGAGGGTGGGTGGGGTGGGTGGGGTGGGTGGCCTTTCTTCATCAGATGTGTTGAGAGGTCCAGGAGATCCCATGAGACACTAGCTGGGTGCTAGACTGTGGAGTAAGACTACAAGGAACCTAAAGATTTACCATTGAAAAGGGGTGAAGGACAAGTTCATCAGGATCTCCTGATCTTGACTTCTATGTGGACTTCAAAGAGCACTGTGACACTTGTGGTCCACAAGGCAGCATCTGTCTTGGATCCAAGCAGGTAACACAGGAGTCGTGCTGAATGTGCCACAGGTCCTTCAGGCCCTTTCTGCATAGACATAAACCATGATATAAGATCAAAGCATAACCTGGATTGGCTAACATGTAAAATGGTGACAGTCCCAAGTGTTGGCAATAGTGAACAGCAAATGGAGCCCTTCTGTTAGGTATTTACTCGAGATAAATGAAAATACATGCTCATTTATGCTTGCCCATGAAAATTTACAACAATGTTACTTACAATAACCTCAAACTAGAAGTATCACAAATATCCACCAGTAGGTGAATGTATGAAAACAAGAGTGTATCAGTGCAATGTCACATTTAGTACATTGAAAGGGAGTGAACTAAGAATACATGCTAATGGACGCATTTCAATTTGAAACGCTATGTTAAGTGAAAAAAAAGCTAGACACAAAAGACGAGGTGACCACACTTTGTAAATTCCAGGAAAGAGAAATCTAATTGATTTCTCAGATCAGAAAGTTGATCCGTGGTTACTTGGGGTAGAGAATCTGGAAGTGATAACTGACTAGGAAAGGCACAGAGGAGCTGGATAGGCATGTTCTCAACTGTGATTGTGATAGCATGAGTGTAAAAATTTGTTGAAACTCACCTAAACTTATACTTTGGCACATTTTATTATATGTTGAAGATATTTAATGAACTTTATTGTACAGCTGAGGATCTAGAGACAGCTGATGGCTTCGGAGGGAAGGGAAACCAGTTTTCTTTAAAACTGTGGCCCCTGGGAAGCCACTGTGCTCCAGTGTCTGGCCCTGTAGCCATAAGGACGTGGGCAGCACAAATCACAATCAGTGCCTTATGAAAGAAAAATAAGGACGTGAAGTTGGGAAGGGGTGATAGGTCAGGGGTGGACCTGGGAGGAGTTTGGAAGAGGACTGAGGACAGTGAATATGATCAAAATATATAGTATTCATTGCATGGAATTGTTTTTAAAAATTAATAAAATAGTCTATGTTAAAAATAGAGCTTATTTTAAAGGTAAATTCTGCGTCTCATGGTCCTGCAACCAGATTAGAGGACATCAAAAAGAAAGTGGCCCTTAAAGTTCTGTTGGTTCCCACAGTTAGCAGAGACCAAGAGCCAGAGGAATTAAGTAAGGGTAAATAAAATCCCGAGGACAGAAAAAAATTAACTCTAGGCTATAATAAAGCCAATTATGGTTGTTACAGCGAGGCTTTGTAAAGTGTTCATTACTAGCAACATTTCATCAAAAATATTTAAATACTTAAAACACTAACTCCTAGACAATTATATAAACATTCTCATGGAAATTGTGTTTGAGTAAACTTCAGTCAAATCCCCAAGAAGTAATCTCTTTATGGGTTTACCATTTTAAAAAAATCTATTAAATATAAATAAATTGGTAGGCCTATTGGTGGCCCTTGTTTGGGGGGAATTTTGAAACCCAGGCTCAATGCTTATGTTTTTTTTTATTAAAATGTTGATAATTAAATATCAGCAACAGATGGATAAACTCCTACTTTTAAAATCAAAATGAGAAATATACATAGGACAGACCCCTACTTTCTTTCTGTGATTCTTAATTCTGTGAAATATTGTAACTTCATTATGAAAATCTAGATAGCCTGCATATGGGTAAAGATTTAATCGATATAATTGATTACCTCTCTGGCTGCCAGTCAGTCAAGAAGTAGATTCAATTATTAAAATTAATAAATGATTGAAACAAAGTGTTTTGTTTCAGAGCCAACAGTACCAAGAAATATTACAACACATGGTATTTTGCCTGAGAAATTAACTGTTCATGCATCTCTGTCCTCAGAATTCGCAAAATTCTGAGGTAAACCAACCCTGAAGCTCATTGGTCTGCATGTGCATGGTCTACTCTCCTTCTGTTTCAAAATAGTGAGCCCATCTGACCAACATGGCCAGAGGCCTCTGTCTCTGTGCTTTCTCTCTTTCAGTTCTCTAGTTTGTCCTTGCATGTAGCAGTGCCTACAGCTCCCCTACTTCTCTTTGCTCTTGGTTCTTAAATAAAAGCTCCCCAAATAACAACAACAAAAATAAATAAATAAATAAAATAAACACTCAGTAATTTCACGTGGTTTCCTAATTTGTTGTGCAGACCTAGTCATCACACGATTTTCAAACAGAAGTGAACCATTAAGTTCTGGCATACTTCACAAGTAAAGACTGACACCACAAAGCTCATCATGGAGTATGGCCTCTGCCTATCTGGAAAGTCATTTTCAGGCCTTCTCTCCTCCCTTTCATTGTACCTTCCACTGCCAAATCCTCCACAGATAGATGTTCAAGACCCACTTTTCAGGCAAAACATCCTGGAGTCATATCAGGAACTCTTCTTCATCCTCATAGTAAGTATAGATTTGAGGAGTTATTGCAACAAAATTTTTCAAGTTGCTACTTAATTTCTACATTACTTTAACATCTGTGTATATATATTCATATAATATATATATAAAATTCCAGGTGTCTGTAAAATTAGCATTATACATGATGAATAACCAAATGTCCCCCACATTAAGGTACACAGTAGACCCAATGAATATTTTGTAAATAAATCTTTTTAAGGACAACATTCTAGAGCAGTTGAGAAAGATCTTTATGCTGCGACCCTTTAGTACAGTTACTCATGTTATGGTGACCCCCAATGATTAAATAATTTCATGGCATCATTATGTCAAAACTGTAATTTTGCTACTGTTATAAATCATAATGTAAATATCTGATATGCATGATATCTTATATAGGACCCCTAAACGGGCTGTGACCCACAGATTGAGGACCACTGTTCTAATTGCTGAGGAAGCTACAGAATGTCTTGTCCTCGAGTATATACTAACTATCCAGAAACAGCACCTCAAAAGGACAGTGGGAAGATTTAAACACACAGGAGCAGTTCTTTCTCTTAGCTATACAAAGAAATCACGCGGGGGATATGAAGAAAAGAAGCACACAGGTTTTTAAGCATTGGATCTGAAGAAGCATAAAGACCAGCAGACTTGCAGCTGGTCTAAAATAATTTATTGTAATAGAAGACAAGGCATTCAGAGATTTTACATTCCCTTAGATAATTTGAACATACAGCTTGAGGGGCAGAAATACTGAAAGAAAAAGTGCAATCAGACCCCCTAAGCCTCCTCTGAAAAGGCAGGGGCCTTCATAACCAAGTTGTCTTTGTCTCCCCTAAGTTTTCAAAGAAAATTCTAGTTATTTTTCCAAACACTCACATCACCAGCTGCTCTATTAGTATTTCCAAGAGCATACTGAGATTCCAGAATGTTCTTTAAAGGCTTTGGCTGGTGCCAGTAGACAAGTTTAGAATTAGAAAAGAACTCTGTCCTATGTCTGGCAAATAGGAAAGCAGATGATGCTAAGAGCCTCAGAAGGCTGTTCCCTTCAGAGGAGTCTGGGGTGGGGTGCTTGGTAATGAGATCACTGAGCTCACATCCACTGGGCGATTCTTCCAGGTTATTCCAACCCCGTCCTTTTCACAATAGGTAGCATTAATAATAATTTATCCCCAGTGGAAGGGAATTTTAGCTAAAGATGTTTTTACCACCCCACCTCCTGTCAAGAACCGAGGATTGGTAGAACAGCCTCTTTGACCTCTGCGATTCTGAAACTAGATATATTAGGTGGGGTCAGAGAGCTAGATGCTTGAGTAAGGTCAACACCCTAAGGCCACACTATTCAACACCACCAAATCATCTACATCACGGTCATCTGAGGGACTTCTTTAAAATATAACTTTTTGAGTGTTACCATAAGTCCTCCAGATCAGATATACAGTGGGGGTGCAGAGCAGGAATAAACTTTTGGAAGGATTCTTTTGCCCCTGTAATTATGATCACCCCTAATTCTGTGGAATGAGAACCATGTTCTGCACTAGCAGACCTCAGTGCAATCGCTCTACCACTTACCCACAAGATGACATTTGGCAACTCAGTCTCTCTGCACCATCATAAATGAGCTTCCAGTGTTGGAGAACAGTTGCACAATCACATGTCTAGCTGAAGCTCAGTGACAGGACCTTCCTTGATCAGCACTACTGTGATGGGGCCACTCCAAGGAAGAAGACACACAAAAGCAAGGGGGTCCCACTGACCTTGGATCTGCCTGAGTATTAACTTTATGCCCATTTACAAGGTCAATCATTTTTTCTCATTTCATGAAGCCTGAGATTTTTTTAAATTTCTATTCACAAATTCAAGCTCCCCTATTTCAGGAATGTTCTAATGCCTCCTGCACAGCTAATTGACTTTAACCTACCAGATAAGTCCTGAGGTATCACTAGAACCTTCCACTTAATTTAACAAAAGCCAGTGGTACTCACCTTTCAGCCTTTTCAAGTCATGTTCACTCTTCTCCCGCTTCCTTCCTGATTGACAGTAGAGGATAAAGGAAAGCAAAAACCTGCTGCTTAGAATGTACAACTCTTTGTCTGTGTTCTCCTCGGCTCAGACAGCTATCATTCCGTGAGTATCAGGAAGCATCACCAGCTTCCAAGATGGGTGACAATTTTTCAGTATTGATGACTTCACCCTCAGCTTCTTAAGTACCACTTTCATCTTCTAATCCAACCTTAGTTTATTGCATTTGTTGTGTTTATTGAGTATCTGTTATGTGCTGTGAAGACTTGAAGATGAACAAAACATACTTTCTGTCTATGGGACTCTGGCAAGATACACAGTCTCACCCTTTCAAAGACAGATATTCCAGGTTTGGAAAGGAAACTTCTAATCTCTGCCTTCCTTGTCATATTTGAACCATGACTCCCTGACCTCAGGGCTTTCTTTTGTTCTGCAGGTAGAAGTGAAGGAAAAGAAAATGAGAGTCCTTTTATATAGGGGTCCTTTTATACTTGCTGATCTCTCTGAGAGAAAGATCTGGATATTCGTAAAACTAGTCACTATACATTGACCAGTTGCTGCAGGCCAGGTACTTTCTACACGTGTTAGAGTCATTACCCATTAATCTTCATGTCTGGTTGCCAAAAGAGCAAACAAAAGCACAAAAAGTAAAATAATCTGCCTGAACTCCAAGATCGTACAGCTAGAAAGTGAATCCAAGTAGTTTCACAGCCCCAGTTTCCTCTTAGAAATGGGGGCTTGGCCTTTGCTCTAGATAGTATTAGCTGGTTTTGCTCAGCCATCTAAATTCCCTAGAAAAAGGAGAGCTTATCATTTATAAGTTGAAAACAAAAGCCTTCTCAGGGCCCACAGTAGGTCCACTTAAAGTAGGAGTCCCAAAGGCTTTATGTCTAGTTCCTTAAGACAGATGCCTACAGGTTGAGTTGGGTCTTCCATAGTGTGTGGGATGGCTTTACTTGAGCAGCTCTCATTGTCACACATACGTAATGTGACATGGATATTCAAGAAGAGAATCCCTGTAAAGGACTAGGCTTGGGGCTAGAAATAGAAAGGAGAGAATGGTAATAAGAATGGAGGAGAGAGAGACTTGGAAGGAAGGGACTGGTCAAAGGCCTACCACTGGAAAGAGGGAAAGAACAGGAAAACCAAACATTGGATCAGCCCTGGAGAGTTGGTTCTTGAGGCATTGGGCTGGGTACAGCTGAGAAAAACTAAAGGGTTGTGGTGGTTGGAATATGGTTGGCCAAGGAGTGGCACTATTAGGAGGTGTGGTCTTGTTGGAGTAGGTGTGGCCTTGCTGGAGAAATATGTCATTGTGGGGGTGGGCGATGAGATCCTCTTCCTAGCTGCCTGAGGATGTCAGTCTTCTGTTGGTTGCCTTTAGACCAAGATGTAAAACTCTCAGCTCCTTCTTCAGCACCATGCCTGCCTGGATGCTGCCTTGCTTCTTGCTTTGATAATAATGGACTGAACCTCAAAATCTGTAAGCTAGTTCCAATTAATTGTTGTCCTTTATAAGAGTTGCCTTGGTCATGGTGTCTGTTCACAGCAATGGAAACCCTAACTAAGACAAGAGTCTAAGGCCGAAGAATTTTATGAGAGGCCTAAGCATTAGTATCTTTACTTAGGGCTGAGAACAAAGCAGAAAGAGATGCTTGGTAGAGGGGCTGGTCAAGACAGAGCAGGGTTTGAAAGCTTCTCAAGTAAATATATCATAGTGCTAAATAGTGAAGCATAGGCCTAAAGGCGGCTGCAGGAGGTAAGGCAGAGAAAGTAAGAAGAGACTCTGAGAATCCCTGGGGCTTGTGAGATGGCTCAGAGGATAAAGGTGTTTGCCATAGGAGCCTAGAACCATGGGAAGTGGAAACATAAACCAGCTCCACAAAATTGTCCTTTGACCTCCACATGAATGAATGCCATTGCATGTTCCCTTTATAACAAATGAATAACTTTAAAAATGGAAATAGGACATGTCTGGAGTGCCCAACACAATGCAAAACAGCAAAGTGGATCCATATGGTGCCATGTTTTGCAGCCACGAAAAATTATACTTTGGAAAGATGTTTAACAACACGATATGTCCTCATTAAATACCAAAAGGGGAAGAAGCACAGAAAAGTACATGATACGGTTCCAATTTCCTTGAAACTGTGTGCCTATTTGTCCTGGCAGGAAATACAGTAGAATGCACATGACTTCCAAACATTGTTTGCTGTGTGTTCCAAAACTTCTGAAACCAACATTATTACTTTTGTGATGAGGAAGGTGGTATAGAAATCTGGCAGCCTTGGATAAATGGTGAGTCTCACTGGGCTTTTATTCCTTATCTTCCTGTAAAGGATTTGGGAGGAAAGGGCTTTCCCCTGTGTGCTAGGTCCCCAGGGGTCCCCACAGGAGTGTGATAGATAAGAAGACATGAATACAATGTAAAGTCACTTTAAGACTTAAATGGATATAAAAACACAAAGAGAAAAAAGGTCCTGGCAATGCGGCTTTGGACCCATCGGATATAGAGTCTGTCTACAAAGGCTAGAGTACAGAGAGGTGGGACTTGACCTTGACCTTGGGGAGGGAAAAAACTATTCAATGAAGGCCTGCTGTTTTGGGCTGGAGTCACAAATCACTGGCTCTTACTGGGGAGGCCTGAGGCCTGTTGGTTGTAGAGGAAAAGGTTGGCTCTGCCTAGCTCTTATGGTGGGGGGAATTTCAGAGGGCCCCAAACCCAATAAGAATCAGCACTACGGCTTTTATTCTTTGTGGGTTACACAGGTCTCAGCTTTCAAGCCGGAACTCACTAGAAATTTAGGGGTAAGAACTGGAAAACTTTCCTTTCCTTTGTAGTTCCCTTTACTTCTGTTACTTCCCAACTCTAGGGAAAGTACCATTCTTGAGTGATAGTGGGAGGAAAAGAATAAGAACAGATCTTCATCATTCCAAAGCTGGGAAGTGCTGGGGCATTATTTGCTGTTCTGGCAAAGCATGGCAATGCTACTGATCCCATAAGAAGCGGGGGGTGGGTGGGGGGGGCGGGGGGGTTCATAAGGTGTCCATAAGGATCACACAGAGGGTCTGTGCTCCATAGGGTTCCACGTCTTTCCGTTTCTGACTTGTGAACTCCTTGCAACAAATGTGATTCTCTTCCTGCCTGCTCTCCACTGTTTTATGTGGACTCTGTGCACTCTGAATTTTCTGGCTTAGAACAGCGCTGACAGATCTCTCTATTAGAGTCTATAGGGTACTAGAGTTCAGAGTGTTTACGCTCTGCCAGACCCTGTACAATGTACTGGGAATGAAGAGAACAGGGAGAGATCTCCCTGTATTCCATTTGCCTCAGAGAGCTGATGAACAAATCTAAACCACTGTACAGTAAGGTGGAGACTTGATAAATATCTGTGATGGTTAATATTGATTATCCTAAGAACTGCCTAAGAGCATGTCTGTGGGGGGATTTTTAGACTGGATTAACTGAGGTTAGAGGACCCTCCCCTCCCCCAACTGCAACTGTGGTTGGCACTGTTTCATGAGATAGAATCCAGTACTGAATAAAGAGGAGGAGAGAGGGATCTGAGAGCCAGCATTGGCCTTTTGACTGCAGATGCAACATGACCATTTACCTAAAGACTTTGCTTCTATGAATTCTCCAGCCACAAAGGACTGTCTCTCAAACAGTCCTTTTTGGACTCAGTCAGTCTGTGAGCCTAACAAATCCTTCCTTTAGTGGCTTTTGTTACAGAAATGAGGAACATAGTCACTGCAATTTAGAAAAAACCTAAGTGGGAGGAGAGAAAGGACTGTGTGGGGTCACTTCCTTCACTTCCTTTACTTCCTTCACTTCCTTCACTTCCTTCACTTCCTTCACTTCCTTCACTTCCTTCACTTCCTTCACTTCCTTCACTTCCTTCACTTCCTTCACTTCCTTCACTTCCTTCACAAAGCAGGTCCAGTATCTTCAGACAGCGGTTTCTAATGCAAGCATCAGAAGATGCAGACCTTAGACTTGGTGCTTACACAGCACCCATTCCAGTAACTATTCCAAAAGTCGCCTTGTCATGGGAGAGGAAGACTGGGCACATACTACGCTGTGTGTTGTTCAAGGACTCAAAGGCCTGTTCTTCTTTTTGGTGACTTGCTTCTTTCCCCCACTGTGTGTGTGTGTGTGTGTGTGTGTGTGTGTGTGTGTGTGTGTGTGTGTGTGTGTGTGTATACACACAGAGAAGCCTGAAGTTGATGAGTCTTCATTGATTGCTTTCCGTGTCCCATTGTTGCTCAGTGATTCAGTTAAGCTGTCCAGGAAGCTCCAGAGATCCTCGTGTCTCTGCCTCTCCTAGTTCTGGAATTATAGATAGCCACATGTCTGTCACCAAGTCCTGCGTGCCCAGTGTTGGGGATCAGATCTAGGTTCTCATACTTGTGCAGGAAATACTGTTATTCACCCATCCATCTCTCCAGACACTTTATGCTGTTTTAATTTTAGTCTTTAAGCATTTTTAGTATTAAAATGTATGCATATATTATTTTTGGGAAAAGGAAAACTTTAATAAAAAGATATTGCAATTTCTTTTTCCCTTCTCCAGAGAAACAATGAAAGGCAATGACCTGTGCCCTATTTAAGCTCCTATGCCCTCAAGGACAGTTGTTACACCCAGCACCCTCTCTTCAGAGGAGTTGCTCCTATTTCTCTTGAGCCTGAGCCTCTGATATTTCCCCACCCACTGAACCACCATCATCTTCATGTGCGATAATTTCAGCTTCTCATCATCTTCACCACTGTAGGACTGGGAAGTGTACAAGATCTGCATCTCAGGACTGGATGGCTCTTACTTTATGCTGCTTGCTGATTCTTGGTGTCTTCTGCCACCTGGGGGTCTAGTGTCGCCTGCATTTAACATAGACCAACTATACCCAAATTGCCCAGTGTGGGTCTTGGACTTTGTTTCATGTCCCTATGGCTCCAGTCAGTGTCCTGTGTCTTGTTCAAGTTTGATTTTCTAAACTCTAATATCTAAGCTGCTAGTCGTCTACATGGCTAATAAGTTTTGGGAGGCAAGTCCTGCTTTTCATGTCACATACACTTTCTCTCAGTTTGCTAAAGATGCAGAAGTAGGTTTGGGGGGCTGGAGAGATAGCTCAGTTGGTAAAGTGCTTATTTCACAAGCATGAAGACCTGAGTTCCATTCCCAGGACAGATCTAAAGATACTAGTCTGGTAGTGTGCGCTTGTAATTCCAGCACTGAGGAGACAGAGGAAGGTGGGACTCCAGGGCTCATGGGTCAACCATCCTAGCAGAATCCTTAAGCTTTATGACAATGAAAAAGCCCTGTCTCTAAAAACAAAGTGGGTAACACCTTAATGAGTCACTCAAGTTTAAACACACACACACACACACACACACACACACACACACACACACACACACTGGGTTATGGCATGTTGAGATTTTGCTGGGCTGATGTTAGCCTCCCCTGTGTCTGGCCCCTAACACCACTGACTATAACATAAGTGTTTATTCAATAAGCATGCACTAAGGGCCAACAGTGCATAAAACAAAATAGGCACAAAATAAATGTTTGCCAAATAGAGCTGTGTGACTATGAACAACATCTTACTGCCATAAGAAGCAGAGAGGAGGAACATGTGACAGGAACCAGATTCCCTCACCATCTTGTGTAAGAACTCCTAGGTTGATGACCCCTGTCCTGAACTATAGCAAGCTGGCTTGTCACTGAGCTGTCACGTGGGGCGGGAGCAAATGCCTTGCTGAGGTCTCGGGTCGATTACATCTATTGCTTGTATGTTATCTACATAGCCTGTCACTCTATCATAGAAGGAAATTAAATTGGCCCAACCTGATTTACTCCTTGCAGTTACCCAGGCCTTGCCCACTCTGGCTGACTACACATTGATTGCTTGATGATCTGCTTTAACAGCTTCTCCAGAAGCCAGGTTAAGTTCGTCTGGCTATAAGGAATATGGTCATCTTCTCTGCTTCCTAAGAGATGGGCAGCACCGTGACTGTAATCTGGGAAGCTTCAGAGGTAACACCCACTCCTGCCAATGCTCACAATAATTGCTGCTTCCTCCCCAGTGGCTGCTGGCAATTCCCTGTGTCCATTCAACTGAGAGTCACAAGTCCCTGTGGGTTTCATTTCAGGCAGCTTTTTTCGAAGGATGTTCCAGTCTATTTTAGGCGTACTGGCCCCCAGCCACATTGTATGGTATAGAACAGGGATGCTATGGCTGGAGAGCAAGCCCAAGAGTTAAACACAACAGAAGACAAAGGAATATCCTACCATATTCAGCAGCAGCCTTGGGTGGGGCTGAAAGGGAATCAGGAATCACTGGAGTTACTGGGAACTGGTTCCCTGGGAGACAATACGTCTACCTGTGGTTGAGTTCAGAGTGCAACCCACAGACCTTACATCAAAATATAATATCTTTTGGTAAAGACAGAAGTAAAACCTCTGCTATTCTGATTCCCTTTGTTATCCATTTACCCTCTTTGTCCATCAGGACCGGTGTTTTCCTGACTCTTCTTTTGTGTGATGTAAATGAAAATTATTCTGGAAGCATCTCATCAAAGACTGTTTGGGCACTCTACCCTGAGCTCTCTGCCCAGGCCTGCCCAGTTAGGCCACTTTTTGTTGCTCTGTGACTTTTTCTTTGCCTCCTCCCTCTTGTTCTTGCTCTTCTACCAGCTTCCAGCCCTTTTTTGGTGCAGCTTCCTGAATACAGCTTGCTGCTCTTCCCATCTTTCCCGCCTTCCAGCATTTTCCTGACTCTCCCAAGCTGCTTGTTCAAAGGGCACCTGCTTTGGCATCACATTTCATTACAGATTTGATTTCAACACTCTACTCCTATGTCTCCCAAGTTGCTTGTTCAAAGGGCATCTGCTTTGGCCTCATATTGCTTTACAGGTTTGAATTTTATACTTTTGGGCAGTAAGAAACTTCTCAGGGATGCCTTGGTGATCAGAGTGCTCTCTCTCTGGGTCTCTTCTCTACCTCCTCCAACTTCTACATCAGTAACGGTTTTGTGTTGACCTTTAAATCTCTACTTCATTCCAAATCAGGAGTCACAAAATACTAATATTACATAGAATGAATGATTCTAATGTACCATTAGAATTTGTCAATTCTTGTAATTTATTCTGCCAATGTATTTAGTATAGAATATATGTTCTACTCTAACACACACACACAGAGGGAGGGAGAGAAGGAGGGAAGGAGGGAGAGAGGGATGAAGAGAGAGAGAGAGAGGGAGAGAGAGAGAGATCCAAATCGTGTTTCTTTGAAGATCTCCTTTCCCAAACCAGCGTGTAGATCTTTAGGTTTCTGTACACTTTGCACACATTTGAAGAAATCATTGAACTTTTTTCCCTCAAAGGAACCAAGAAATTCCAACAAAAATCCAATCCCATTTAAATTTTCTTTATTCCTATTACTCTTCCCTGTCTTTCTGCTCCAACCTCCCAAACCTGTTTCTCTTTCTTCTTACTGGTCCTGGGCACATGAAACCATCCGTGAGAACTGAGGCATATTAAAAGCTGCCTACCTCTCTTAGTGCCCTCTATTGACCCACTGCTTGGACTTTCTGCTGGTGATGTCCTCTGGTAAAATTTCTCATCCCTGAAAATAGAGGGCTACAATTAACTCACAATTAACTTGTATCATGCCCCAGACCATAGACTTGAAACCATCTATGAAGTCTCTGAAAAACTGAGGCATGGATTGAATAAATTTTGATGACCCCAAAGGAAAATTATCATCTTTGTCTCCCAGGGACATTAGGTGTGACAGGCATCAGGGGTCTAGGCAATGGTCCTTGAGCTTCTGAGAAGTAGGATAGCCAAAAGGGTAGGGGTGTAGACAAACTTCATAAGTGGCATTGGGCTACCAGGTTTCCCTAAGTTTCTCTGTGAACAGATGCCATAACAGTGAGGAAGGGCCATTTGGCAATGTGAGTCAAGCCCTGCAGCTATGGTGTGAATATTTTTCTTCTGAAACTCTGGGCCTTTATGGGATGATTGGGCCAGCAAGGAGTCACCCTTTGTCACTGGGATTAAGGGCTTTATAATAAATGCTTTTTACAAATAGCTCAAAAATATATGAACAACAACAAAAATCAGGCACTATTTAACTACTTTAACTATCAGCGAAATACAACTACTTAAGATTTCATCTTACCCCAGTCAGAATAGCAATACATATATACATACATATATACATAAGTAAATACATAAATACATAAATAAATGATAAAAACTAGGAAGGAAGAGAGGAAAGAACTCTATTCACTGTTGGTGGGACTGCACATTAATTTAGCATGTTAGTTACTTTTCTACTGCTGTGACAAAACATCTTGACCAAGGAAGAGTAAAAGAAAGCATTTAATTGGGTTCTTGGTTAGAGTTAGGGTTACAGTCTATGGTTATAGAGTAAAGTTGCAGCTGAGAATTCACATCTACTTAGTAGTGATCTACAACCACTAGGCAGAAAAGTCATCCAAGTCTTTTGAAATCTCAAAGCCCAGTGATAAATCTCCTCCAAAAGACTACATCTCCTAGTCCTTCCCAAACACTTCCACCAACTGGTGACCAAGTATTCAAATAGATGAGCCTATGAGGGACGTTCTCACTCAAACCACCACATTTAACCAGTGTGAAAAACAATGTGGCAGTTCCTTAAAAAAAGTAAAAGTAGAACTTCCATATGATCCAGGTATACCGCTTCTGCCCATTGACCTGAAACAAATGAAGTAATACCAACAGAGAAACAGTGTTCATCACAGCAGCCAGGATATATAATCAGCCTATGTGTCCATTAACTAATGAAATCATTTTTTTTAATGTGGTGTACTCAAGGAAAGAAATTTTTTTAGTCATAACAAGAATGAACTGTGTCATCTGTAAGAAAATGGATAAAACCAGAGGACATCATGTTAAGGGAAATAAGACAGGTACACACACACACACACACACACACACACACACACACACACAAAACCAGTGCCTGTTTTCTCTCCTGTGTGGAAGCTGGGGGTGGGGGAGATGGCTCAGGAGCTAAAGGTGCTTGCTATAGAAACCTAGTGACTTGAGTTTGTTTCCTGTATCCCACCATGGAAAGAGAAACTCCTAAAAGTTGTCCTCTGACCTCTGTAGGTTTGCTATGGCATGCTGATGGATATGGATGCCTAGACTTATACACATAATCATACACACAAACATGCAATAGTAACAGTAGTAGTGATGATGAAGATGATGACGACGACGATGACCCGAAAGTAGAAGAACTAATAGAAAAGAAGAAGGCATGGAGTAAGGGAGTAAGAGTGGACATAATTAAAGCTTCATCTATCCACATAGGGAAATGCCGTAAGTTCATATAATTGATATGTAATAAAATAGAAGCCTATACAATGTTTGGCTAGCTTGCCATTTTACTTTCTATCATGTGAAGACATAATGTTTCTCCCCTCTAGAGGACACAGCATTGAGGAACCATTTTGGAGGTAGGGAGCAGCTCTCACAGAACAAACCCTCTCACTAGAGCTGTGGTCTTGGATGTCACAGCTTTCAAAATTATTAAAAGTACATTTTTGTTCTTAGAAGTTACCCAGTATATGGTGTTCTGTTATAGCAGTGCAATCAGACTAATTTACATGCAGACACAGGGTATAACATTGTCTTAGTCAGGGTTTGTATTTCTGCACAAAACATCATGACCAAGAAGCAAGTTGGGGAAGAAAGGGTTTATTCAGCCTACACTTTCACATTGCTGTTCATCACCAAAGGAAGTCAGGACAGGAACTCATACAAGGGAGAAACCTGGAGGCAGGAGCTGATGCAGTGGCCATGGAGGGGTGCTACTTACTGGATTGCTTCCCCTGCCTTGCTCAGCTTGCTTTCTTATAGAGCCCAGGACTATCAGCCCAGGGATGGCACCACTCACAATGGGCTTGGTGTCCCTCACACCCATCACTAATTGAGAAAATGCCTTACAGCTGGATCTCATGGAGGCATTCTCTCAAGGGAGGCTTCTTTCTCTGTGATAACGCCAGCTTGTGTCAAGTTGACACACAAAACCAGCCAGTACAAACATCCAGCTTCCTAAAATGGCTCTAACTTTAGTTTCAAATTACTGTGGGAATGAGCCTCGGAAGCTAAAACAAACAAAAAACAAAAGACAAACAAAAATCCCCAACCAACCAACCAAACAAACAAAAAACCCTTTCAGCAAACACTGATGTGAGGAAATCCATTCTTCCAGTCTCCTACAGTTATCTTACAGTATTTTCAGTTGACTCTTCAGACTTAGTAGCCTACAAAGGAACGTAAGATGATGCTCGGTTCCCTATGCTCAAACCCTGCACACCTGACCAAGTCAATGCCTTGCTGATGGCTCAATGGCACCCAGCCTCGGCTGCATATCGTAATTACCTGGGGAGCTCCCCCAAACTCCACCTCAGACTAGTTAAGTCAGACCCTCCAGGGACAGAACACAGATAACAAAACTTACCTGAGTGGCTCCAAAATGTAGCCAAGGCCGAGAACTGCTAAAATTATGAGTCTCCTTTTTGCACCTAAACTTAGGTGAGGCTGTAATGCCTGCTGGGACTTTTCTTATCTTCACCACCATGAATTGGCGTTGATGCTTTATTTCTGTAGTGGTCAGTCTTTCTTTATGTCACACTTTTCTCTTTCTCCTTCAGTGCTAGGATTAAACTCAGGCGCTTTCCAAATTTGAGGCAAGGATTTTTTTTTTCCCCAGTGAGCTACAAGTCACACCTTGGAACCCTGAGGTTTTGGGTTACACACTTGATGTGATTCAAATACTTTTGTGAATAGTATGGGCTGGCTATGAGTTCAGCACAGTCGATACCCTCTAATTTACATATGACCTATAAGGTGTCTCTAAACTGCCACTATTACATACTGTTGAGTGATGAACTATTCCTGCCTTGCTGGAATTCCTCAGCCATACCAAGGTCTTCTATTTGCACCCAAGGTAAAGTTCTTTTTTGCTCCAGTGAGCACTTCTCTCTTTGGCATCACACTGACATTCTGCTGTACATTTGACCTATTTCTCTCACATTCTAGTCAGTTCTACCCATGGTATAGAATAACGTTTATCGATACCAATTCTTGATGTACTTCTGGGAGACTAGGACATGTAACACAAGAAAATATATAGTTTGAAAAAATCTTTTAAATGTGCATATATGTATAAAGGACATACAAGTCATTAAGACCTTCAGGGTGGAATTGTATATAGCATCAAATTTATCTGTAGTTTCAACTGAAAATATGAGTTGCTGAGAGGCAGTCTTCAGAATGGTTTCCAATGTTACCCACCCCTTAGTATTCATGCCCTGATGCCTTCCCTGTCCCTTGAGTGTGTGTGTGTGGGGGGGGGGGTGTTGATGACTTGATTTTAGAGAACAGAATGCAGTGGAGTTGATGATACACCACTTCCCATTTGGGGACATAAAATGAATATCTTTTGTTTTCTCACAAGCTTTGAGGAAAGCTTGCTGCCATGTTGTCATTTGTTCTATGTGAAAAGCTTCATGACAAGGAAATAGAGGAATATCTGGCCAGCAACCATCACAGAGCTGGGATGTCCAGTCCAATAGCCCACAAAGGACTGTATCTCAGCCTTTCCCTAGATCTTCACATGAGAACACAGCCCCAGCTTTGTTCTTGGACATAGTCCAATGAGATATCTCAAGCCTAACTATGTCCCCTGATCTACAGAAACCAGGAAAACCTGTTTGTTTAGTTTGATATTCATCAATAGAAATTAATCCACATACATCGTGGTGTTTTGGAAATCACATTTTAAAAACTCCTAGAATCACACTTGTTAACACAATTGGCGTAAACTTCTTAGGCTCTACTTCCCTTTTCTCTGCCAAGTCCTTTCTTCCTGATGTTGCCCAAACTGGTCAGATCCAAACATCTAGGCTCTGATCATCAATTACATACAATTCCTGACATCTCTCCAGGCTTTCAGTTTTTATTCAATTCTTTTTTTTAATTTATTTTTTATTGGATATTTTATTTACATTTCAGATACCATCCCCTTTCCCCATTTCCCCTCCCTAGAAAACCCCTATCCCATGCCCCTTTCTCCTTTTTGATTTCATACATTTTTTTTAAAAAATGTTAACTGAAGGCTTTATAAGTTTGGTAATGCTCAATATCAATCAGAAGTGTAACCCAATACCCAACCTAGATATATCAACTATCTTTGACTGGTGGAGACATGTGAACATCCACCTCCATGTCTGTCCCCACCTCTCTCTTTCTCTCTCTCAACACCTAGCTCCTCCTCTCCTTTTCCTCCTCTCCTTACTCCTCCTCTTCCTCTCTGTACTCCTCCCACCTTAGCTCCTCCTACATATCGCCCTTCTTGTTAAATAAAACTTTTCTCTCAAAATACAGTTAAGAGTATAACTATACCAAATTATGTCAGTAAGGTGCAAGATAGACCTAGTACCCAGTCCATCATTTTGTTGCTAAGCGGAACCTCTGTCATCTATCCTAACTAAAACACTTAGTTCTGAACCTGGCACACACACACACACACACACACACACACACACACACACACACACACACACACACACACACGGAATGAGGGAGAGGAGAAAGAGGGAGGGAGGAGCAGTGCACTCCTGGAGACAGACTGGTTTCAAACTCTACTATATAGCTCAACTTGGTCTTAAACTCCCAATCCTCTGGCTCAGCCTTTCAAATATTGAAATTACAGGCACTCACCACCAGGTCCAGAGAAATAAGAATTGGTTTAAAATATTGCTACAAGCAAATAACCCTCCATAAAATTTTTCCAAGAAATTCTGGTTCTGAAGAAATCCTTGTTTGTAGCTTGAACTCTAAGCAAAATGCAGCCCTGGACAGACAGAGTTAAGATGAGCTTCTAAACTTCTTCAAATGCAGTTTTCCATCTTCAGAGACTCTTACCAGCCTACCCGGCCTAATGAGAAATCGGAATGATTCTTCAGGAGTCCAAACCCACTGAATGTGCTGGGAGTGTGCTTCTGTAATCATTAGTGGAGTTAGGCATGCCGAGGGGAAGAGATCAAATAAACACCTCCAGCTTTCACTCTGCACCTCTAGAAAAGCAACCTTGTCATAAACCTCACTGGGTGGGACAAAAGGCTCAGAACTCTCTTGTACCTCTGAGGCCAGAATCAGACTGGTTCTCCCACTAGTCTGACTCATTGCATTGGCCCATGACAATTCTACTAAAAGCTGAAAATACTACACTTTGAGGGAGATTGGACACTAAATGTTCACACAGATCTGAGGGAGCTGAACATTTACAGAATCATAATCCTGGCAGGAAACAGATTCCAGGCTAGGTTTATTTTTTTGATCACGCTCCTTAGATAGTTTGGAGCTAGACGTCAACAAATGCTTAGGGAGTCATCTAGTCAGTTTCCGGATCCTCCTACAGCAATCCACTTGCTCTTGGCAAGGTTTAATTTTCCTGAGAGGCTGCAATTACATGAATAGAAGAGTAACAATAATAGCTGGGTACTCCATCTATGTTTCAGCTTTTCATCAATGTGATGAAATACCCGAGAAAGATGAGGTAAAGAAAGAAATCTTTATTTCAACATAGCTTCTTGATGTTCAGCTCACCTTCTCTTGGCTTCACACCTGTAGACTAGTGTTGAGGCATGACATCATGGCTCCTGACCCTATGGTAGCCAGGGAGCTGGATGAAGGCAGGAGGGGGAAGACTGGCTGACTGAGACTTGGGGGAGGAGGGAGAAGGGGAGAGAAGAACAGAGGAGGGGAGGGGACAATGCCATCAGCAAGCTCCTAGTAATACTGATATTTTCTACCACTTCCCAATAATGTTATCAGATTATGGATCCATAGACGGAGAAATCTATCGATGAAAGTGCCATTGCTTGCCCAAATCTTACCTCTGAAGCAATGCAATGGGCATTGACTGTTATGGTTTGAATGTGAAATGTCCTTCACAGGCTAATATATTTGAACAGTTGGTCCACTGTTGTTGGTACTGTTTGAGAAAGTTGTGGAGCCTGTAGGAAATGGGTCACCAAGGGGCTAGCCTTGAGGATTTCCAGTGTAGCTGCACATCCTGCATGCTCTGCTTCCTGAATGCAAATGCAGTATGACAGATTAGACTCGTCTTCCAGCCCCATCTTCACTGGCTGCTGTCATGTCTTCCCCACCGTGATGGGGATGGACTATATCTCTCTGGAACTGTACCAGCAACGAGAAAGGAACTGAGACAGGTTCTAAGCTTTCAATACACTGAGGCTTGGCTGTCTTTGCTAGATAGTGTCATCATTGTTAATTTGTATTTGCTATCCAGAGTCTACAGAACTAGATTACTGGTGTATCCATGAATTGTTTGTAAGTGGATCAAGCTGCTGCTGCTGACCTGTGAACAAAACTGCTGATTTCCAGACAACATAGATGGAAGTTGTTCCAAAGAACCTTTCTAAACAGGTCCACTTCCCCTATATCCTCGATTTTCCACAACCTCTGGTAGGTGGTGGGCTAAAAGGGAGGTTAAAGTATTTAAGAACCATCATCAAAAATAAGGTTTAAGAAATTAGTTACATTTTTCTACCACCCCTCTAGAACAGTGGTTCTCAACCTTCCTAATGCTGCAACCCTTTAAGACAGTTCCTTATGTTGTGGTGACCCCCAACCATAAAATTATTTTATTGCACTTCATAACTGAAATTTTTATTGTTATGAATTATAATGTAACTATCTGATATGTAAGATATCTGATATATGACACCAAAGTGGTTGCAACTCACAGGTTGAGAACCACTGCTCTAGAATAATTTTAGCATGGGAAACAGACATAAGGGTCATATAATATTTTGTGTATTTATCCACAATTATTTTCTACCATAATTTTTTAGGATTGTAGGGTGGGGGTGAGTTCTCATTCAAACCTGTTCAGTTGAAAGAATCTGTTAGACACTCAAAAACGACAGATATTCATATGTTTTCCATTTCGGGGTTTTTTTGTTTGTTTGTTTTTTTCAAGACAGGGTTTCTCTGTGTAGCCCTGGCTGTCCTGGAACTCACTCTGTAGACCAGGCTGGCCTCGAACTCAAAAATCCGCCTGCCTCTGCCTCCCAAGTGCTGGGATTAAAGGCATGCACCACCACCGCCCGGCAACAGAAGCATTTAAATTGCATTTTCAAATAATGTGATCACCAACATCCTTATCAGCTGTGCCCCTACCATATGAAACACTCAAGCTTTTTAAAATTCTTCTTGCCCATACAACCCAGGGTCAAACAGTCTTACAGATAATGGCTGGGCAGCAGGATGGCTAGATATTCATTCTATGATTCTTAGAGACTGTGGCAGATGTTACTGGGATGTTACTCATCCCCTTGAGCCTCAGCATGCTGATGTCTGCCAGCCTCCAGTCCGTGGGTACCTGAATGTGTCAGCTAAAGACTTTCTCAAAGCCCATCTTGTCCACAGACAAAGGTGCCAGTGGGTTTTTTTCACTCCACAGGGAAGCCTTTAACCAATAACTGATAAGTGCCACCATCCTCCCACTCTCCACTGGGATAATCCCAAGATTCATATTGCCCACCCTTTGCAGAGTTTCCCACTGGCACCAGGATTGTATTGCCCACAGTTACTGACTCAATAGCTTTTGCTGCTCTCCTCTTCCACACATAGAAGGATGCTTTCTGGAGTCATAGCACAAATTAATTCCTTGTGTTGGAACTCTTATCTGCTTCTGAAGGGTGAAGCGAGATGGATCAAATACTGCAATTATTCTGCTAGTATCTTTTCCTAGTCTTAGGAATGTACAAAGCCCCTAACAGTATTCCTTAATATTAACTACGACTCAAACCATAGTGCCACAGTGTTATGTCTTTGTGATTGATTTTATTTAACTTAAACTCAGACATTATGTTCATTCCTGTTATACTCTTGGCTCATTTCCATATACCAACCTAACAGAATAACTTTGAATATTGATTTGTTCTTTTGCTGTGTTATCTGTCTCTCACAGACGTGAGTCATACTGAGAAACCTGATAAGCATATCTTCTGGTTTTTTTTTTTTTTTTTTTCATCCAGTTCTTCAGAAAAATGTTGAAGCATGCAGGTTAGAAATGGGGTTGTAAACCCACCTTCCTTTTGTCTTAGCAGACTAGATTGTTGCAATAAGACGTCTCAGCGACACTCACCAATCCTACTAACTACATAAATTTAACTCATTAAAACATCAGGTAAGTCAACTCAGTTGCTGTGCTAGGATGTGGATGATTGGTCAATAAGACACGCCTCTGCTGCATAAATCTACAGGCCTATCAAGGAAAAAATATGCTTAGTTAGTTTATTATTATGTTATTATTATTATATTATGTTGCGTGCTACAAACAACTGGAGTAATTTCTTTCTTCTTTTTTGTTTTGTTGTTTCCAAGACATGGTTTTTCTGTGTAGTCCTGGATGTCTGTAATTGGCTCTGTAGACCAAGCTGGCCTCTAACTCTGGCTCCCAAGTGTTGGAATTAAAGGCATGTACCACCATGCGATCGATATCTACCGGATTCATCTCTACAGGCTTCCAATCTTCCCTTTAGCAGCCTGGTCCGCAAATTTATCACAGACTTGTGCATGTTAGTGGCAGGAATTGGTTGGCTTGGAATTGAAGGGTGCTCTCTAGGTCTTTATTTGTGACTTTTGCCAACATGTTTCTTACCTACATTTCTTCTTTCTTAATACAGAAAGCAGGACTTGCTAAAGCCCCATTTAAGAGCCTGGCATGCCATTTTCTCAAAGATACCTTTCACCTTGCATGAGCTCTCCCTCCACCCCACCCCCATCCCTTCTGTGGGAAGGCTGACTCTTTTTCTGGAGAACCCAATTAGGCCCTACTACCCCATCTCGGGTAATCCCTCTAATTTTTTTCTTCTCGTTTATCTCCCCACACCAAAATGCAAGTGTCAAGCTTTTGATAGTTCATTTAACAGCTTGAGAATTCAGGCTTCTGCTGCCCCAGCCCCACTTGAATCTTACCTGGGCAGCATTCTGCCATGGGACCCTGACGCTCAGAATTTTCAGTGCGCTCTCTCAGGAGCTCAGAAGTTTTGATTTCATTTTGTTTCTCATTATTTTCCTTTCCCACTGGCCTCATTGACATCCCATAATGTCACTCATCCATCCCATCCCATCCATTGCTCCCTGTCATAGTCCACAGGAGAAATACTCATCTTTACAATGTGTTAGTCCAAGATCAAATCCATTTTCCTCTGGAGTACTCGAAGTTAGGTAGCCATTTTCTTTTCTTTTCTTTTCTTTTCTTTTCTTTTCTTTTCTTTTCTTTTCTTTCCTTTCCTTTCCTTTCCTTTTCTTGTTTTTTCCCTTCCATTAACAGTGTTTTCTCTTGGATATTGACCAGTTCTTCTAGATCTATAAGAAGAATGTTTCAATAATAGAGGGAAAAGATCCCAAGAGTCAGAACAGGCCCTTATTCATGGTCATGCCCACACAGGTTGATCGACTCAAAGCACTCTCTGGATAACTGTGGGGTGAAGTGCTTGCATGCATCTTTCCCCTCATTAAGGATTGGGGTCCTTGTCATAAATATTTTCTAGAATATGTATAGTGAGAGGCAGTGGGGAAGATGTTGCTGGGAGTTGGAGGGCAAGAATCTGGCCTCTTGGTACAGACTGTCTCACTTCTGAATAGGTTAGCCCTTCCTCCTTGGGAAGCTATGGAAATCCATCAAGCAGGAACATCTATGGGCAGAATGTTTTCTGCCAAGTAACTTAGGAGTAAAGAAAGCTGTCCTGAAAGGTGCAAAAAAATAAAATAAATAAAAATTCACAATCCTGGGGGCAGGGCTCTGACTTGCTCTTCTGAGTGAAGCTCCAACACACACCTGTTCCTGCCAGACTCAGCAAGGGGAGGGGAGGTGGAACAGGAACAGGGAGTAAGAGGAAGAGCGGGCCAAGATTCCTATCTATACTCCAAATCCCTTTACAAAGCCATTGCCAAAATCAATTTTATTAACCAGAACATTTACCTGGATCCAACATTGTTTTTAACTGGCAGCAATTAATTAATTAATTAACTACCACTCACCTGAACAGCACATTGGGATGGTATTTTGATGCCAGCAGATATTGAGGAGGACAAGTCACATTTTCTTTCCCAAGCTATCAATTAACCAACCCAAATGAAGACTCAGACCCCTGCCTGTGCTTATGGGTCCTTCATGGCTTCCTATGCCCAGATGCCACATCCTTGAGTCGGGGCTCCACAACCTGTTAAGCAGTTTGAGGAAATCAGTCAGTGTTAACTCAGTATTTAAGAGACAAATTACAATAGTCACACTAAGAAATCACAGAAACATCTTCATAATTAATAAATGAAAAAAACATTCCTGCAGCTGATCAATAAAGTTGTGAGGGAGAATTGATTGGAAGGAGAACTCTTTTTGTGGGGACAATTTTTCACCTCTTCAGAACAAAAGACTCCCTGGAGAACTATTAACATAAGACACTTAAGGACCATAACCCAAAAAGGAAAAGAAAAAAAAAAGGAAAAGAAGATGATTAATTAAAATCTCTGTGAGTGACATCTTTCATTCTGTGGGCAGAAGCAGATCGGGTGTAGAAGAAGCAAATAAGGAACTTCGGGAGAGACCAGAGCAGCCCACATGGCTGTTTACCCTGTTTCAGAACCGTTCTTCTGACAGAATGGAATTTCCTCATCTTTGGAAGCTAGAGGCAGGGCTGGCCCATGGTGATCTCTGTAATTCGTTTAGTAAGTTCACAGGAACTACATTATCCCAGGTGTGATGTGTCAAATGTGTAAATCTCTACTGAAACAGAAGAGCATCTCTCTAGCAGATTATCTTGATGTCTAAAGGATTCAGCAAGGGAGCGGGGAACTCGTGTTCCCCTGGGTACCTGATTTTAGAAATGCTTGCAAGGATTCTTTGGTTTATCCACATCTCCTGATCCAGAGTCAGTAAGACTGGGGCCCATGAAACCACATTTGTAAATCTGTACTCTGAGAATTGTCCTTAGTGCCCCTCATTGTGTGGTCAGCACAGAGTTGGTCCACTTCCCTCTCTGGGTAGACATTTGACAATGAGATGCATCTTTCCTCTCTCCTTTATCTTTATTGGACAAGTCTCAAGTCATAATATTTACTGAGCACATCCTATGTGCCTAGAGTTGTAAGAGATAAAAAGTATAAAAAGTTGCTTAAACCTCACAGCCAGCTAATATAACATGGTTCTCATCACCTTTCGGATAAAAAGATGGAGACTTTAAAAAATGGAGTAGTTTGTTAAGGTTCACACCCCAGACTGGAACGCAGGCTCATCTTCTTCCTAGGAAGATTCATTCCCTCACCATTTTGTCCTGTGACCACAGGGAATGGGTCAGTGGAGAGGATACAGGCTGCCAGATCTGAACGTGCGGCTTCTTAATGGAAGTCCTTCATCCTCTCACTTCCAGATACATAGAACTTTAATTCATACAACTGCCTTGTTGCTCTCTGTAGAACACTGACTAGCAGTCTCTTTTAGGCTACAAAATGATAAAAAGTGGGCAGAGAAAGTGGATCCAAAGAATGGCTGCAATTTTCTCAAAGCATTTTTTGTCCGGTGGGCCTGCTTTCTTATCAGAGTAATGTCTTATGTTCTATTGCTATGAAGAGACAACATGACCACAGCAAGTCTTATAAAATAAAGGCTTTAATTGGGGCTTGCTTACAGTGTCAGAGGTTTAATGCATTGTTATCATGGCAGGGAGTGTGGCAACATGTAGTCAGACATGGTGCTGGAGAAGGAGCTGAGAGTTCTACATCTGGATCCACAGGCAGCAGGGAGAGAGCCACTTAGACTGGTTTGGGCTTTTGAAAACCTCAAAGCCCACCTCCAATGATACACTTTTTCTAACAAGGTTACACCTCCTAATCCTTTCAAATAGTGCCACTCCATGGTGACCAAGCATTCAAATCTATGGGCTCCCATAGGGGAGCCATTCTCATTTTAATCACCATAAGTCATTATTATTAATCAATGTTCCCCAAAGGACAGGTTCTAGAACCTACTATGGCGTCACTAAAACAACCAGGTAGTTTGTATTTTCAAGGCCTCTTGAATAAAGTATAAGAATGACAGAGCTAGGGAATTCTGTAGTAATCTCATATCTATCCCCAAGGATATGCTGGTTAATAATGTAATTGGGAGTGTGTTGGACAGGGTCTAGTCATTATATTATTAAAAGAACATGCCCAAACCAAGATTTGAGACTACTAAATATCTAAAAGACAACATTCAATCAGCCTATTAAACTGCAACATAAACGGACCTTACAGAGAAGATACCCCAGCACCCCTATCTAAGGCTGGGGTGGGGTGTTGGTGAACAAAAGAATCCACTTCCAACATGGCAGAACCACATGGATGGTATTTTGGAGCTGACATGCTAGAGGGTCAGCAAGGTCTTCTCCATGGGCATCTCATATTTCTTACAGGATGATGGCTGGTTTCCAAGAGTGTGAGCTCCAAGAGAAGAAAATGGCAGCTGCCAAGCTCTAAAACTCCAGGTGAGAAGTTGCTATCCTGTCTATCCTGCCATGTTTTATTAGTCAATCAGTCACAGAACACAGACTCGGGGAAAGGAGATGTTACCTCGTTCCTCAACTGAAGGAGCATCTGAGAACTTTAGGGTCACATTTCTACACTTGATCTTAGCCAAAAGGCCAAGAAGAGACAGGGTCACATTTCTAAAACCACCACATAGAGATTTTCATCACAGATCACTCTGCAAGGAGCTGTGTCATCTGTAAAACTATTAAGGGCATCTCTGACAAGGATATTGGACTTTGTTCTTACCTAAAGGATTCTAACTCTTGTCCACACATGGGTAGTAAGAGGTAGAGCTCAGACGAAGCGCTCTGTAAGAGTTGTCTCCATTCTTTAAGGTATAGTAGTATACAAAGACTCTTTCAGACGTGATTGGAATCCACAACCTTGTGGCATTTATTCAGCTCAGCTGCAGTTTTAGGTCTAGTTTAGAAGACTTCTTGCTTCCAAAGAGGGCCCTAGAGACTAACTTAACTATTAGGATGCAAACTTCACTATACTGCTGACCCCTTCCTTAGTCTCAGTCAGATTCTAAAGGTCATTCCTCAGAACAATGTGTGTTTGGGGGTCAGCAGAGCATGAGGGAGTAGTAATCGCTTTGTGGTTACTCTTTTTTTCTACTAGGTCTTCCCATGAGAGCACCAAATACCTTCTTAACATGAAAAAGCATGTTTTGGTTCTTTGTTACAGTAGATGGAAAGGATGTTGCTATTTCTGCTTCACAGTGCCAGAGGGATCAGATAGAGGAGTCAGGTCACTTGATTATATGTGACACAAGGTGAGAACTCATCCCAATATTACTGTAGGTTTGTGAGGTGAGAGGGGATACCCATCCAACCAAGGTGATTGGGCTGAGAAGATGGCTCTGTGTGGAAAGCGGTCACTGGGCACATGTGAATACCTGAGTTTGAATCTACAGCACCTACGTAAAACCTGGGCATAGCAGCATCTGTCCCTCTGGTCTCCAGTAGTGGGGGACATGGAGACAGACAGGGCCCTGAAGCTCACTAGACAGCCAGTTTTACTGAAAGGGGAACTTCAGGCTCTGTGAAAGACCCTATCAAAAAAAAAAGTAAAGAAATAATTAAGGAAGACATTCAATAAAGTCAATCTCTGACCTCCACCCCACCCAAGCCAGTGTATCCCACATCACACACACACACACACACACACACACACACACATGAGAGGGAGAGGGAGGAGGTAAAGGTACACATATACAAAAGAACAAATAGATCAATATGAAAATGTGACCCCCCCCAAATCTGTGTGACAGATTCTGACATAATGACAATATGGATGCTAACATAGTTATTTTTTTTTTTTAAATGAATAGTGGAGAGCATTTCTCCAATCTCTCTTTTGGTCACTTTTGAGTGATAGAAACTCAATTCATTCTGCCTTAAACAAAGCAAAGGATGGGGTGGATTCAGTGGTTACATGAAAGAAAGATGAATCTTCAATAACAGACTAATCAAGGGTTTTAAATAGTATAAAGATATCATCTCTCTCATTAAAGATTCTCACTTCAGAGGTCCATGACAGCATCCTGATTATTGTGGCCTTAATATATGGCTCCCAAGTTATTTGCAACCCCTTCGGTTGAGATTTGAACTATGTCTTTTGTCTTTGAGTCTCTGTTCTGCTCTGGCAGAATCTCTATAGTGGCAAAGGCAGTTATCAGCAAGGGCAGTCACATATCAATGCAGCTGTAGTTGAATGAATTCCACCAGAACCTCTGCATATGACCTTGGTTACATGCCCAGTTCCCAACAGCTGTTGTTGGCCTCGGTCACATGATTGGGGATGGAGTCAACTTCACACTAAACAATTCAGAGTATATTTAGACTGTAAAAGCAGGTAGGAAATTGGGGAACATTACCAAATAGAAAAAGAAAGGTACAATGTTGGGCAAACTAAATCCTTGCCCATTAGAACTATATGTACCTGTGTTGATGCTTAAAGTTCGCCACTAAAAAAAAATGACCACAGAAGACAGTCCATGCCTTTTCTACCACAGTTCTCCCCTGTTCTATGCCCATAATTCAGAGTTTGCATATTTTCATGCTGTGCCCAAACTCTCGTGTTCCATTCATTTTTTTTCTTTTTTTTCTTTTTCTTTTTTCTTTTTTTTTTTTTTTTTTTTTCAGAGCTGAGGACTGAACCCATGACCTTCTGCTTGCTAGGCAAGCACTCTACCACTGAGCTAAATCCCCAACCCCATATTTTTTTTTCTTAATTTCTCACTGACCTTTATTGAGTGGTCTAATTCCTCTACTCTTCCTTCCATACTGACTCTGTGTTTTAAAGACATGATCCATTCTGCTGTCGAGGGTTTCTACCAAAGGTTTTGATTGGCTAATTGAGGCTTTCCACCAAGGTTTTTGATTGGCTAATTGACTTTTTCACTTTCCACACCATTTCAGATTGAGTTTTCTCAAACTTCTCAAAGAAGTTTTTTTGAATTGAGCGAAGTCAGTTTCCTGTTTGTTTGATACTTGGAGCTACATACAGCCTCTATACAAGGCCTTCCTATCATCTATAGTCTGGGGCTAGCTGCAGCTTGGTTAAGGAAGTTGAAACAGGTTTCCCTTGGCAGTGTGGTGTGGTCCTAGTCGCAAGAACAGAGAGGAGAACCTTTCAATAGACGGTGATTAGCACAGAGACACACGATCAGTCAAGATGTAGAAAATAATAGATTGTGGAATGCAATGATTACATTCCTCTAGCATTCCCTCCCATCAAGGCTCAGAGACATTTGCAGAAGTGGGAGGCAGAAAAATTATAAAAGTCTGAAATGGTTGGTGGATGACTACCAGTGTTTTCCAGATATAGCAGAGCAGTTGCACATATGAATCCACACAAGACCTGTTTAAGCTCAAGCCAGACAAAATCTCAGCATGAAAAGGGGAAGTGGGCACAAATTTTCACCCCCTAACTTAGAAGCTATTGGAGCTTAATATCTGTTGGGAAAGGAAGAGTCAGTTTCTCTTAACAGTATAGGACCTAGGGAATTGGACACTTGGTTCTGCAGTTAAGATCACTTGTTCATTTTATGAAGAACCCAGGTCTCATTCCCAGCACCCACATGGTGGCTGACAACCACCAGAGTAATTCCAGTTCCAAGAGATTTGAACCTTCTTCTGGCCTCAGGCACCAGGCACCAGGCACACACACACACACACACACACACACACACAAAACACATGCATATGTGCAGGCAAAACATTTATACATTCATATAAAATAAATGAAGGTTTAAAAAAAAAAACCCAAAAGTGTAGCCATGGTAGGCCATCTATACTTCACACGTCCAGGGCTGCATATCCAAGGATATATGAACACCACAAATTGAACCTGATGAGTGGACACAAAGGCAGATGGGTAAAGAAGGAACTGGGGTGATAAGAGTAAATAAGTTTGGGTTGGTCTGGTGCCATTATGTAAATCAAAGGCTAAACTGTACCCTTGGATTTGTTTGCCCCAAGATGAGCGAATTCTCATGTATACTGTATACCGGTTCTTGTTATACAAATCTTGCTCCCCAAATTTATTGGTCAATAAAAGGCTAAAACCTGTGACTTGGCAATAGAAAGAGATAGTCAGGACTTCCTGGGAGGGAGGAAGGGATTCTGCGAAGAAGAAAGAGGAAAGTCCTTTTGCCAGGAGACATCAGAGGAGACAGGCCTGGAAGTCATAGCCAGCCAGGTGGCTGGATAAGAGCTGGGAAACCAGGTAAACGTAGATGAGCTAGTTGAGAGTCTGCACAGCTAAGGCCTAGGCTTTGAAATGTTGAAAGGTCTCTGTGTGATTATTTGAGGAACTATCTGGTAAAAGAACAATTGCCACCATATTAATTTCCAGTATTGATGGATATTTACAGAATATTAATAATCATCTTATACAAATGATCAAAATGCACTATACAAAAATTTTTGAGAGAGAGATATGAATCCTTTTATTCCTTTTAAGATGTACTTATGTATTTTATCTATATGAGTGCTCTATCTGAATGTATGTCTTCATGACAGAAGGAGGCATCAAACAGAAAAAGGCATGATTGTCAGCCACCATATAGTTGCTGGGAATTGAACTTGGGGCCTCTAGAAGAGCAGCCAGTGCTCTTAACTCCTGAGCCATCTCTCCAGCCCCTGTACAAAATTCCTAAAGAATTAGTTTTAAAATAAGAAAAAATATTACCACAAATAATTTTCTCAAAATTCTAGCAAAATTGAGATGCTGGCAGGGCCATGCTAGCTTTGAAAACTCTCAGAGCAGATCCTTCCTTGTCTCCTTGAACTTTGGTGTGTGTGTGTGGGAGTCCACATGATCCCTGGCTTGGAGCAAGAGCACTCCAATCTCTGCTCACCTCCATCTTCACATAATTTCCTACCCTATTTCCAAATGATTCAAGATTCTGACCAAACATGAATCTGAGAGAGATACTACTCAATCTACTCTCTATCTCACACACACATGAAAATTGTCACATATTCTCTGGAGGTTCCCTGTGTCACTGAAGTCCACCAGATCACAAGAAGGAGAACAAACCACAGATTGATTCCCAGGCCAGGGGTTGTCAAACTCAGAACACAAATACCATATACCAGATAAGTCTTTGTTATAGGAACTTTCTTGTGCTCTGTAGGACATTTGATGGCATCATTGGTCATTAGGTAGCAGTAATATACCCTCCAATCACAACAATCAAAATGTCATAGACATTGTCAATTTTCCCCTAGGTGTGTGTAAGCAGCTTTGTCTCTCATTAAGAACAAGTAGTTTATCTCAAATCTGATCAAGACATTCAGAGCCATTCTGGGATTAAGCAGTCTTGGGTAGACACAAAAAGGCTCTCAGAAGGCCACAGGTACAGGATGCCATCACAGTCTGTGTCAGTTGGAAATGAGGTCTGTTCTGAGTGCTCATCACTGTAGAAGAGTAATAAAGTCTCTCCACCCTTAGTCATGTTATTAAACCAACACTTCAAAGTACTTAAAGCTTCAATTTGCTACCTTGAAGCAAAAATTCCATAGCTTTGTTTATCACTTCCCTCAAGGCTCATCCTGCTGTATTGTTTAAGAGGAACTTTGAAGAGAACAGACAATGTGCCATCCATCTCTGTTTCCTTAAGACACTGCTCAGTGCCTTACACTCAAACATCATTCAATACATTCTAAATCTATTAAATGTATAATGCTATTACCTAGAATTTATTTGTTAATTCTACATACCATATATTGGTATTGGTTAAGAGCAAAACAAATGTTCAATACTTAAGAAAATAATCTATTTTTAGAAAGCAAATATAATTTAACTTGGTTGCCTTGCATAAATAGGAAATCTGATTATTCCTTCATCTTACTTTTCCTTTTCAAAATTTAATTCACAGAGAGATGACCAATTATGGATGACCCTACAGTTTAATAACATATCTGTTAATGTTCTAGAAAAAAAGGCCCAGTGAATTAAATTAAGTATTAATGGGGTTTGAATTGATTCAAAGAACTGAAACAAAGAAATATTGTGCCCTGCTGTAACCCAGTTCTATATATTTTTTTATTGAAAACTGATTTGAAGTTTGGAAATGAAGGGGAATCTTGATCTTGAGTCTTCAGGATCCATTGTCCTTGGATCACTTGGACAGTTGGATCATTGGACACTTGGTTAGGTATAGCAATAGTAAGTACAATAGCCAAAATGTGAAGCATGATTGGTACATACAATTCATTCATTTATCCATTCATCCATTCAATGAGTATCCATAGTCACCTATTGTGTTAGACATTGTTCTAAGTTTCAGGGATTTAGAGACAAACCTTAAACAGTCCCTGACTTCACAGTGCCTGTAGAGTGGCAAGGAAGAGTACAGACAGAAACAGATAGGGTGATATGATATGACTATGTGATGGGCATACATGAGACGATGAAGAACAGTGGACAGGATGATTTATCTGGGAAGTGACAGACAAGTCCTTGTGACTATCTGGGAAGGGTCAAGGAAGTCTTTATGAAGAGAATGACACTTTAATTATGACAGAATGGCTTGAAGAACATTCAGGAGATGGTATCAAGATGACAGGGTTATATACATTGTAAGAAGAGACAAGCAGTCAGCCCTGAAGATACCAGCATACTGGTCCTTAGCTTTTGGATCTTTATGTGATCCTGAGCTTTGACAAAGTCTCCAAACAGTGGCCTAAGAAGGTGAGAGGTGATGAGAGCTGTTTGGATCCTTAGCCTGTAAAGAGGACATGGGTACTACCTGATGCAACTGAGGTCCACTCCCTCAGACTGAGACAGAGGAAGCCTGTCTTAACGCTGGACTCAAATCTGAATCCTGAGACAGGATTTGTGGCCATGAGTTAATGACTTTCAGTTGGTTTTTAGAACCATAAGAAGAGAGTCTTAATAGGCCAGGCCTTGGGACTTCTGGGAGCATTAAATGGGTGGATGTTGATAGAGTGATCCAGTGCAAACAAGCAATCACTGGATAACAGTTATGTTATCTTATTAGTAAACATTGTGGGAAAGGCTGGTTGACAAACTTAACCCTTTCATGAGAATATTATAACGCACGTCTGTTCCAAAAGTGTTTACTGATCCCTCATGCCACACCGCTAGAGAGAAAGCGACATTCCTCAAATAAATCTTAACCTAAAGCACTGGGTTAAGAACTCATGAACCTTCAAACTTGAAAGGGAGAAAATGTATCTTTACTTTCAACAAATTAATCAAAACCTAGCATTTCTGTCCATTGCAGGCATAGAAAACAAAAAAATATCATCTCTGAGATCCTGGATCCTGCCCATGCAGTCCTACCTGCCAGTCACTCTGTGAGAGAGCTCAACAGTGATGGTCTGACAGCCATTATTAGCTTTATTAATTTATTAATCAACTAATTAGTATTGGCCATGAGCATCAGTGGTAATTATTAAGCCTCCTCTTATGTGTCAGGGACTTTTCTGGGAATTTGACTCATTTGGCTCTTACCAAAAAGCTTCCTGAAGTAAGGAAGATTATCCTAACTGGATAAATGAGAAAACTGATGCTCAAACTACCCCATTAAGGCAGTCGATGGCTGACCTGGAAAAGGTCATAGCTTCTAATTCAGGAGACTTTAGAGCCTACTCTTAACTACCTCTTGCTGCTCTGTGGACAAGGGGAAGGAAGCAGAGAGCAGAGGACCTGAAGAAAGATGCCTTGATAAGAAAAGAAACAGATCGGGGAGATGAGGAAGCCACATTTGCCCTCTGATGGGAACCGGGATTTTATTCTCTCAATGGGTTGACTTTAAGAGACCCATCACCACTCCGAACTGTTACACTGGCAATGAAATGTCAGCATGAGCTCAGGTTTATGCAGAGCACGGTGCAACCATCAGCATCGGGGATCTGCACGTAAGCAATGATGGGTAACTGAAATGAAGACACTGGTCCCTCCAGCGATCAGCCCACAGCAGATGACTTTGAATGTGGTCAGTGTCTTGAACATCTGGCTTTCTCCTGAAGTAGTAAGATTTTGTGAACTGGCCATTTGGGGAATCCACAGGGGTAGAGAGCAGGAGCCTTTCAAGAAACCTTCTCCTTATGTGTGCCTGTGACTGGGAAAGCCATTCTTTGAGACACAAGGTCTGATCCAGGACATGAGTAAAGAAGACTGGTTGGGTCTTTTAACCTAAAAACTAGACTATCTCAGGTTTCATATTTTACCTGAAAGTCTCCTTCATACATCTCAGGTTGAAGTGTTCTTACCCCAATATGGGGACAGGCACCACATTTCCAAGGCTCAAGGATAAAATACCTACATCTCCACTAGGTTTTAATTTTGACTTTTTATCATAGAGATTTTCAAACAGAGCCTCATGTCCCTCTGCAGTGTCACCTAGCTTTAACAATGGTCTACATTGTTGACACAGCTCATCCAGCTATTCTAAATCAAGCTACAGGTTTTGTATTGCTTCATCTATAGATATGTGTGTACGGCTCTCCTCACAATAAGTGTGTTGTCGGAGCGCAGCCTCACTGCCGTGCCTAACAACTTTTCTGTGATCAGACTTTCCCAATCACCTTTAAACTATGGCTGTGTGTTTGGTGGTTTGCTTAAAGCAGGATTCAAACAATGTCTACATGCTGGATTTGGTCACGCTCTCTGAAGTCTCTTTCACTGTTGCAGAAAGAAGTACAACCCAAACGCTACATTTGTGGTGAGAGTGCCTGAGCCCACAACAGTCGCCAGGACTTTACTTTTTATTTTTGCCTGCTCTGGGACCTTGACTCTGCCCTGGAATCCATGCTTGTGGATGCCAGTGTACAAGATCATTCCTCCGTGGAGGTAGTGCAAGCCGTCGGTAGGTGCTGAATTTATCATCGTGCAACGGATGCTAAACAGCACCTGCTGGATGATACTGTTCATTGTGGGTGTGGCCAGGTGTACATCTTAGAGAAAATCCAAACAAATTCAGCAAAGTGTAATCCAATAAATTCATATCAAATTCACTTGCCAGGCACTGTTTCTAAAATGGGGGTTGTTTATTTCTTTTCTGTGTTATGTGTATGCATATATGTGTAAGCATGTTCCTGAATGTAGGGTACATGTGCATGTCTGTGGTTGTGGAGGCTATAGGACAACCTTGTCATTCCTTGGTGACTATCCATTTCATTTCTGCATACAAGATCCTGCAACCCACCTGGAACCTACCAAGTAAGCAAAGCTAGCTGGTTGACAAATCCCAGGAATCTGCCTTTCTCTGTCTTCCCAGAGCTGGGTTACAAGAACACATCACCATGGATTTTTTTTCTTTTTAAGATGTAATTTATGTTTTAGTTTGTGCGAGTGTGTGTGTGTGTGTGTGTGTGTGTGTGTGTGTGTGTGTAATGGGGCCTGGCTTTGAAGACCAAAAAGAGGCATCAGACCCCTTGGAGCTGGAATTACAGGTAGTTGTGAAGCATCAGAGGTGAGTGTCAGAATCTGAACTCTGGTTCTTCTAGAGCAGTGAACATTCTAAACAGCTGATACATTTCTCCAGGCCCCTCCTTCCCTGACTTTTATTACACAGGTTCTGGAAACCAAACTCAGCTCTGCACGCTCTTGAGCAATTCACTTTACTGACTGAACCATTTCCTCAGCCTCCTCTAAGTGTTTTTTGTATGTAAACATCCTAAATCCCCATAGTATCCCAGTGAGGTAGGTACTATGCTAACCCTTATATAAGCAAGGACACTGAAACTGAGAGAAATGACTAGCCACCTAGAAGGTATCAGAAATACAAAAATAACCCAGGCAGTCCAGTGAGTAAACTCCCTGCTGTCTGCCCCAGGCCCTGAACAAATGACCTGTAGCTTTAGCTGTGTGCCACAGGTCTCACTATGGTACACAAAGAGCATCGGCAAAGAGCAAGAGGAACTGACATCTTAAAGAACGGACTTTGGAGAGATGGTTCAGCAAGTGAGTATACTTGCTGCTCTTGCAGAGGACTCCAGTTCTGTTCTCAGCACCAGCATGAGAGATCACAACTGTCCATAGCTCCAGTTCCAAGGAATCTATAGCCCCTTCTTCTAGTCTCCATGGGAACCAGGCACACGCACGTATGCAAAACATTCATACACATAAAATAAGTTTTAAAAAGAATTAACCTTAACATTACAATGAGTAGGCCCAGAGTGTCCCAACCTCACTTTGATAACACACACACACACACACACACACACACACACATAACCAAAGAACTGAGGCTCAAGGCAGATGCGGGACTGACGAACCCCTAATTACTCTGCCTGGGGCAATGCCCTTGGCCAGTCTTTTCTACTGACCACTATAAATATCCCAATGTCAAAAGCATCGTTATTAATGCTTTAATATAGAACAGTTGTACTCAATTCCAGGCAGATTGTGTGTGTGTGTGTGTGTGTGTGTGTGTGTGTGTGTGTGTGTGTGAGAGAGAGAGAGAGAGAGAGAGAGAGAGAGAGAGAGAGAGAGAGAGAGAGAGAGCAAAGCTAGAAAGTACTGAAAATGGGGTTTCTGGGTACAAGCCAGAAGCAAGCTCACTTTCCTTAACTTACAGTGCCACTTCATCCAGAACAGCAGAGGGAAGCGAGGCAGGGAAGAGAGATGTAGACAGGAAGCCTGTGGCCTCCCTGAGTTGAGGCTGAACCTCAGAAGCAGGCTGCCCGCTGTCAGTGATGGGCCCAGTGGACTAGAAGGAACCGGCTTAATAAATGTTTTACTCTGGCATTTGGTGGAGGGCAGGCCCTGGCCTGGCCTCAGAACTTCTGGGAAGTGCTGTGGGGCCTGCTGACACTTCTCTGCCCTTTCCACAGTGTTCTCATGACAGCTGCTACCTGGGGGCCACTGGGCTGGAGTGTCCGCTGCGCAAGGTGGTGACCTTCTAAATCCGCATCAGTTAATAAACTTGGCTGGCCCCAGAGCACAGAGACTGCACACTCCACGGTGGCTTCTGCCAATTCCTCTTGTTGGTTTTAATTCCCTCCTTCCTCCTCCCCCTTCTCACCATTATGCCTGACATTTCTAAGGCCAAGTTTTGTTACAAGCAATTAGCCCATGTCAGGGATCTGGGAAGATAAACTGCGCTGTGAGGCAAGACATGAGGAGAGTAGAAAGCACCTGAGTGGCCCTGGTGCAGGAGCTAGTGGCTCGGAGGGTCCCTGTGTGGTGGCCCTGCAGAGCTCTCCACCCTGTATGCTAACCATTTATTTCTTTCCTCCTCCTCCTCCTCCTCCTCCTCCTCCTCCTCCTCCTCCTCCTCCTCCTCCTCCTCCTCCTCTTCCTCCTCCTCCTCCTCCTCTTCCTCCTCCTTGTCCTTCTTTTCCTCTTCCTTCTCCTTCACCACCACCATCACCTACTCCTCCACCTCCACCTCCTTTTTTGCATGTTTATATGTATGTATCTGTACATGTGAGCATCTGTGCTTTCATGTATGTGGGTGCACATGTGTGTAACATGTATATATGTATACACATGTGTCTGGAGGCCACAGGTTGGTGTCAAATGTCTTCCTCAATTACTTTTCCCATTATTTTGCCGAGACGGGGTCTTGCGTTGTACAGGAACTAATGAACCAGATTGCTCCTGGAATTATGGGATGGGATTATGGGTGGGCATTGGCCGAGCTCCCGTGTGGGAGGTGGAATCTGCACTTCCATCTTCATGCTTGCACAGCAAGCAGTTTATCCATTGAGCTATCTTCCCAGCCCCCATTTCCCCTACTGTTAATCTGGCAAGGTCTCCTCCCAATTGGAGCTTCCTAGACCTTGGGGAGTGCCCAAAGGCAGATACCCACACCTATCCCCAGTATTTGAAAACATAAAAAAGAAATTGCATATTAATCCATAATAAACTATATCATATAAGCTAACTTTTTCCATAGACCTATTCACTCGATAGGGTTGTCTAGACACTCAGATTGCCAGCTTTGTATGCTGACTAATAGGAACCAAGTCTCTCTAATTTCCATCCAGTCTACACAGTATCAGCATCCAGTGCAAGAGATATAAAAAGAGGGTCTGTGCATTAGCCAAGACCTAGAAATGTAGCAACAGTCCGTTTCATCCCTAACTCAGTCAGACAAACACCACTGCAGCCCTGCCGTGAGCTCTTCCGTTGGCAGGAGGATGCCTGTTTTAGACACAAGGCACAATGAATGAGTAAAGAAGAGGGAAGAGGGTGAGAAAAATCTTGGAAAAAGCTGGGACCAAAGGCAGCTAAGCTGCACAGTTTCATATACTGCGTGGGTGAGATGCCTGTTTGGGATTTCTTTCTTCCTAGTTGGAGGTATGGAAAAGTATCACTGGTGATCTGTCAGAGCTGGGAAATCCCCAGCATCCTTAGAGAAGGCTCTGGTTAGAGCCTCAGCATGGAATGTTGGGTCCCTTGCTTTCTATGCCCAGCCTCCATGTGATAATCCCTTCCAATCATAATCTGTATTATTTCTGGTATCTCTCAAAGACTTCTCACCTGGCTTCTGATAAACCTCTCACAGGGCTGTTTCTCTCTTGTTGTCCCCAATATAGGCCAGATTAGCTCGTCTGTTTATAACCCCCAACAGGTGGTTTTAGAATATGCCATGGCATCTCAGATTCAAAATTTTAAAAACTAAACACAGGGAATAGCTCCTCCATGTTGTCCAACCAGAAAAGAATGTGATCATTAGGCTGTTTCCTCCCCACTGATAGTGTTTTCTGCTTCTTTAACAAAATACCCAATCAAGGATAGGAACTTCATAAAGAAAGAATTTTATTTAACTCACTGGAGATTCAAAGGCATGACAATAGCATCTACTGGGCTCTGGGGAAGGCTGTCTGTAGCACAGCAAAGTCAATGCATCATGATAGGACACTTGTAAGAGGAAATAACCACTGGGTGACCCAGGAAATCAGAGAAATTCAAGTACCAGGTTTGTTCTTTTAGTAATAACTCCCTCTAGGCAAGAACCAACCAGGGCCCTGCAAGAACTACATCAATCGCTTTTGATGGTGATGCCCTGATGCCTTAATTATGTTGTACTAGGTTTCATCTGTTAAAAATTCCATCACTGACACCCTCATACTGGGGACTAAACTTTCTGATACAAACTTTCCAGGGAAATGATGCTGCCACTGCTGCAGCATCTGTTCAGTAATTTGAAGCAGTGTGTTGACCTGCTGTTTATTCATGAGTGTGACTAACTACACAAGGTCCGCCCACATCTCATGAAAGGGTTAGAGCTGGACCTCACTCCACCACTTGTCTGCCTGGAGCAGTTCCACTGGATAACTTTCTATTCCAGATATAAGAGTATATAGAATATATAGAGTTCCACTGGATTACTTTGTATTCCAAATATAAGAGTATATGGAACCTGGTATGTTCAGAGCTACTCACAGCTGATGACAGGTCTAAGGCTCTAATTCAAATGGAGTCCTGTCCTGCGCTTTCTTCCTGGAGTTCACTGAGTTTGAGGCTGAGACAGAGAACTAGCAAAATATGGTGAGCTCACTTTTCTAAGAACACTGTAAAGATCTGCCCCCACCCCACCCCTGGCATTTTTCTAGAAGGAACAAAGAAGAGGGAAGGCTAATGTGGCCAACGTTCCTACTGGATGCTTGTAATTGACTGAATTGGAGATGGAAGCGAGAAAAACACAGAAATGTTGAGATCTGAACACCCAAGACTGGCTAGATAGAAACAGAAAACCAGACTTCTCTTCCTTCTCCAACCTGTCCTAACAAAACGATCCAGGGATCAACTGATGTCTGCTGATATCCAATAAGTTTCTCCACCTACAAAATGAGCCAACTCAAGCCAAATCAAGAGTATAAAGGCAGGTTTATTGAGAGGCAGCTCTTGGGCAAATCCACCAATCTCACAAGTGGAGGTCAATGGACCAAAGCTCAGGCTAAAGCAAGGAGGTTTTATAGATCTTGGGTGCAGGGTGATGACGTGAGAACTAGGAGCTAGGATTGTGCCCATATAAGGTTTAAACAAAACAAAACAAAAGCTTTGCCCCTGGGCAGGCACTGATAGGTGGATTGCCTGAAACTTGGAGACTGAGAGAGATGACATGTTAGCCCAGAGTTTTCTCTTTGTGGGCAGGGTTGGGGGAAGAAGAACAAACAGGGTTCCTTGGCTTGTACGGGGTATGAGCAGGGTTTCCAACCAAACACCATCATCTGCTGTTTATTTCATAAGGGACCAGAAAGCAGCCAGGTCTAGGAAGTACAAAGCAAATGTTTTTAGTCCTCCAAACAGTCCCAGCTACATAATCTAGAAATCACAGTACAGCATCCCCAGGAACTCTGTAACAATGTGGTCTTGGAGTCTTGCTTTACTACATGCTCCGGAGTGGTCCCAGGAATATGTGCTCTGCAAGTGTCCCTCACTATAGATGCACCCATGTTTCCTCAACCAGAGTGTAGAATGCCTCTCGTTGTTCACCTCCTGCTTTCAGCTGTTCTTATCTGCCCCATCCCTCTCTGCTGTCATGCCTGTGGGCCTGTCGTTCAGAGGCAATATCCCTGCATTTCTTTCTGCTTTGCTTACTTCTTCCAAAATCCTGCTCAAAGCTTTTTTCTTCCAAAGACCCTGAAGCACCTCAGCTCTGAGAAATGAACTGACATTCTGGAACCACTGCAAACTCCCTGCTTCAAGTTTCACTCTTCACTACCTGTCTAGTTAGATGTTGCTTCCCCAGACTTCCTACAGGTCCATTAAGAGAAGTAGACTTGCCCATTGTGGTGGTTTGAATATGCTTGACCTGCAGGGAATGGCACTATTTGAAAGTGTGGCCTTGTGGGAGGAAGTGTATCATTGTGGGCATGGGTTTAAGAGCCTCATCCTAGCTGCCTGGAAGCCAGTCTTCTCCTAGTAGTCTTCAGATGAAGATGTAGAACTCTTACCTCCTCCTGCATCATGCCTGCTGGGATGCTGCCATGCTCCCACCTTGATGATAATAGACTGAACCTCTGAATCGGTAAGCCAGCCCCAATTAAATGGTGTCCTTATAAGAATTGCCTTGGTCATGGTGTCTGTTCACAGCAGTAAAACCCTGACTAAGACACCCATAAAGCACTATGTCTCCCACTCATGACTGGATATAAAAGATAGGCTCTTATGATTGAGACTACATGACTCCTGGTCTTGGGCCAGAAAGATTTTCTTCCAAGGAAGCCCCCAAAGCATGTGTTTAAGTCAAAAAGATAATCCAGGACAGGACCAGGGTGGGAAGGGGTCATCACAATGTCCTCTTAGAACTATCCTACAGGCCAACTTCAACTCATATGTAGGCAGTCCCATGTGAGCCCTCTTCATGTCCTCTCCCATGTGGACTAGAGCCTGACACAAAAGACAGCAGGCAAGGATCTGGCACTGCTGTCAGAGTCTATAGAAGTCTTACAAATGACAGCTGAGTTCCTGCTTGCTGTTGACACCCTGTAACCCAGAAAGGATTGATTTCAAACCCAAGGCCAAATGGTGCCTCTGGGGACATCAGTACTCAACCATCTCTGAAAGCTAGAGTTGGGGAGGAAAGAGAGAAAAGTTGAAAGGACATTTTGCATTCTGAAGAGGAACACACACACACAAACACGCATGCCTGTCCATCTGCCCGTCTGTCCATCTGTCTCCACTGATCTACTCTTTTTATGAAATTCTTTTCACTCTTTGGGAGAGGGAATCACAGATCAAATAAATAGTTTTCTCTTTTGCTTCATAAAAGTTCAATTGTGGCTGCAGGGAGTTTCACCTATGTATAAGTCTCCTAAAAACATATATTTTCAATAATAGGTAAAATGCACAGATGAAAATGTATCGAACCCCAGGAATTCTACTCATTTATCCTGGACAACAAGAAAGGAAGTATTTATGAGGAACTAGTAAAAATATAGTCTTGTGAACATGATGTCTCAATTGACAGAATTCATTTATATATTTACTGACTTACTGATTTTAGAAATAGTGTTCTCTCAAATAAATTAGTACTTTTCATTTTTCAGACTCCCATGGAAAAAACAAAAGGCCTTAGGTTGTCAGATTTGGCAAATTCAAGTACAGGGGGGAAGTAAATTTGAGCTTCAGATAAATAACAAAAAATTTAAAACATAAATGTTCTAAAATTTGCATGTGATTTATATTTACAAGCAAGCATTTGCTCTGTCTCTGAAATTCAGATTTATTGAGCCTCATGGTTTGAGTGAGTGCCACCCAAGGTTTCATATACTGGAAGCCTGTCCCCAGTGTGACAAAGTGTGATGTAATAGGGGCATTCAGAAGCAGCCAAATGCATTTGCTGGGGGTGCTACTGTCAATGCTATTAACCAAACACTCATGGGAAACAATTAGTTCTCTGAAAAGGTTTGTTATAAAAGAACATGCTCCATCCTTTCTCCTCATTCTCTGGTTTCTTGTCTTGCCATGTGACTTCACCCCCTCATAGACACTGTCCCACCATGATGTGGCTGATTCCTCAGTGGAATAGAGCCAAAGAGATTCTCAGCATAGGCTGGCCCACTTCAGCTTAGCCCAAATAAATAAATAAAACATTTTTCTTCATAAAGTACCAAGTCTTAGAGTTTTAATTTGTGTGTGTGTGTGTATATGAGCGCGCGCGCGCACACGCACACACACACACACACACACACACACACACACACACACACACACGGAAGCCAGAGGACAACCTCAGGCATAATTCTCCAGAAGCCATCTGCTTTGTTTTTAAATTTTTCTTGAATTTTGTAATTTTTTAGGTTTATTTTTATTTTAATTTATGTATTGTATACCATATGAGTGTTTTCCCACAGAGGTTCAAGGAGAATATTGGATCCCCTGGGTTCCCTGCCGCTGGACTTTCAGGCAGTTGTGAGTTAAGTAATGTGCGTGCTGGAAATTGAACTCGAGCCCTCTGGAAGAGCAATCAGCACCCTCAGAGGCTGGGCCACATCTCCAGCCCTCAACTTGCTTTAGGAGACACAGTTTCTCCCCGGCCTGGGACTCATCACTTAGTCTGGGATGCACAGCAAGCCCCAGGTAACCACCATTCTCTTCAGCACAAGGTTTACAAGTGCAGACTTTGAAGTCTGTTTTGTTTGTTTGTTTGTTTGTTTGTTCTTGTTATATTTTTGTGCTGAAGTTCAAACTCAGTTCCTTATGCTTACAAAGCAGGCACTTTATTGACTGAGCTCTGTCCACAGCCTTCAAGTCTCCAGTATTTTGTTACAGAAAAGGAAGTCAGACTAGGACAATAAAAAGTGTCCTATATTTTACCTGGCAACATAATCTCAGGACAATTTAAGTGCAGAAGGAGGAAAAGGCACTTAGAGGGAAAAAAAGAAAAACTTTAAAGTTTTATTATGCTTCATTGCATTATTCTTAAAAGAATCCAAATCAAAAATCTCTTGAGCAACACATTTCTTAAAAGCAGAAATTAGGCTCCTTTTATGTGAGTGCAAAGGTAGATGCCAAGCTGGGGTCTCAGACAGGGTGGCTGTAAATCTCAGAAAGAGCTCAGCTGGTTCTGCAAAAGGAAAGTTGGCAAGTGATCATTGCTTATGTAGCCCAGCTGCTCTTTTGTACTTTGGAAGAAACAATTAAAATGGCTGGGGCATTAAACTTTAAAGAGCTGGCTTGTTCATATTCAGAAGCTAATTCTCCAAAGGAGCCTGGTACCTAGGAACGGGAGGGGTGTTTTTAAAGAGAGTCTTCTGCCTTTATACTCTAAAGTTTGTGAAAACACTCTAAGCTACTTACAAGTAAACGTACATGCAGGGGGTAAGAAAGTCTTTTTGCACTTGGACATGTTGATATGACATTATTTTTACCTTTTAAATTCTGAGAGCACCAATTTGAGACACTAAGTAAATTGTAGAAAAGATACACCCAGAACTAGTTTCTCTCAGTTCACAAATTGCTGACCCTTTGTGATGCAGCACACATTGGGGTCCAGAGAGGAAAAAAAATAACAAAGCGAATCCCACCCAGGCGGAAGGTTACATTAACCAGAATCAGCAGATCTCCAAGCAGAGGCAGCTTGCTGGGACTAGGTGATATAGCAAAAACCTAATAGAAGGAGTTATTTAAGTGTGGGCTCCATGCTGGAATTCAGGCTCCTGAATTCGGTTTCCAAATTTATGGATGAGAACAGAAGAGGGTCGCTTCATCACCTCATGAAGATTAACAGTGGAAAATAAAGTTTGCTACATCACCTATTGTGTGACAAATGCTACTATAGTAAGTGCTGACATAGCTTTAGGGACACATGGGAATAAGGTAGTAGAGGTTGGAGAAGGTGAGACGGCATCGAGCCAGGAAGTAAGGCTCAAAGTACAGAAGGCTTGAAGATGATGGAGCCCCAAAAATCCAGGACAGTTTTTGGTGGGGATGTCCTGGAGTGTTTTTAAGTAGAGCCCTCTAAGTATAGAGTGGGATATGAATGTGGAAAGGGCAAGAGGAAAGCCATGGGTCGGACAACTGAAGTCACAGCCCTAGTGATCAGTGATGGGGAGGGTGAATGGAGAACTGTGCTCTGGTTCAGCAGGGATGAGAGTGGTTTTAAAACTCACTCAAGCCTGAGTTCAATCCCTAGAACTCCTACAAAAGATCCAAATGTGGGGAGGGTCACCTGAAATCCCAGTACTGTTACAGAGAGATGGGTAGTGAAGATAAGAGAATCACCCGGAAGTTAGTGGGCAATCCAGCCTGGAGCCTACGGCACAGCAGCAGAAACAAGAGAGACTCTGCTTCAAAATAAACATGGACAGTGAGCGGTGACTCCCCAAAGTTGTCCTTGAGCCTCCACAGATGCACCATGGCACCTCTCCCTCTCCCTCTCCCTCTCCCTCTCCCTCTCCCTCTCCCTCTCCCTCTCCCTCTCCCTCTCCCTCCCTCCCTTCCCTCTTCATTTATACACATTACACATACACACCATTACACACATACACAATTCATTCTGGAGTTGATGAGCAGCTAATTGAAAGTGAGGACTGACAAGAAATAGGGTTAAGTTGACCCTGGTGTTTCTGACTGAGCCAATAGGGATGACATTATTGCCTAAGTAGGCAAAACATCTGGAGATGAGACTGGGGAGGCAAGGAGAAATGGTCTGGCAATCCTCATTTACTGAGTGTGAGGTCCATATGGGACATCCAACTTGGGAGATCTGTCTATGAAGTCCAAAGAAAGGGAGACCAGGCCACCTAGGGAGACTATTGGTAGAAATGGCAACTAAGAACCTAGATAAAAATCATAACATGTGGATGGCTAAGAATGGCAGCTGAGGACATGGGAAGAAAGCAACAACAGTCTGAGATTATAACCTGAAACATTTCATTACAAGAAAACCTGGGTCAGATGCACCAAAGGCATCCTTTAGATTTGGCGGTCATTGATGACAGTACAGTGGAGGCACCAATCTGTTGAAAGGATGTTTCAACAAGAAAATTACCAGTAAGATCCACAAAAGGTACCCACATCCAACACTCTTGAATAGAAAAGTACTGATGCCCAGAAAGAAATACAGCATTCCAAAAGGAGCAGTCATTATTTCATTCTCCTTCCCAAGTTAATATGGTTATACCTCTGATAGTTTGGAGCTTTAGAATAACTATAACGTAGTATATTTCAACAAGAACATTTACATAATACTCTATCAGTAGTCTTACCCTCTTAGCCACTAAAAAGATTTCTAGAAAGGACTGAATGTCATCTCACATAAATCAGCAAACCTACCAAGGCTGGAGTGTACCCCATAAAACACTCAATAAAGGCTGAACATGGCTGTCAAGGACACCCAACATAGCTAATCTTCAAAAAGTTCACATTCTATTTGGAGTTGGAAGATACAAAGGAAGACCATTTAGGACCCGCACAGGTCTTAAACATGGAACATGGATATAAGATGAGCACCGGGCATAGTGTCTACTACAAAGAACATCACTCCTATTTGTTGGATGAAAGCAATGCAAGTACAGATGATGGGTGAGTGACTTGTCATGTGTTGGGACCAAATATTCATAGGCTGGGAAGGTATGACAGGTAGGGCACAATCTAGGTCTGAGTACTTTCCTATTTGGTTGTTGTGTGTGCCCTTCAGATCTTGGAAGCCTTCTCTGTCTTGGACTATGATTGCCTATGTGGATAAATAGACAAGTGGAGGGGGAGATCTGTGGGATTTCCCAGGAGCAGCTTTGTACCCAGAAGGACATTTACCTAAGACAGCAGCTGTAATAACAATCCCATTGTTATATTACATTCTGTGCTGAAAAAAAAAAAAAAGGCCACTGTTAAAACCATTTCTTTTTTCTTCTTTTTCTCCATTTATTAGCTCCTCTTCTTTTGCTGTGGTAAAACACCATGGTGAAGGCATCTCCTAGGAGGGAAAGCCAGCTTTGACTTAAAGTTCCAAAGGGAGTCCAAAATGATGTTGGAGGAATGAAAGTGGGCATCCAGAGCAAGAAGCCAAGAGACCACATCTTCAGCAGCAAACACAAAGCAGAGAAAGAAGCAGAGATAGAGGCCAGGCTTTGAACCCTCAACTCCTGCTCCCAGTGAGTCACTTCCTCCAGCAAGGCCTCCTCACCTCCCCTTAACATCACCACGAACTGGGAACTAACTGTTCAAATACCAGTTCTGATTCCAACTACCCCCTCCTCCTCTTCCTCCTACATATCTTCATCCTCGTCTTAAGTGAGGTGCTGACATTTTTTTTTCTGACTGCCTCACTGCATGTTATTTGTAATAATAGACATTAGGGTTATCATAATTATCTCATCACCTTTTGTCAGGGCTGAGGGCACAGGCCAGATCCCACTGGTCTCAAAACTACTCTTCCTGGTTGCTTGGCAAACTAGCAAGCCACTAGAGTAACTTCGGTGACCTCTAGCTGACCTGAGGGATCAATGAACAATTAATTACTATCAACCCACTCTGGGAAAGATAGTGCATGGCCGTTTCTCAATCACAACTGGAAGAGCCCCTCCGCTGACAGCTGCCTGTGGGATAAACCAAGTCTGTTACAGATTCAAAGCCACACCTCCTACCCTCAACTTCACACACACATACACACACACACACACACACACACACACACACAGGAGCACACACACTCAAACTTATGCATCCACATACTCATGTACACACAGAGAGAGAAACAAAGAGGCAGGGAAGAGCAGGGGAGGGGAAGAGAGACGGGAAAAGGGGAGGAGAAGGGAGAGGGGATGATCGGGTAAAGGGGGTGTGTAACACTACTCCATATTGGTCACATATCTGAGTGTCCGTCTCTTGGTACAGTTTTTCCCACTGTTTGCTGAAACACCTATACCAGCTTTGTCTAAGGGAGAGGGAGGCCAACTGCAGACGCCCAACCCAGGGAGACTGTACCTTCACTTTGCTCCTTGTGACATCTGTAGACAGCAAACTGCAGTCAGCATATTCAGTCCTTTCAGACACTCTACCTAGTGAATCTGTGCTAATCTCTTCAGCTACCATGCCTTTATACAACCAGGTGCTTTAACCTTGAACTCGGGAGGCTCTGTCTGAAGATGGAAGTGGGCTAGTTTGGATCACGGAGGTGCTGAGAATCTTTTCTCATCAAGTGTGTTTGCTGCTTTATGTCTACTGCTGTCTAAAAACTGGTTAATTTTGTTGTAAATATTCTTTAGTGCTCTAAGCCAACACTTTTTGATTATATGCAGCAGAAACTCAGCTCGAAAATGGAGGGTAGATACGCAGGCTTGCTGGAAAAGACAGTAGCTGAGGATGGCGGTGCACGCCTTTGATCCCCACACTCGGGAGGCACGGGCAGGTGGGTTTTTAATGTTGAAAATGTTTTATGCCATCCTGCAGTATCAAGTATTCCACCAAGATGTGACTCTATATGCAAAACAAACAAGCATAACCATGCCATTAGTATACAAATGTTCTCAACTTTAAAAAATGATGAAGTTGTACATATACATACCAAAGAATTGTTTTCAGGCAGTTTTCCTTAGACACCATTAGTGTATCTATGATGTCAGCCTGTGGGTTATGAGTCAGCAAATCTAGGATAATCTATCATCAGTTTAATGTAGGCATTTGTATGAATTCGAGGCCTATATAGTGAGTCCTAGTGGTCTCTCTCTCTCTCTCTCTCTCTCTCTCTCTCTCTCTCTCTCTCTCTCTCCAGGCCAGCTACATAGTGAAACTCTGTCTCAAAACAAACAAAATTAAAGCCCGAAGTATGTCCTATGGAGATGGACGATTGAACAAAGGCCTCCGAGTTTTCTGTATAGTTTTCTATATAGTTCCTCTGGAGTGGCATTGTTCTGGATCTTGCCACTGGGCCTTGTCAACTGCACCACTGTGAAATCAGCTAGCAACTCTGACAACAAGGCAGCTCATTCTGAGAAAGACTGATTACAACACAAGACCCAAAATCACGTCTATTGGTAGAATGAGAATCAGTCTCCGGGCTTGAACCGAATATAATGGCCAGTTGCCTAGAACACAAAACCACAGCAAATTCTTTTCTTGTCCAAGTTCCTGATCCCTAATACTTAGAGTGACCAGCCTGTGGCCAGTCACAGCCAGGGCTGCCCACACAGGGTATTAAAAAGGTCCCTGTTCACCAACAGCTTGACTCAGAGAAGCCAGTGACTATTTAGAGCAGTGGTTCTCAACCTTCCCAATACTGCAACCCCTTAATACAGCTCCTCATGTTGTGGCGACCCCCCCCACCATAACATATATTCATTGTTACTTTATAACTATAACTTTGCTCCTGTTATTAATTGTAAGCATTTTGGGAGATAGAGGTTTGCCAAAGGGGTCACGACCCACGAGCTGAGAACCACTGATTTAGAGGCACTGGCAAATCCATTGTTTCTGGAGTTTTGCCAGAAAGCAAATCATTCTTTGGTTGAGAGTGTACTACCATGTGTAACCTCCTGCCCTAAGTACCAGGTATGGAAGACATACTGATAGTATTGTACCTACCAGAGGGACAGACATAAGACCCTGCTCCTGATATGTCTGCCTTCTGCTTTGGCAAGAAGAGAAGAATATTAGAACAAATACTTCCTATTGTTTTTTATACTCATGTCACAAGCTGTTTCCTGTTCCATCCCACGGCAGAAACATTCCCCCATTAGGTGAAGTTAAATAGAATAAGGCAAAGATACTGGCCGTATGCATGGTGATCAGAGTCCCAGAACGCAACATGAATGCTTCTAGAAAGTTCTCACTTATACCTGGCTTCATCTGTAGCTTGCCATTTTCTCTCCCTCGGTGTGCCCATCACAGGGGAGGCTGTGGTCAGAATTCAGACTTCAGAGCCAGTTCTAAGATCTTGTCCCATTCTACTAGATAATATCACTGACCCTTTGATGGTAGTTTGCTCCATATGGTTAAGTCTGAGAGAGCAGCTCTGTGCCTCCAGAGGCACGGCAATGACAGTTGTGGTTATAGTTGTCATTATTATGATGTGGGCCTTTCCCCATATTCAGAAACAACACGAAGCCAGACAGTGGTGACTCTGGTCTCTCACTGATCTTCCCGGAGCTGGGGCTTGTCTTCTGAAAGGAACTCAAAATGAATTGGAAAGTCCCCTCTCCAGCCTGCAGGAGTTCACCAGTCCCTGGGGCTCAGACATTAAATCATACCGAAGACCTAGTATCTGCCTGGGGATAAAGGAATCAATTGAAAATCAGTATTTAAAAGCAGCCTCAGATATATCCTTCCATGTGACAGCCTTTCTCTAGACAATAAAACAAAATCTATTGTTCAGAAATTGGCCCTGAGAACGCTCATTGTTCAATCTCATGCTATCTTCTTTCTATCTCCCCACAAAAGGAAGACCCAAACTTGAAATTCCAACAGTCTCCCACTTCTGCTCATTCACCAAGCAAGCAGTCTCTCTGGTATGATGGTTGTTTTGGACCCGGGAGAACCCTAATGGAGACAAACCTCACACACAGTTTTGATTGACCAATGTATAACTTTCCCACACCACACCACACCACACCACACTCAACATGTTCCCGGAAAGGATTTTAAAATCCAGACGGGTTGGCTTGTTTCCAATCAGAAACCATGCCTGTTTATTATTTGGAAAGTAACAAACTCAAACTAAAATCCAGAATCCTTGGGCAAATACTTTCCCCGTGCCTCCCACCCTCTGACTTGAGAATTTGCTGGCTCCAAATCAAGCTAATCACTGAAATCAGGCAATTAGTCATCACGCCTGTCTCGGTGAGGGCAAGTGAGACTCACCAAGGCCAGCTTCAATCAGCACAGGGTGGCACCATCTACAGTTCTCAGTGTAAAGGACCAAGGGCAAAGCAAGGGGATGGGGTGGGCAACTACCCCATTACCAGTCTTTCAATAGAGGCTCACCCTGTGGGTAACAATTAACCTGATCCTAGAGACCCACATAAATCAATCACTATAGAGGAAAAAAATTTTCTTTATCTCCAGTAGTAAATGTGTAGACATGGTCGGTGGCCTGGTTTATAGCTCTGTTTTTGGAGGTGAGATTTGGGGAAGGAAGCTGTCAATAGAAGATTAGGGACATTTCCAGACACCTGTGTGGGGCAGCCTGCCTGGCGTTGTCTACTCTGGTCTGCTTCAGGCTTGTTTCTCAGATTGCATCTGATGCCTGCCTTCAGGCTTCTTGAAGTTTCCAGCCACATAAGCATAATCCTCAAAGGTCCACCTTGGTCTCCAAGACCCCCTGGATAGGCAGTATCTCTGGCCAGATATCTTTTCCTTCGTCTCCTGCCCACACCCCCTCTTTTCCTTGCTGGATAGCTCCTCTTGTACATTCTGTCTGAGGAGACCCTCGAGTGTTCTGCAGTAGGACTTTAGCCTCTTACGGCTGTTGTTGCAAAGTGCTACAGAGTAGGGTTTTAAACAAGAGAAGTTTTCTTCCTCCTATTCTGGAGAAAGAAAAGTATAAAACCAAGACCTTCAGCTTGAGGGAGCCTTGGATTGAAAACAGTGAACAAGCTGTTCTCTTCAGCTTGTATGTAGCTTTTGTCTCTTTATGTTGCTTATCTCTGAATATTCATTTCTTTTTGTAAAGACAACAAACAGCACATTGGATGAGGGCCACTTAGGAGCTCATTCTATTCTTGATAGCGCTGTTAAGATCTATTTCCTAACAAGGTCCCATTCTGAGATACTGATGGTTGGAATGTCTCAGATGAGATGGAGAAGAACAATACAGTCACAGCCAGGTCCTTATCACTTCATCTCTCCATAAGCTACTAGCTGCCCTCATTTTTGTCCCACCCTTGTCACAGGGCACCTAACGTCCCCACCCCCCTCAACTCCCAGCAGGTGGTGTAAAATAGTTCTCCATATTGTTAATGATTTCACATACCCACTACTCTCCTCCTTTTTAAAATACTCCTTGTAGTGTTTCATAATGTCTCTTGTACTGACAGCAAGAGCCATGGGGGTCACAAGGATTCCTAAGCTGCCCAGCATTGGGGGATGGGGGGGGCGATGAGCTGGAGAGATGCTCGGAGCCAAGCTGCTGTTGGCAGTGTTGTCATAATGACCCATCTGCCTCACCTCCAGGGAGCTGCCACCACTGGGGACATGTGTCCCTCCTTGGCAGAGTGAGTATCAAGCTAATTTTCTGGCTCCATTTTTTTTTTTAATCTACTCGGTGGTTCCAGGAATCCAGCCATGTGCTCTAATGGGCCCTTGTCATTAGAGGCTTGGCAAATGCTCCCGCTCTGGAGCGTCTCAAAGCCCGGGAGAGCTGGCCAAGGCCTGAGAGGCACCAAGGCCATTTTCAAAAGCAAAAGGGCAACAGGATCAGAGTCCGACATTTTTTTAAAACCTGCATTTATTTAGTAAATAATGTATGTTAATGCTGCATGTGCTATATTGTGCAATAATTATGGAAACAGCCTGGTCCTCCTGTCCTAGACTTCACTTGCCTACGGAGGCTACTCAGCAGGATACACACAGCCTTCTTCAACCAGTAAGTGTTCATATCCATGAGAAGACAGTTGATGTTAGAGGTCAGCTCCTGGCCATCCAATTCTACTGGGCTGCCTGTCCTCCATTCTCTCACAAATCTACTCTTAAGACCTCCTCAACCTTGTTGGTCTACAGTGATTTCCAGACTTGTCACCTCACCCCCTTATCATTCTGGCTCAGGACGACAAACAAAGGTATTGCAACTCAGTCATTTCCTGTTTGTCTCTAAAGCAGACCACAGAAGTAAGAGCCGGCTTTCTATTCTTTATCACTCAGGTCACCAGACAGTGCAAGGACCAAGCCAGAACCACTGACCTCTCCTGACAGTCTCTGATGTGAAATCAGACTAATGTTTGCTAAGCACACAGGCATGGAACAAAAGGCTGGCTGGTGCAAGAGGGAACGTTCCAAGTGTGGGAACGGCTCTGATTCTTGTCAGAGGTTACCTACATATATGCAGTCTTCTAGTCCTACAAAACTACAAAATTAAAATCTGCATTTTCTGCCAGGTAAACCAGACTTCAATAAAATTGATCGAAGGGAAACAAAAGCCCAATGTCATCATACCACAAAATAGAAGCAGGCTTCCCTCGTGTTCTGACGGAGTTGGTGCTCCAACCCCATCCTCAGTAGATGTCTCTCCTAACAAGCAATTATGGTGACATGCTTGCCCCATGGTGCTTGTTAGAATATGGGCCTGTCAGATACAGCACAATGCAGGGGAATGTTTTAGGTCCTATATTATCAGGAAAATTTTGCCTTAACAACTGTTTTTTTTTTTTTTTTATTCACATAAGATTTTTTTTTATATTCACATAAAAAGACTCTTGCATGAGGGTCATGGTCTCATGTCTGGCAACCAGAGGGCTATCGTAGCATGTTAACGCTTTTTGGTTCTCTGTTTCTTTAACTATCAAATGAGTCTTCAGACTGACTAAATTTGTGACATTTCTTTTAACTTTACAACTCTATAATTGGGGTACATTATCTCTCTGTGCTGATGAAGTTACCGAGTGATGGAAAAACTGGATATCGGTGACATCCGCCAGATCTCTGATGTATGTCAGCACTCTCGCCAGCCTTTCCTTGCCTCCTGAATCTTCCCATCTCTAAATTTTCTTGGATTCTTTTCCGGTGAATATTCTTACTCGGCTGCTTTCTTATTATGATGACAACTCAGAAACATGACGTTTTAAGAACAACAGAGGCCAGCCTTTCAAGAAAGTCCTCTCCCTCCTCCCGTATAGGGAGTCAAGACTTCGATTGAATGCTCTTAGGGACCAGAGGTAGAGTGAAGACTTTTAAAGCTATGTATCCTTTGATTTTCCCTAGGTGGTTAGGTTTATTATTGTGCTTATTTTTCAAATAAAGAAATTGAAGCATAAAACAGTTAAAGGGACTCATCTGAGTTTCCTCAGGTCCTGAGTGGCTGGAGTTCCGACAGGAGGTTCTTAGACAGCAGAACCTATTTACTTGGCAATGCTGTTTCTTCCTAAGTCCCACAGTGATCATGTAAGACTGGCAACATCATCTTCTCTTCTCCTCATTAAGAAGAGCCTAACATGACCACCAACATAAATATGGGTTTTTTTCTAATGCAAAAAAAGAAAATGGCTGGGTAGGATTACTTAAGTCATCTTCTTAAAGACTTTGCCTGAGGCCTTATGGTTGCTGTGGCCTAGAGGTGGCAAATATAACAACAAATAGAAGGTGACTCTCGGGACAAACTCATCCTTATTCCCTACTGGTAGCTCCACAAATATCACAGAGCTACAGAAACGTCAATGGAGACTGAAAAACTTCAAGACAGCTCAGCTTTAATTTGGAACACATCCAAAGAGGCATTTATCAAACCAGATCCTTCCAGATACAGCATTTTTGGAAACATCGACATACATCCTTTGAAAGATCGTTCAAGGTGAAGAGAGTCTAAGAAATCCTGGCTTACATCTTTTCGAGATGAACTCCAAAAACTTTATAACACCAAGGGAAGTACAGTGGTACGTTGCTTTCAAGCTTGGAAGGTTACACTGCTGATACATACTACAGTGTCAATGCTGAGGGCTACTGGGGACACAGGGTGACTTTTGCCAAATACCTATTAACATTTTGAGGGAAGACCATGAATAACACTTGAAAAATTCAGTGGATAAAAGACAAAAAGAAGACTCCAATAAGTGGAAGTGGTAGCCAGTCTCCCATGTAGTCTCCAGTGATTTGTTTAGTTCTTAGTACCCCCACCTTTGTACAGCCTTTCCTACATAAGGCTGGCCTATGGGACCAAAAGAATGTTACAAAAAATGCTGGAGTGTGACTTCCCAGGTAAGTCCATAAGAAAACATTTTGGCTTCTTCCTTGTTTTCTCTTGGACTAACTGCAAGGGAATCTGGAGGACAAGACAATATGTGGGAAAACCCTTGTGGTGAAGAGTTAGAAAGTTCATCCTGGTATATTTCCTCATCCAATTATTAGGGTGGAAATCTAGAAGACCTAGAACCAACCTCTCTCCAACCTTAGGAACTCAACACTCAATCAAGAAAATAAAATAAGCAAGAGAAACATTTCATTTGAGACAATTTTCCTAACTGATAGGAAGACCAAAAGTGATTACATACTAACATCCTTATCATCTGGATGTTGAATGTTTTACTTTATCTAATACAAAAACATTATATTATATTACATTAACTAAGCTATGTAGCAAGAGCAATATGATGTCACCTAAAAGAACTTCTTGCCTGCTTTAGCCTGTGAGCCCATACCCATAAGAACAAGTCTAAATGGCACCTGGAATGGAAATTCTCATTTTATTTAAGAGTTGTGCTTATGCAAAAGCTAACTGTGGTACCCAGAGAACTACTGAGCCCACCTGTCAGCTATGATCTAGCTCCCTAAGAGCTCGAGAACCAATTCTTAAAATCCTATAACCAAGAAAATCATAAAACCTCAATAAGAGATCACGATCTATCGTTATTACTATTTTGATACTTTGCTATAACAAGTTTTAGTTAATTATTTTTTAAAAAAATCCAGTACAAAAAGTTTAAAATACCCGTATTTGCCTAGTCTGAATCTTCTTAGAAATAATAACTAAGAAAGAAGTGCCATTCTAGATGACTCTGTCCACTTACTTTCACATTGGATAAGGGAGGGAACATTTTCCTGCGCATTAGAGCGAGTGTAATAAAATCGTGTTTTGTGAAGCTCCTTTCTTGGAAGGAACACTCATAAAACTTTATCATACATATATTTGCTTTACTAATGCCATCATTTAATCTCCCTCCTGCTTTTTAAATAGACATCTTTATTACCATGTGGCAGAGACCCCAGACTAATTGTATTTACAGACAGTATCAAGCCATCTTCTGGAAAGGGCTGACTTTTCTGAAGGATTCAGTGGTGAGAACCACATGATTTCCCCCTTTATCAAATACCACTCTTAGGTTTTCATTAAGAGTATAACTACTGTCCCCATGGAGCAGGCAGCCTGCCCTACTGATTAACCTTATCTGCTGTCTCCTTGTTCATTCCGGGTCACACAGGGACCATGGGAGAGCAAACATTACCTCCAGCATTACCTTTTCACCTCTTCCTAATCTTTCTGTGTGGCTCCTAGCAACTATCCTGCCAAAGAAACCAAGGAAGAAGTGGAGGGGTGTGAAGTCAGACAAGGCAGCTAGGACTCTTGGATAAAATCATGTAAGGCACCATCTTAGGATCTTCCACAAAGAAGTCAAAGTGATATGCAGAGACACTGCATCCACCCTACCAGGGGTAACACAGTGCTGAGGCAAAGTGTGTTTAACCACAGGTCTCTAGTTCCCCCATTTAACCCAGAGACAGGAGGGTCCAAGCACCCCATCTTTGAGCAGAACATTGAGGAAATGGTCATAGAGGAAAACCATTGGACATGGAGGTGTGGACATACGCTTGGATGGCCCGGTTACTCATAACCTTCAAAGGTTCTCTCTCATTCACCTACTCCAATTAGGTAAGCTTTACCATCCTACAGGTTCCACAGCCTTCAAATAGCTCCACAAGCTGGATACCAAGTGCCTAAGCCATGGGCCTGTGGGAGCATATTTCAGATTTAAGAAATATCATAAAGATAAATAGACAGGACACAAACTATTCTCTATATTGTATTGTATATTTTTGAAATTACATTTACTTCATTACACATGCACACACACACACACACACACACACACACACACACACACACAGCACAGTACACATGTGGAAGTCAGAGGACAATTTGTGGGAGTCTCTTCTTCCACTGTGTAAATCCCAGAGATTGAACTCAGCTTGTTATTCTTGGTGGCAGGTACCTTTTCCTGAGGAGCCATTCTGCCAGCCCAACCCAGGACCACATATATTTTTAGTTTGACCATTCAGCTGCCAAGTTTTCTCTACAGGATATCACTCTACACTGTGCCATCTCCACACATTCCCTTCACTACAGGTTGGCACAGACTAATAAAATCACTGTGTATTAGTCAAGTTCCCTAAAGGAACAGAACTGATAGAATGAATATATAATCATATATATGTATACATATATGAATACATATGTATGTATACATATAATGTGTGCATATGTATATGTGTGTATATATATTATATGTATATATATGTATGTATATACATGTGTGTATATGTATATATATGTATATACACACACGCATATGCATAAGCATTCACACATACACATAAACACTAGAAAGATATTGGCTTGCAAGATGTAGTCTGGGTAGTCCAACAATGACTAACTCACATCGAAGAGACTGAAAATCCAATAGGTTCTTAGTCATGAGGCTGGATGTCTCAGTAGTCCCAGTGTAGCTCTGTAGACCTGGAGAGCTGCTGGTCTTCTGTTTACACTGAAGGCCCAAGAAAGTTGGTTCTAATATTGATGAAGGAATGCTATAACAACAAGACAGATGAATTTTCCCTCAAGTACTAAGGCAGGTGGGAAAAAAGTAACGTTTCCTTCTTTTGTATGCTTCTATCTGGGCTGCTACCAGAAGGTGCTTGCCCATGTTCATGGTGGGTCTTCCCACTTCAAGTAATAGCCTTCTTTCTTGTCTTGTTGCCTCGGCTCTATTCCTTGGTCCTCTTTTGGGGCGGTTTGAGTAAGAAATATCCTTCATTGACTCATATATTTGAACACCTAATCACTAGCTGGTGGCTCCGTTTGGGGGAGGTTATGGAACTTTTAGGGTTGAAAGTTTTGCTGCAAGAATTGTGTTACTGGGGCCAGGTTTTGAGAGCTTAAAGCCTTGTCCCTCTTGTAGTCCACGCCCTGTTTTCTGCATGTTGTTGATGGCCATTGTGGGTCTACCCTCTGAAACTGTAAATCAAAATGAACTGCTGTAAATCAGTTTTGGTTGTGGTGTTGTAGCATGGGAACAAAAATTAACTAATACAACCTTGGAGTAAAAATGGTCACACAGAATACCTATGGAGATTTACTTGTGTGACCACCTCAAATAAATGGGTGTAGCACCCTTGAAAAAAAGTCTAACTAAAAATTAAGAAAAGAAAGCTCAAGGGTCATTATAATTTCTAGGAAGGTTCCACCCAGTATGACCAACAGAGCCCCACACAACCATGTCTGCTTCAGACACCTCAGCAGACACTAGGGTTTACTGACATTGAAGAGCACACCCAATATTGTAGAAGTCAATGGACAGGAACTAAAGAGAATGCAGAATATCACAGTTAAGTATTTAAATAACCAGTTAAATTAGCCTGGCAAATTGCTGGAAGCAGCTTTCTCTGCGTCATAGAACTATAAATGATTGGTCTTCTGTGTGATTTTCTCTAGTCCCCAAATTTCCGTGAATTAGCACGACTTTTAAAAGTCATGTAGAGCAGTGGTTCCCAACCTTCCTTCCTTATGCTGTGACCTTTTAATACATACGTCATGTCATAGTGATTCCCAACCATAAAATTATTTTTGGTGCTGCTTCATAATTATAATCTTGCTACTGTTATAAATAATAATGTAAATATCTGTGCTTTCTGATGGTCTTAGGGAATCTCAAAGTCCTGTGACCCCTCAAAGGGGTCATGATGCACAGATTGAGAACCACTGATGTAAAAGATTAAAAAGTAACTTAAAAAAAAAGAGACAAGGTCTCATCTAGCCCAGGCTAGCCTATGACTGACTTACCATGTAGATGAGATCTATCTAGCTTTAACTTTACAATCCTCCTGCCTCTTTCTCCCAAATGCCATGACCACAGGTATGTGCCACCATGTCCAGTTTTACATGGTTTGGGGGACTGAACTCATGGCTTTGTATATACACAACTGAGCTATACTCTCAGATCAAATAAATAAATAAGATAAATTATAATAATTTATAAATATGTAAGAAAAATAATTTATAAATATGTAAGAAAAAATTACTACTCACCATTATCCCCTTGTAACCTTTATTGGAGATCTCTATTTCCTAAGTCAGCTTGGTGTAACTGGCTTATTTTCTATTACATTTTGATTGCAAAATATTTTCATGTCAATCTGATAGACAGACCCCCTTTAGCATTTCATCCAAGAAGATTTAGAAACAACAGAAGTCCCCTAGCGTTACTTTTTAAAGATTTCTTTATGCAGATATGTGTGCATATCTGTGTGAGTGTATGACTCACATGTGCGGTTGCCATGGAAACCAGAACAGGCTATCTGATCCCATGGGGCTGAGGTTATAGGTGGTATGGGCTTCCCTAAATGGATTCTGGTAACCAATTTGGATCCTGTGGAATAGCAGAAGCTGCTTTTAACTGCTGAGCCACTTCCCTAGCCTCGGCATTACTTTTTAAATGCATTTAAGTTTATTTTTAGATGGGATAGAAGGCTCAGCAGTTAAGAGTGCTGGCTTCTCTTCCAGAGGACCTGGGTTCAATTCCTAGCACCTACATAGTGGCTCATAACTACAACTGTAATTCTAGAGGAATCCAATATCCTCTTCTGGCCTCTGTGGCCAATGCACGCATATGGTACACAGACACATTCAGGCAAACACCTATGCACATATATTAAAAGTAAACAAATCTTTTAAGAGTTATTTTTATGAAAAATAAATACAAGCCAGGGAGCCAGTTCCCCTGGGTATGGGGTAGTGGAAGGCCAGCTCCGGAAGCCATGTCAGCAGCAGGCTGAGAACGTGCTGCTGTGGAAAAGACAAAGTACACTCAAGGACCTGGCCTAGTGGAATTCTGCTTTTCCCTGCCTCCATCCTCCCTGAGGAAAATGTAGCTGCTGCACAGGAGACATCCTGTAGATATTTAGTAGACATTGGATATTATTATTATTATTATTATTATTATTATTATTATTGTCATATTAATATTTTATATCTAACAATAGATATGCAAATATATTTTATATCCAAATGAGCACATATATGTTATATAACATATATAATAATTTAATGATATTATAATACTGTTAATAATAATATTGCATTGTTTATGGTGATGTCATGGATGACATCATAGATGACTCCTCTGGGTGAGTTAAGTCGGAGTGATTCTCCTCATCTATAACAGCTCCTGTCATTTAAAAGTGACTGGAAGTCTAATGCAGAATATTAACGTTTGTCATATGTGGATGGTTGGTACATAGAGTCATGCATGTTCGGGTTATTTTGTAGTTTTAAAATACAACTCAAAGAGGGAAGGTATGTGCAGTGTAAATGGGGCCTCAGCGCACACTGACAAGGCTGGAAGCCACCCTGTTCCACATCTGCATAGCCACCACAAGCTGCTTAAGGACAGCAGCCCAGGCAAAGGGGCGGGAGTACTCATTTGTATTCAGACCTTTGGTTCTCAGAGGAGAGGCCAGATGGGACTCTGCTCAGAAAAACATTCTGGTTGAGCAACTGGCTCAGAGGGTTTCAGGGTTTCAGGGTTCATTGAGAGGAGAGTTTGTTTCCAGACACATGTTAAGATGTATGTACAATGATGCCTCACAGATCTCTTCAGAAAGGCAGATGTTCCAGGAAAGGCTGCCAGCAGCAGGTTCAGGACTTCTCTCAGAAAAGAGAGAATCCTCCAGGGAGCAAGGACTGTTCATCTCAGTGCTGGCCTGAGAAAGCACACCCTTACTGTGCACTGTGAGCCTCTTAACATGGATCACTTTGGGGTGGGGGCTGAGACACTATCCTGGCCAAATGACCACTCAGAACCCCTCCTGAAGTGCTGGCAGCAGAGGGCTGGAGCAGTAGGTCTTGCATGATCTTTGTCCCCAGATTTGGGGAAGGTAGGCAGTAGGTGTCACAGAATCTCATCTGTCTTGACCACAAAGGACTCCTCCAGTTCCATAGCAAGCAGCAGGTAAGAGAGAGGCCTTCTGTCCTCACATTCAATCCCTAGGAGTTGCAGAAGGAAACAGAAGGGACAGAAGGAAAGAGCTGATTATTTCAAGTTGTCTTCTGACCACTGTATGCACGCATGCATAATTAAATAAACAAGTAAATAAATAATTGTAATTTTGGTTAAATTAAAAATGTTAAAACTCAATTGTAGATGTGCAGGAAAGATGAGCCATAAGCACTAAGTTCCTATGTACCACACATATATAGCTTACATACTTTCCTATTAGAATCCGGCATGTGTGTGGTACATGTATTAGAACCGATGAGTCAATGTCAACACATTAACTAAAGCCTGTAACTTCCACTGGGGCTGATGCTGTTCTGTTACGTGTTCTGTGAATTTTGACAGATATCCAGATGTATTACTGTTATAGAATCATTTGGGGTTGGTTTTCTTCCAGAGAGACCCTTCTACCCTGCCTGCTCGTCTCATCTCCCATCCTGTCCCTACACAGACCTGGCAACTCCCCTCAGTGGTTTGCCTTTCCCAGAACTTGTATAACTGGACCCTGACAGTATGCCATCTTTTCAGACTGAAGTCTCTCACTCAGCAACACCTCTCAGGCTCACCCATGTATTTTCTTGGTTTGATAGCCAGGTGTGGTGGCTCAAGACTTTAATCCCAGAATTCAGGAAGCTAAAACAGAAAGACGGTCATTATCTTCAGTCTAGTCTCGGTAATGTAGCCAAGACCATGTTCAAAAACAATACCAACAGCAGTAATATCATGGGGCATGAGTGTATTCAAGTTCTTTTTAATCGCTCACCTACTTAAGATCATTTTGATTGTAAATATTAAGTAAATAATAATAACATGTTGTCTTTAATTGAATATAGTCTAAACTATCTCAATATGCAATTAATATTTTATTTTACTGAAATATTTACATCCATTTTCATTTTAAATCTTCAAATTCCAATGAATGTATTATATTTACAGCTGAACCTTTTCTTTCTTTTTTCTTTTCTTTTTTCTTGCATCCAGTCATTTAAAAAAAAAGTGGTCATTTTAAGAATCGTGACTAAATCGTTTTTGTCTGATTCTAAGAGCACAGAGTTGATCTTAAGGTTTTAGAATTATGCCATATTTTTATTATCCAGAGTAAAACAAGAAACGCTGAGTGTCGTAAGGAGAAACAAGAAGCACTGTTACCAGGTTTGGTCTGAGAATTTGACAGCCATTTGCAAATGACACAGATGATGTCACAAGCCACAGAGAGCATCCTCAGAATCAGCACCACCCGAACAAGGTGTGACAAGGAGCTCTAAGCCCAACTGTTTGCATCTTGATAAATGTATTTACCGCAACCCTTGAGTTTACATGTCTCTGGCGCCTCTGAACAGCCAGTGGTCCTAAGCCCCAGCCAGCTAGGAGCAGGATCTAATCCTATCTTAGTCATTACAGAACCGGGGACCTTGCCTTCTCAATTCTACCCTTTGCATTGTGCAGTGGAAAACAAGGCTTCTTAGGGTGCTGTGACAAATGCAAGAGTTTGTCAAGCTATCAATAATATGGTATTTCTCTGAGAATGTCACGTGCAAAATAAACACTGCAGGGGGACTATCCTAAAAAGCAACAAAAAGTCTTGCATGCACGCATGCACATGGGCGCACGCACACACACACACACACACACACACACACGATGTACACAACACACAATTTGGTCACAATTTCAGAAGTGAGCACCATTCTTTGAATGGCTGCATGCAATAAATAGAAAAGAAAAAAAGGAAAAGGTCATGAGGGAGGAACAGAAATCGGAAGACAGCAGAGAGTGGAGATAAATTTAGAAAGAAAGATTGGCTCCCTTAACTCAGAATCCAATCTTGTCATCTCCTTGACAACTGGCCCTGCCGAGGGACAAAGGGCCAGAGGTCAGGTCCCAAGGGTTCACCTGCCTCAGCAGAAATACAGGCATGGGGCCTGGCTGGCTGGCAAACTGGAAAACCTGAAATGGGACACTCGCAGGCAGCCTGTCCGCTTCTCACTGCTTCTGCTCTTTAATGGGACTGCAAGAGAACATATCACCAGTGTACAGGGAGGTGGGAGGTGACACTCATGGCCAAGCCAGACAGAGCCAAGCTCCAGTACTGCAGGACATGGCATTCCAGGAGAGCCAGTCCTGCATGCAGAGTTTCAAAATATCCCAAAAAGCTCTGGTTTTAGAGAGCCCTGACACAGGTGCCCCTTTCCCCACAACATTCAGGGAATGATGTTACATGGCTCCTGCAGTGTTGTCATCGGCAGCAGGTTTTGTAACCAATAAATGCCAAGTTAAAATCAGATCATAGTGTACAGGTGCCTTAGTTAGGGTCTTTATTGCTGTAATAAAACACCATGACGAAAATCAACTTCTGTTTCATCTTATAGCTTATCCATCATATAGGGAAGATGGAGGAGAAACTCAAGGCAGGAACCTGGAGGCAGGAACGAATATAGAAGCTATGGAGGAGTGGTACTTCCTGGCTTTCTCCCCATGGTTTGTTCAGCCTTGTCCTTGTATAGGCCTCAGGGCCACCAGCCCAGAGGAGATACGGCCCACATCAGTTATCAGTCAAGAAAGTGTTCCAAAGGCTTCCCTATAGGCCAGTCTGGTGGGCAGCATTTTCTCAATTGAAGTTACCCTTTCAAAAATGACTCTACCTTGGGTCATGTTGACCCAGAAAACTAGCCACCACAATGGAATGTTGGTATAACCATAGTCTACCCTTAGTAGCTTTTGATTTCTTAAGCACTTTTCACATTCAGACTATATTAATACGATCCAAAGACTTAGATATAATTTATGTTTAGTGATGTGTTGTGAACATTGGTGCCTGCCTTGCTCCAAATTCACGTTTTAACTTTATCCCCAGTGTGACTGGATGACTAAGTAGAGGCTTCTGTAAGGTGGTTAAGTCATGAGGAATTGGGTCCCAGTGAGAGCTAGAGGGTAGCTCTCTGACCACTGCCACCCGTGAGGGCACAGCAATAAAGGCATCAACTGTAAAGAATAAAACCTAGCCAGACACTAAATCTGTTGGCACTGTCACCTTGAACTTAAATAAATCCTGCTATTCATTTATTTCTGAGATTCTTGTGTTTTGTTATTGCAACTCAAAAGTACGATGACAAATGTACTCATTCTAAGGTAAAACACACAGACGTGGAGAAGCCATAAAAGTCTTACTGACTAGGTTTCTGACTTCAGCCCCTCCTCTTTATGTACTGGCTTTCCTCCTGCCCCAGCCTCAGCCCCCTACCCCCACCCCCCACCCCTCACAGCTTCTACTCCCTCAACCCCCTTTCTTTTGTTTGAAGGAAAACTGTGCAGGTCTCAACAGCATTTAGGACATGCATCTTCATAGACTTCTTGGCCATAGACAGAGGGATTGGTAATGTAGGGGAAATTCCCCTAGTTATGTGATTGTCACTGGGCAAAGATATGGAGACAAGATCTTCCAGGCAGAACAGTAAGAGAAGGGGAGAAGAGAAGGGTCAGAAAAGACAGAGGTCGGAGGGAAAGAAAGATGGAGAGAGTAGGAGAGGAAGATAAACCAGAACCACATGGCCTGAAAGAGCGGCCAGTAGCTAGGAATTTCAAAGACAAACGATAAAGTAGTATAGGGTACATTTGCCCAATCTTGGTGTGTAGCTTGTATTTATAGCAACTGAATTTTGTGTCCTTTGTGTGGGCATTTTTGGGGTTGGAGATTTACCATTATAAATCTAGCTGGTGTATTATAAGTCTCTAGTGTTTTCATTTCATGGGGCTGGGGGAATCTGGGTGAGTAGTAGCTGGCTTTCTGCAGGGCAGCCACAGGGGGTGGATGGCCTGGGAAGTATGAGCTGTGGCTCCAGGCATTTCAGGAACGACTTGGTTCACTCAGCCTAACAAGTGAAGACCGAAAAAACTACCTTGGGAGCATGTTTTTGACCAGAGCAGCCTAGCAGCAGGCTAACGGTAGGAACCAGGGCAAGATGGCTGCTTGGGGCTCGTCATCTGGGTGGTCAAGACCATCAATGCCTAGCCAGATTTAGTGTGGTTCGTTTTTTTAAAACTACACGCAACAGTGGATGACAAGCCAGACATGTCTCAAGGTCCAGATTTTCAGAGGCTAGCTCAGATATTGGTTCAGCATGCAGTGGGGTCTGAACAGCTGCAATGGTTCTGATGAAGCTAGTCTAAGAAAACAATGTTGGAATTCTACCCTAACATACTCTAGATTTCTGTGTCATTCCAAATTAAACATTTGCCAATGCCTTTATGCTTCAGAGAAGACAGAATTTACATGAACTTTTTAAAAATAAAAATCGCTCTATTGTACGAATTTGCAAATAAAAACATCACACAGCTATATTGATGTTATGGTGGTTTGAGTGTGCTTGGTCTAGGGAGTGACACTATTAGTAGATGTGGCCTTGTTGAAGTAGGTGTGGCCTTGTTGAAGTAGGTATGGCCTTGTTGGAGAAAGTGTGTCACTGTGGGGTTGGGCTTTGAGACTCTCCTCTGAGCTGCCTGGAAAATAGTCTTCTCCTGTTTGCCTGCAGAACAAGATTTAGAACACTCAGCTCATCCTGTACCATGCCTGCCTAGATGTTGCCATGCCCCCACCTTGATGATAATGGACTGAATCTCTGAACCTGTAAGCCAGCCTCAAATTAAAAGTCCCTTACAAGAGTTGTCTTGGTCATGGTGTCTATTCACAGCAGTAAAACCCTAGCTAAGACAAATATATTCACTTAAATCAGCATATGCCCAGACCCAAAGTCTATACATCTCAGTGAATTTACTCATCATAAAATTCATGATAGTTAAACTTAATTATTTTCCATGAATTACTTATATTCATATTTACCCTTTCTTGTTCTCCTTATTACACATCACACTAAAGCCATGTGTACATTTGTTTACAGTACAGGTTAGGATCATCTGCAGGAGGGGATGTGGTTTTGTCTTTCTGAGATAAATATCTTCACTTAATACCACCACTCATCTAAGTTCGTTCATTTTCTGCCAATTTTCTTATTTCATTTTTTGAGTATTGAATATTACTCCATATTTGTGCCAGATTTTCATCATCCATTCATCTGTTAATGAGCATCTAGAATAGTTTTATTTATTTGCCATAGCAAATAAGTCAGCAATGAGCATGGGGTACAAATACACACACACACACACACAGAGAGAGAGAGAGAGAGAGAGAGAGAGAGAGAGAGAGAGAGAGATCTCTGTATATACGGAACGAAGGCTCCTCTTTCTCAATAGCCTCTCCAACGTTTGTCTGATTTCTTTTTGACTAAAGTGATACGGTATCTCAAAGTAGTTTTAACTTATATTTTCCTGGTGGCTATTAGAACACTTTTAAAGATAGTTATTAGCCATTTGTGTTTTTTCTTGTTCTTGTTCTCCTCCTCCTCCTCCTCCTCATCATCATCATCATCATCATCCTGCCTATTCAAGTCTTTAGCCCATTTGTTGCTCGGAAGTTTCATTTTCTCTGTGTTTGTTCTCTGCGGTCCATTGTAGGTTCTGGACATTAGCCCCTGTCTGAAGTATAGCTGGAAAAGGCCTTCTCCCACTGTGTTCTCCCGTTATGTGGGTGTCTGTGTGCTCTGCTGATAATCTTCTTTACCGTGCAGAAACATTTTAATTTCCTGGAGTCCCATCTGTTGGTACTTGGGACTACTTTCTGCACTCCTTAGTTCTGTTCAGGAAGTTATTGCCTACCCTAATGTCACGAAGAGGACTTCTTATGCTTTCATCTAGAATTTTCAAAATTTCAGGTTTTAAGTTAAAGTGGTAGATTCATTTTGGAAGACTACTGCTGTTGGTTTTTTAAGATTGATTTTTTTTTTAATCTGACAACTTAAGTAAGCCTTAGAATTTTCTAGTAGATTCATAGGATCTTTTAAGGAAGAAGAAGAAGGAGAAGGAGAAGGAAGAGAAGAAGTTTAAAGAATTATGTCATCTGCACATAGATATAGTTTTACTTCTTCCTTTATTATTTTTAATATCTTTTGCATCTTTCTTGTATCTAACTGGTACAACTAAGACTGTAAGCATACTCTCAAACAGGAGTGGGAGAGTGGACATGCTTGTGCCATTACTGGCTTTAAAGGAGGTGCTCTCAGTTTGACTCTATTTAAAACGATGTTTGCTATGGTTTTGTTGTATGTAGCCTTTATTGTTGTGAGGTATGTTCCGTGGATCTCTAATGTCTTCAGGACTTCTATCATGAAGACTGTTGAACTTTGCTTTGAACATCAGTTGAGATAATTACATGGTTTCTGTCCTTAAGTTTTGTTTATAAGGTATATTATATTTATTGATTTATATACATTCAATTAACCTTACCTTTCTGGAATGAAGCCTATTTGGCAATAATGTATAATCTTTTTAATGTGTTTCTGAATTGAGTTTCCAAGTATTTTGTTGAGAATTTTTTGTATTTATGTTCATCAAAGAAATTAGTCTGTAGTTTTCTTCACTGAGACCACTGGGGCTGAAAACCTGGTCACAGGGTATTCTTTGGACCCATCAGAGTCAGAGGCCTAAGTGCATAATGCTCTCTGTCACTCTAAAGCTGGAGGCCTGGACCACATACACTTAAGAAATGTCTCACTTGATCTAACATCTGGTCCTATCCTCATATCTCACCCGGACACTTGCTCAGACCTTCCTACTATCAAGTGCTCTATGGGAAAATGTGCAGTATCAGGTCTAAAGGTTCGTTGCCTCTTCCTGGTGCATTTTCTTTAAGAAGATCTGGGAGAGAAAGAGCACATATCCTCTGAGCTGTGACATTGACACGAATAAATGAAAAATAGTGATCAAGTTGTGGACAGTGCATAATGTTTGAGAACAGCAAGAATCCAGAGCCCCTTAACTTATTCTAGGCAAACAAAATAATAAAATAATTCATGGAGTACCTACTAGGACAACACAGTATCTCAGCACATCCATGTTAAACACATCAAAATCCAGACCAGTCGTTAAAGCCGTAAAGTGACTAGCCATATCACTTAGAGGTAAGGCGTATGTTCAGTTTGCTGTAGCCTACTCCATCAGTCTCCCCATCACTGGAAAGGAAACACTGGCAGTAAGAAGAAGACAACCCTTGAAGAGGCAGTGTGAAACCTGCTTCCAAGACTGGGATGGACAAGAAATGGCCTACTGGAGCCCGGAACTCCAAGACAAATCAGGGAGGTCAGGTGTAATTTTCATTTTTTTTCAAACATGTATTTGATGTTTGTCTGAAAACAGTCTTACCTGACATCACTCTACCAATCAGCCCGAGTCCTCGGAACTACAAGAAACTACAACACACAATCAGATGTTTTTTGGCCCATTTCTCTCTATGGAGTCTCTACAAATACAGCTCATCTACACAATGTAAGGCAGACCAATACATGCATGTGTTGTTAGCCAAGAATCTTTAATCATGTGTCCGTTCATGTGCTTGCTGTAGTAGAACATCCTGTCTCCTTTAGCGAAGCATTTGTTCACAAGTCTGCCTTAGCCTTTCACCTGTGTCCACTTCAGCTAAATGTTTCTTCATGTGTTTGCCCTAGAAAAACACCACCCAACTGACTTTCCAAAGAACCCTTACATTTCCACTTCAGTCAGGTGCAAAAGCCATGAGAGACATGAATTCTCAGCAAAGACCAGATTGGATTTGGTATCTCAAATGAATTCTTTCGCTTTTGTGGCTTCCCATCAATTCGCTCACTGTCATCCAAACAGCTTCTCCTATTTGTTAATGCTCAACAATGGTCATGTTTAGACCTTTAGGTGCCTGCAGCATCACAACTGAATCAGATGGTAGCCACATACCAGAAACCATGACGACAGATCAAGTCCTAAACCCTTTCAGGGCTAAAGTCCTCTTCTTGATAGAACTAGACTGTTTTGAGGGATGATGGGGTGTTAGGTGTTGGTTCACAGAACCAACAGAAACAAAAGGCTATAACAGCAAGAAGGACTCAGCAGTTCCACATCTCTAATAAAATCTTGTGGACAACTAGCCTTTTGGAAAAATAAATGGCAGGGAAAATGAACAAAGTGATGTCTAGGGAGAAAGTCCCAAGGGTGGAACCCAACAAGCTTACCCTTTGTAGGGTTTTAGGTGGGCCTGGCATATCATCCACAAGGATTTGTGTGACCCCTACTTACTCCATCCACCGGGTTTTATGTGGCCCCCCACTTACCACTCCACTGGGCTTTATGTGGCCCCCTGCTTACCACTCCACTGGGCTTTATGTGCCCCTCCTTATGTCCTCCACAGGGTTTTATGTGGCCCCGCCCTAAAGCCTCTGTCAAGAGCTAATTATAGCCCTTCCAATTCTCCCCACTCTCCTCATATGTAGACCAATTTTTCATTCATCGGGAATCCACTGTAGCATTTTAATGTGGAACGTCTACTTCTCCATTTCTCTCCTCTGAAGAAAAATGGCTTAATTTCTTCAGCCAATAGATTTTTTTTTTCTCTCCTGGTCCTTCAGACAGTAGAAAAAGACTCTGGAAAACCAGCAGTTGGCCTATCCACGGACATTTTATGATGGCCATAAACAGAGTCGGGTGGACTGACATACCAGGCAGCATCTGAACAGAGACCTTAACACTGCTATTACCAACCTCCTACAAAGTGATAACCAGATAGGCAGGCAAATGCACGGATGCATAGGTGGATGAGCAGGTAAATGCAGTGTCAGCTAGGGAAGAGCTGTGTTTAGCTCTCTGTGTTTGGAGACCGCCATCACCCTTGCATTTTCCCCTGAGCACACATGAGACCTTCTGAATCCAAACCAGTTCGTGTGCCTACCCATCACACTGAAACAGACTTCATCAGGAGGAGAAAAATTGACTTAGGAAGGAAATTAGAGGCAAAATTGGGGTTAATTGTGTTAGCTGTGTCTTTCATTGTTCAGCTCACAAGGCTCAGAGAGCTGCGCCTGGCCTATGCTGTCTGTGGTTCTTCCTCTGCAATGTAAGGTGGCCTGGCCTGAGCCAAGGACAAAGATGGACCAGCCCCCCAAGCCCATTAATTAAGAAGGCTGGAATTTCATTAAGAGTGGTATAGACCTTGGATAAAAGGCACCAGGGTTCAAATCCCAGATTTAGATTCATCAAGTATCGGCTTCAACAAGTTGCTTAATCTCTCTGTGCCTTGGTTACAAATGGAAATGAGGGGGCTGGAGAGATGGCTCAGTGATTAAGAGCACTGGTTGCTATTCCAGGGGTCCTGAGTTCAATTCCCAGCAACCACATGGTGGCTCACAACTATCTGTAATGGGGTCTGATGTACTCTTTAGGTGTATCTGAAGATAGCTATAGTGTACTCATATAAATAAAAATAAATCTTTAAAAAAAAACAAATGAAAGTGAGAATTGTACACGTTTTTGCACAACTATAACGAGCATTAGTATGTCGATGTGTGTGAAGTGCTTAGGACAGAGTCTGCACTGTTGGCACAACTCAAATGCCTGTCCAGAAGCTCACTGTACAAATATGAGGCTCTGTCCCCAACAAGAAGATAATTAAATTTAACTAACTCAGCCTTAGGTTTAAGGCCAAAGGTTTCACTTAAGTATACCCTCTTCCTTTATACCGTTTATCGATCTTCCCCACCAACCAAAGCCACACTCATTCAAATCAATAGCTTATGAAGCTAGGCTTGGAATGAAGAGGGTGTGAAATAGAAGCCCACAGTGGTAAGCCAAGCTCTCAATCTCAGGGCTTGATATCTGAGTCAAAACTTTCTGCCTTCATCCTTTATGGCCAGTGAGTAACTACCTGGTCAGCAAGATGTTGCTCTGAAACCACGGGAAAGTTGGCAGACTCCATTCTACTGCTACATAATTAAAATGTCCATGTGTTTCTGAGGCATAACATAGAGGTCACCCAAAGGCCTACATCAGGATAGTTGCCCATTAGTTAAATTTGTTTATTGATGTGCGGCTATATTCAGTATTTAAGACCTCTGAGGATATGAGGGTTACAAAAGCAGAAGGCTGGTGAATGTTAACACTAAACTTTGCCCTTTGTTTCAGTGGCTACCCTTGCCAACACATTCACTTCCTAAATCAGATCTAGACAGTGCCTGGCTCCCAGCGTGTCCTGTATTCTGTGCCTCCCATAGTGTAAGTCAACTGGGGTGCCCCTCGCCAGCCAGCAGTCATGACTAGTAGTTCATTTAAAATTAAAACATATTATCTATGGAGAACAGGATATCAGAGGAGATTATGTTAGCAGGATGGAGTACTATATTGTCATAAAAATGTTAAACGTATAGATGGATGTCAGTAAATGGAAAGGAATAGATGGAACACAGAAATTGGTAGCAAGCAGAAAACCCAGTGTTCTGCAGATGCCCGCACATTAATCAATAATCGCATCTGTACAGAAATCCGTAAGAATTACAAACAAATTTAAGATGGCAAAAACAGAAAGCTGTTTACCAGTTTGCCAGTTTGTTTGCTGGTTTGTTTTTTTCCTGTCACAGAATCTTAACTTTTTTTTTTTTAAATGAGAACAGGAAGTTTGGACTGATACCAACAGGAGATGCATTTAGCTGCTGATACAATGGCTTAGACAGGAAGGGGTATTTGAAGTGGTTGGAAATATTCACCAAGGGAAGCTGTAAGCCTGAAAACACACTTGTCTTGATGAGCTCTACAGGCTTTTCTCACCCCCACGTTGGCTGCAGTCCTAGGCTACATGGGGCCTTCTCCCAGAAGGGCATAAAAACAAGCTCAAGGGTGCCAACTTTTTTTTTTTTTAAAGATGTATTTATTTTATTTCTATGACTACACTGTAGCTGTCTTCAGACACACCAGAAGAGGGTATCAGATCCCATTACAGATGGTTGTGAGCCACCATGTGGTTGCTGGGAATTGAACTCAGGACCTCTGAAAGAACAGCCAGTGCTCTTAACCTCTGAGCCATCTTTCCAGCCCTCAAGGGTGCAAACTTTAAAGAAGGCTTCTGCAACAGGCCACCAGACCTTATCACAACTGACCCCATGGTGGGATTGCCATTCAGCCCTTGGAGTCCAGCACATAGGCAGCAACACCTGCCAAATTTAAGCAGAGACCTAATCCATCAAATTCCACAGTTCTGGGAATGTCCCTTAATGTAATAACCTTGCCTTTTGGCTTCTGTAGTTCCACTTCTGGCTAACTGTTCTTTCTAACTGAGTTGTGTCAACACAGGACATGGTTTTTGTGCTTACAAGCTCACCCTAAGAAAGGCCTGGGATTGCGCTTGGGTCTTGAACACCAAGCGTAGTCACCAGCTGGCTAATAAAAACTTTCTCTTGGTTTGAACCCTTTTCTGAGTGGTCTTCTCTGGTGGGTATCTCACAACGTTTTGATAGATTCAAGATTTCCTCCCTATTAAATTTACACTTTACCTTGAAGGTATGTGCACACGTTGTTCTGCTTCCTCAGGCATGCATTTGCTGTCCTAGTATAATCACTAGGAACATGTGCTTTTATCTCAAAAGAGTTCCTGCTAAGACACTGAAGAGTGCAGTCACCTTAATAAAAGGAGCCACTACAGCCCCAGCAGGCTACCTAGAAATGGAACAATTGTCTCTGAAGACACTAAAAGTCTCATAAACAGAAAGTCTCATTCTGAGATTGCAAAAACCATGGGATCAGGATGGCATGTGTGTGCTTACTCCATAAAGGACACCTCTCTGTACATGTATGCTGAGACTGCCACTCTTACTCTGCTGGAATGACCAGGATCAGCACACCTGGCACATCTCAGCTCCACAATTAGTGACATCATAATATCAGCTTGAAATACGTGTTGATGGAATATTTTCACCATGGAAATTAGCAAATGCTACAGATTTTGAGTTTATTTTACTAGGGAATGGGTTATAAGATATTTCTTAGTGATGGGGATATGGCTTGTACTTGATTATCCCAGTATCCATGTAAAAAGTGCTAAGGAAGTGGAGAGAGGAAAATCCCAGAAGCTTTCCTCAACAGAATGTCTATCCAGTTAGCAAACTCCACCTTCAGTGGGAAACCCTGTGTCAAAAATAAAGTGGGAGTTGGACCCATGGCTTGAAAACCCTGCTTGTGCCTGAGCCAGCTTTCCTGGTTAAGTCACTTCCTCTTTCTATGCCTTTGATTCAACCCACTGCCATCTACATATCCACAAGCCTGGTCAGACCCACAACTCACAACCCTCTTTGTGTAAGAACCACCTTTCCTGGGCAAGTTGTTTCTTTCCTTTGCTTTCCCTTTCTCCAACTAACCACCATCGACCAACTCACAAGTAGCCATGAAGCCTCTTCATTTGTGACCTTCTTTGCTTAGCCTAGCTTTAGAGCTGTGGTTTGGAAGCCATCTTTCCATGGTCCAATTAGATAACTCAACAACCAGCTTTATGCAGCCTAACTTGGAACAGGAAGCTCCCAATCTAAGGACAGAACCAAAAAAAAAAAAAAAAAAAGTCCACTTGCTTATTTCAAATCACAAACATATCATGAATGGTCAAACATCATGTCTCTAGTTAAGCTCACAAGTCCTACAGATATGTTCTGTAGTGAGAACTACCTAGATGAATCCCAGGCTGTTTAAAATAAAAGAATAATCATAAACTTTATCAAAAATTAAAGTAATTTAATTTAACGAAGACATACACATTTCCTTGAACTCCAAGAGAATATTAAACCCTTAAGTAATGTCAAGGAAAACACAAATACACACTTGAATGAAGTAATGAAGACAATTCAGGATTTGAAAGCTAAATTAAATTTTAAAAAAAGAAACATTGAAGAGAATACAAGCTAGAAAAAAAATGGAATTTAAAAACTCAGTATCCCAATTAGAAAACTCATGTTTACTTACAAGAAAAATTAATCAAGCAGAAGATGGAATATCCAGACTCAAAAGATAAAGTAAGAATCTATACAAAATAAACAAAAAAATGAAACAATTCTAAAAATGCAGAATGGAAATACACAAGAAATGAGGGGCGCCATTAAAAACAGAATCTTCCAATTACAGGCATAGAAGAGGGAGAAGAATATCACAACATATAATGGATTCTTATCAAGACCATAGAAGAAAACTTTCCAAAAGTAAGAAAGATATTCTCCTACAAATACAAAAAAACACACAAAAACCCAACTAGACAAAACCAAATAAGAAACACCCCATGACATATTATAGTGAAATACTAAATATATGAAGCAAGGAAAACAATGCTGAAAGCTGAGAGAGAAAGAAAGAGTCCCATATAAAGGGAAACCCACCAGAACATCATAATTTCTCAACAAAAACTCTGAAAGTCAGAAGAGACTAAAACAATACACTCCAAGTTCTAAAAGATCATGAATGACACCTAGACAACTGTACCCAGCAAAACTATGCTATAATTGAAGGAGAAAGAACAACTTTCATAATCCAAACAGTCTAAAAATAATTCCTAACAACAACAAAATGCGAAGCAGAATACTGGAAACAATACCCCAAACTGAAGAGAGGAATAAACACAGCCCAGAGAGTCTAGAAAGAAAACAAATGAAGCTAAAAATTTAATGGTAAACCACAACTAAGAATGTAAACAGTCAAAATAACTGCAAAGTAACAAACCTTTCAATAAAAACGTATACTATTATTGGCTTCAACTCACCAATCAACCATCACAAGATAGCTGAACAGGTGAAACAAAATTCATCTTTCTGTCGTCTGCAAGAAATTTAGCTTGAAAGATAGGTGCCATCTTAAACTGAAGGGATTGGGAAAAGTATACAATCAAATGGGATAAAGAATCAAGCAGAAGTTGCCATTCTAATATCCAACAAAATAGTCTTCAGGTTAAAATTGATCAAGAGAGGTGGTGAAGGGTATACTTCATTATAATCAGGGGATCTATTAATCAGAAAAATATCTCAGTACTAAAAATATATACATTAAACTCTTGAGCACCGAAAAGACATAAAATGGAATTAAACACACAGATGAACACAAAACCAATAAAACACCAGATTTTCTCTAAAAGATAGGTCATCAGAACAAAAACATAGAGAAACCTCAGAATCGTTTGACATTTTCCTCAAATGGACTTAACAAATATCTATAAAATATTTTATATACATGCCAATGAATTTACACTCTACTTAACACCACATGAAGCTTCTTTAAAATAGATCACATGCTGATACCTGAAACAAACCTTGACAGATACAGAAAAATTAAAATTACCGCCCCCCCATTATCTAATAAAACTTAAAATCCACAGCAAACAAAACTCTAGCAAGTGTTTAAACTCATAGAGATTAAACAATTAATTACTGAATGATGAATGTTACAAAAAAATCAAGAGAGAAGTAAAAATATCCCTGAAACTAAATGAAAACATAAACACAATACAATCAAAGCTGGAACACATTAAAAATAGGTCTAAGAGGAAAATGTATAGCCTTAAATGCCTACATTAAAATCAGAAAGATCACAAAAAATGACTTAAGATTCAAATGAAGGTTTGAAAAAAAATAAAACAAAACCCTGTAGTTAGGAAGAAATAATGAAAATCAAAGCAAAAATTAATGAAGTAAAAATCAAGTATAAAGCATATATATTGTGTGTATGTATAATTTATCTAGAACTTTACAGTTTTCTAGAAAGTATACAACACTTGCTAGAGTTTTGTTTTCTGTGAATTTTAAGTTTTATAAGATAATTTTATTAGATAATGTATGTGATACACACACACACACACACACACATATGTGTGTGTGTATTTAAAATGAGTCAGTAAATCTAAAAGATGTTTCTTTGAGAAGATACATCCTTGACCCAACTAACAAAAAGAAAAGAGAAAGATAGCCCAAATTAACAAATCAGAAATGAGCAGGTAAAAATGATAAGAGATATAAAAATACAGAATACCATTAGGAAATATTTTTAAAACCATGTACTCAACTAAGTTGAGCAATCTAAAAGAAAATAATGAATTTTCTTGGTTCATCTAAATTACCAAAATTAAACCAAGAAGGAACCAATAACCTAAACAGAACATTAACAAAGAAAGAGATTGAAAGAGAAAAAGAAAAAAAAGCCATTCAATTAAAAATACTTTTCAAAGAACTACAACCAATCATCCTTAATCATTCTTAAACTCTTCAAAAAATATTTAGAAGGAGCACTCCTAAACTCTTTCTATGAAGCCAGTATTACTTTACAATACCCAAGCCAGGTAAAGATACAACAAAAACAACAAACTCCAGGCTAATATCTTTGATAAGCATAGATACAAAAATCATCAATAAAATACTAACGAACCAAATACAAACAAGTGTCAAGAAGACAAGGCACACAATCGAGTTAGTTTAACCCTGGTGAATCAGAGTTGGTTCAACATTTGTATGTTGATAGATATGATAAATTATATGAATGAACTTAAAGAGAAAAGTCATATGATCATCTTAATATATGAAGAAAAGGTCACTGACAAATCGAACAGATTTTCATGAAAAAACAAAATCCTAGAGAGAGAGTAAGACAAGGGGGAACATATCTCAGTGTAGAAAGGCTGTATCTTACAAACCTACCGCAGCATTATTCTAAATGAAAAAAGAAAGAACATTTTAAAGAAATCCTAGTAAAATCAGGAATGAGACAGCGCTTCTCGCTATCCCCACTCCTTTCTGATATCGTGCTGAAAGCACTAGCCGGAGCAATGAGGCAAGAAGAGGAGGCAATCGAAGGGATGCAAATAGGAAAAGAAGTCAAATTATACCTATTTGCATATTATATGATTCTATACATATGAGAGCCCAAAAGTTCCACCAGAAAACTTCTGGAAACAAGTAATGATTTCAGCTAGGTGGCAGGTACAAAATAAACTTAAAATCGGTAGTTTTTTTTATATACCAACAACCACCACACTGAAAAAGAAGTCATGAACACAGACCAATTTACCATAGCATCAAAGACAATCACGTACCTTTGAATAACCAGGGAAGTGAAGAATCTCATCAATGAAAACTGTAAACTTCTAAAAAATATATACAAAGACAATAGAAAATGGAAAGACATCCATGTCACCAGACTAGTAGGATGAATGTGAAAATGACCATCCTACCTGTGACAGTTTGTATATGCCAGGAAGTAACACTATTAGCAGGTGTGGCCTTGTTGGAGTTAAGTGTGTCTCGGTGGGCATTGGCTTTAAGACCCTCATGCTAGATGCCTGAGGACAATCTTCTCCTGTTTGCCTTTGGAACAAGATGCAGAACTCTCAGCTCCTCTGCACCATGCTTGCCTGGATGCTGCCATGTTTCCACGTTGATGATAATGGATTGAACCTTTGAATCTGTAAGCCATCCCAATTAAATGTTATTCTTTATAAGAGTTACCTTGATCATGGTATCTGTTCATAGCAATGAAACCCTAACTAAGACGCTACCAAAAGAAATTAACAGATGCAATATTATCCCTCAAAAATCTCCAGTTCATTCACTACAGAAATAGAAATGGCTAACCTAAAATTCATATGAAACTACAAAAGACCTCAAATAGTCTAAACAATCCTGAGCCAGATGGATTATGCTGGAGAGATTACCACTCCAGATTTTAATATACATTACAGCTTCATAGTAATAAAAATAACAGGATACTGGCACAAAACCAGGTGTGTAGACCAATGGAAAGAGCAGAAGACCCAAGTGTGAGTACACATAACTGCAGCCATTTGATATTTGATAAAGAGAGGAAAAAAACATGCTGCAGAAAGACAGCATTTTAAGAAAAAAGAAACCATGCTGGAGAAAAGAAAAATGATGTTGGGAAAACTGGATGTCCACACCCAGAAGAATGAAATTAGACCCATATCTATCACCCTGCACAAAAATTAGCTCCAAGTAGATCAAAGACCTCAAACTCACAACCTGAAACACAAAACTGTTAGAAGAAAGCATAAATAGTACCCTTCAGACAGTAATGGAAAAGAGGGCTTTCTGAACAGGACTCCATTTGCCCAGGAATTAAGGTCAACAATTGACAGCTGGGACCTCAGAACACTCAGAAGCTTCTGCACAGCTAAGAAAACAATCAATTGAGCAATGAAGAATCCTACGGAATGGGAGAGAACCTTTGCCAGATACATGACAGAGGATTAATACCGAGTATACAAGAACTCAAAAAAAAAAAAAAAAAAAAACCCACAAGAACAAAAAACAAAAGAAAGTCAAAGAAACAAGTGACCCAATTTAAAGAATGAGCTAGAGATCTAAACCGAGTTCTCAATCAAAGGAATTCAAATTTGATTACAAAGTACCTCAAAAAGTGTTCATTGCCCTGAGCCATTAGAAAAATGCAAATTAAAAGGATTGGAGATCGCATCTCGTCCCGGTCAGAACAGCAGAGATGTACAAAACAACTAGCAATAAATGCCAATGAGGCTGAGCACGAGAAAGAAGAAGCCTCGTTCACTTTTGTTGGGAATGAAAATTGGTGCAGCCGTTCTGAAAACCAGTTTTGAAACTGCTCAACAAAATGAAAATAAGCCTAGCATAGAACCCGGCTACACTACTCCTTGGCATAGCCAAAGGACTTGACATCCTACTTCACAGGAAGTTGCTCACGGATGCACAATTGCCAGGAAGTGGAAAGAAGCTAAATGCCCTTCACCGCATGAGTGGATAATGAGGATATGCTGCATGCACACAATGGAATTCTATTGAGCTATGAATAAAAGTGAAATTGTGAAATTTGCAGGTGAATGAGTAGTCCTAGAGAAGACCGTATTGAGTGAGGTAACCCAGACTAGAAAGGCAATCACCTATGTTTTCCTTCATCCCTGGCTCCTACCTCCAAATCTTTAAATATAAATATAGAATGTGGAGTAAGCACAGAAACCAAGAATGTAATAGGGACCATAGGTGGAGACAGCCTGTGAGATGAATAGCAGAACAAGGTGATATGAAGCAGGAAATAGAAAAATTAAAAGGGAATTCAACTGAGAGGGTGAGAGAGCTCAAAACTGAAAGAGAATGAGAGAAGAGGGACAAATAACACTGATAAAGCCTCAGGGAATTATTATTATTTTTAAATCTAGAATTATATACAATACATATGTATGTATGTGTGGTGTGTATGTATGTATGTATGTATGTATGTATGTATGTACGCCACCTTGGCTAACAACACTTCCCACAAGAACCATAGACTACCCAAAACTCCAGTGCCAAACATGGGAAAGTTCCTTTTGAATTGTTGGGTAGGGCAGTTAATTATAGATTATAGGCCTTTGCATGCCTTGAAGAGATTAAGGGTAGTCTTCTATTGCTGAAGACATAGCACACTGTGAACTCGTAACTCAGATGATTCAAACTGGATCTAACCTGAAATCCTCATTCCTATAGTCTGACTTCCATGGTTCCAGAAAATATTATGTGAGCTGCTAAGGGAAGAAAACAGTTAAACAATCCTACCCAGTTGCAACACCTATGAACCACAATTATAAGCGTGGCGAGACACACATAAAGGTGTGATAGAGGCACTCACATGTCAGTGGCAACCAACAGTTGTCGAACTGACCTTAAAGTCCACTGAACAGTAGGGAAATCATGCCAGGTTCCAGAAATCTAGCCAGCTTCTCAGGTCTAGTGAGATCACGAACCTTAGAAAAGATTCTACTACTGCCACTTTGCTAGACCAGTATAATTCCTTACTACATTCTAAATCTTATCCTACACCCACAGATAAGGGTGGCTATCTATCACCCTCATCAAGGAAGCCTCTCTTTACAGCAGATGGAGAGCATCACAGATAAACACCATTGGAGACAATGCGGACATCAGTGGAATGTGGGGAGCTCAGTCCCAACAGATATATACACATCACATTTCCTGCACCTATAGCTCAGAAAACATCTTGGAAGAGAGGGTAGAAAAACTGTTAAAAGTGAAAATACCAGGAAGCCTTCTGTAAAAACAGTCTTTCTTAGAAATGACTGCATAAACAAGGCAGAAACAGTGGCGGTACCGATGGATGTTTTAAGCTTGAAGGGGGAACTTTTCATGGGGTCCCACCTCTAGACAAGGAACTATAGGCAATAAATGTCTGTGAGAAAAGGAGGGTTAACTTCTTCCAGGAATGAGCCACATTGTTGGTTGTCCAGTGTGTAATGGTCAGCCTTGACACTATATACACATAAACAAAACAAAAATGGACTCGACAAGTCATATTTATTATATATGTGCATACACATATATATATCTATGGATAATAATAATAACCAAAGAAATTATGAGGGTGGGAGGTGATATTTGAGGGGTTTAAGGTAAAGTAGCTGGGAGAAGCTTGTGTGGACAAAGTGATGTGATTCCATTCCAATTAAAAACATATTGAAAATGATGAGGTGGGGCTCCATAGAGAAAGACATCCATCACTGACTTATACCCTACACACATAAATATGCACACACATACTTATGGACAAAATATTTCTTAGCACACATGAATTATTGATGTCACTGAAGCTGCACTGTAAAGCATCAAATAGTGCTGTCAGTTGCAGACAGGTGCTCTCTCAACCCTTAGTCAAAGCTTCCAGACACACGTCACACAAAACCCCTTCAAAATATCCAAAACACTGTGGGATGTAGCTGTCTCTTCCAGCTGCAGGAAATACAAGACAAAATGAGATGCAAACACAAATCAACTGAATTGTCTGAGATTATGGCAGTTTGACTCACAGCCCAGTTTCTCCCCTACCTGACAAGGTTGTTTGCAACCCATTATCAGAGATGACTAGCGTGCTATTGATACAGCACCAAGTATTCTTGCAATGACAGCTTCTAAATTATGACCATTTCCCCACCATATGAGTCATCAAAAATCCTGTACAAATAAAACTATGACATGAGTGCCACTCTACAAACTGAGTTATTCTTTGGCACCAACATCTTGCTAATTTCTTTCCTCTCCACCCACACCACACTCAGCATTAACTCAGTAGAGCCCATAGTGAAAGCCATATTTCATGGTCATGGGGAATTCATTGTTTCTTGTCACATGCTGTTTGCTGTCATCTCCTTTTTGGAACTATGACAAGTGAGTGTTGACCTTCTATAATGTTTAACTAAATTATTCAAAGGGCTTACAAACTACCTGACCATTCACATGTGCTTGATGGTGAGTCAGATACATTGAAAAGGCTAAATGAGGGAATTCAAGGGGAATGGGATCCTGATTTGATCTGGGAAACTGAGGTACTTTTTAAGAAGGGGAGAAATGATCTCCCTCACAGATTTGACAGTAACTATACCTGCTTAGCCGCACTGCCTAAGTGGGGAGGAAATGCCATATGTCGGCAATGATCATGCAACTCCTGGATGCAAACTACTCTGCTAAGCGACATGAAAAACTTCTGCAAGACAGGGTATGTATTCTATGCTTCCATAACCCACTTGAAATAAAAGGAATGGAGCCCCAGGAAATGATAGAGTGCCAGGAATTAGAAGAGAAGACACCAAAATGACACCCTTTGACTTACCATAAATGGTAAAGGCATGCTAGGTTGCTGTAGTGCTCGTGGATTGACTCAGGTCTTCTGGAAGAGGGTGTGAGTTAAATCCTCGGATGTATGACACTAGCAGCTCCTAGATCTGTGCCATTGTGAATTGAACATGGACCAACATTTGTGAAATACTGTCTTAGAGTTTCTATGGCTGCAATGAAACACCATGACCAAAAAGCAAGTTGGGGAGGAAAGGGTTTATTCAGCTTACACTTTCCACATTACTGTTCATCACCAAAGGAAGTCAGGACAGAAACTGAAGCAGGGCAGAAACCTAGAAGCAGGAGCCGTTGCAGAGGCCATGGAGGGATGCTGCTTACTGGCTTGCTTCACATGGCTTGCTCAGCCTGCTTTCTTATAGAACCCAGGACCATCAGCCCAAGAATAGAACAATGGGCTGTGACCTCCCCCATTGATCACTAATTGAGAAAATGCCTTATAGCTGGATATCATGGAGGCATTTCCTCAACTGAGGCTCCTTCCCCTCTGATTATGCCAACTGTGTCAAGTCAACACAAAACCAACCAGTACAAATACTAAAAGGGAGAAAAAAACTCAGCAAAGTTTATTTGAGTCAAATATCTGGGAAGTTCAAAATACTCTATTACTCTTTATTTTATCCCAGTGACTATATTGATTGTGCAAATTAATGAATATCACTTTGAATTTTCATCCATATACATCAAGCTTTATGTCTACTCTCATTTCTACCAAGTCTTACCAAAATGCTTTCTTTAAAGAACACAACTTTTAAAAGTTTTCAATGGCTAATCCTACTTCCAAAGTTGCCCCAAAGTCTAAGCATGCCCAAGATCAGTACCTAAGACTGAGTATAACTATATGTTTAACCTCTGAAGAGACAGCCTAGGTCCCTGTTGTGCATTAGTCTGTGAGTTGTCAGGAAGTAGACTGCCATATGTATGGCACCTACTGCAGAGAGTTCAAAGGCAAGCCCCAGCATTCCTGAAGGGCTCAGATGAGTGAGAAATCCATTTGACCGAATCATCACTGGAGTTAGTGGTGTATCAATGTTTGTCAGGTGCAAGTTCCTGCAACTATAGCAGACAGGTAACTAAGGATAATTATATGTTTAGGTCACTATCTTGCTAACAGGTGGGATAGATGCTGTTCCTTGGCTCCTTCAAGCTCTATGAATTTAAAACTCTATCATGATATAAAGTTCAGACTACATAGACAAAACAACAAAAGTTTTTTGAAGCAAACACCTTTCTTGTTGGTAGTTTGACAATATAGTAGATGCAGTTATTCAAAGAATGAAGATTGGATGGGTAGGGCTCCAATTACAAAATTAAAAACTCCATGTTCACCCTGGATTTCTGCCTGCCCATGTCAGCCAACTGTAAATGGGATGAATATTTAAGGACAACTGTGTACATTCTGTATAATACTTTTATCTATACCAGTCAACAGCACACCTAGGGTTATGTCCTCCAGACATCTGTTTCTATTCTTTGGCACAGTTGAATCTATCCTCTACATAGACCTAGGTGCTGTAAAAGGCATCTTCAAGGCTCTCTTGGAAGCTCTTCAATGCCTTTTAATAGTTCAGAACAGCATTTAGATAAGACAACAACAGTCTTGCTCCAACCTTCACTGAAGGTGGCTCTTGAGTCTAACTTTAGTTGGTTCACTTGCACTGCAATGATGTGTAAAGGAACAAGCTCACATTTACACAGCTCCTCTCAGTCCTACATATTTTTATGAGAATGTGATGTATGAATTCCAGCATTTTCTGAAATCAGACTTTGCTTTATTTTTTTACTAGTTCTGGGAAATAACTGACCATTTCTTATGACTTGTGATTCACTAATCATCCAGCTCTTAAGATGTCTGTATTTAGACACTTCCTGAGCTCATCAATAGAGTACTTATGATGAGTGTTACAATCATACCCTTTAAAAGTTGGCACTGGTGTGACTCTCCGTCCACAAATAAATGAAGAAGTAAAGCTAATCTTTGAACAAGCACAGGATGCTAAGGAGCAAATGTGTGAGCATCACAGTCCTCAGGACTAATGATCAGCTGGAGACAGCCCTGGGTCAGATAATTTTCCCTCCAAGAGCCTATCTGTGTTTACTGTCTCACTAAAATGTGAGGGCCAAATTTTCATCAGTCTCACTATAATCTCTGTGCTAGTCAAAACACTCTTCTCACTAACTTCCAAGTCAATCCAACGTATCTAAAGGCCTATGTGAATGTTCATGCCTTGTACAATTTACTCTACAGAGTCTCACAGCTAGAGGGAACCTCAGATTGTATTTCAGTGCCATTGTTTCACTAATGAGAATACAATGGTTTATCAAGGATGAGGAATCTGGCATTTGACAAATTAGTAGCAGAGAATGACCCAATGTGGTACCCTGCTCAGACCTACTCAGGACCTAGAATGTCCCACTGCGACTGCCACATCCTCCCACTTCCTATGACTTCTATTTCCTGATAATCTATTTTGGTCATCTGAAACATTACCCTTTTTCCTAGTTTCTTACTTCCTGAATTGTTGTTTAAAGGTAATACTCTCATGACATAGTATCAGTCTTTACCCCTGGGCACTCAACTCCTAGGTGCCTCACATTTGAAGGACTCTAGACATTAGTATAATATTCTGTAATTCTGAAGTACTTGCTGACTTCTTATTTTTTCACCCTTGTGGTAAATGCAGATTGTCAAATACTCTGGTGGTTTTGGGTAAATTGTTGGCGCTGTCCATGGTGCTGATGCTAGTTGCAGTGGTAACAAGAAAGCAACCCCTGAAGACCAGAAGGAATCTCACCAGAAACGGAGCTTCCAGACACCTTGGCCTTGTATTTCCAGGTCTCCAAAATATTCTTGTTATGTTTACCTGAGCAGATCAATACATTAGGGAAAGCATTGCACACCTGATGTTGTTGGTGGAAAGAAAAGCAGAGTTTACAGTGTTTTCTAGTATCCATGATATAGTGTCAACACAATGTCGGTTTCTATATACCCCATGATATGAAGTGAACTTTCATAGTCAGTGAGCTGGTGAATGTTGCCTTCTTGGTGTCTCAACATTGCTCAAGTAACTTAAAGTAGGAGAGATCAAGATGGCTAGGGTAAGACCCTTCGGTAAAGTCTATAAAGACAAGACAAATATGTGTACATAACATATGCATATGTGTGCACATGTGTGTGTGGTGTGGGGTGTATTTGAATGTATAGGTTTGCATTGTGTATGTGTGCATGTGTGTGTCCATGTGTGTATATGTGTGTGTATGTGTGTGTGTATAAAAGTCTTCAAAGGGTAAATGTGATAGGTGTTATGATTATTATGTTCTTAGTACTATATAGTACTTTGTACTATAAAAGGAGTTAATTCTTTCCTCCATGTCTGCAATCAGGTGGGTGTGGTCACAGAAAGTGGACTAAAAGCATGTGGCCAAGGTGAGGTGCCCACAACATGTCATGAATTATGATCTTCTCAACTATAAATCTTTTTTTGGTCTTTATTTTTTATTGGATACTTTATTTATTTACATTTCAGATGTCATTCCCTTTCCCCATTCCCCCTCCCAGAAACCCCCTATCTCATCTCCCCTCTGCCTTTTTGCTTTTATATAACATTTTAATTACATGCAAGTATTACGACCAGTTCTAGGTTGAGGAACTAGGGATACAATAGATGCAAATAGTCAAGGAACAAGCAAGACAATAAACACAAATAGTCAAAGAGCAAGCAAGGCAGTAAGCAAAGCTCTGTAATCACTCCCATGATCACTATTTCTGAGGGCTTATCAAGATGACCAAAATATCTGAGCCTTCCCTGTCCTAGCCCAAAGTCATTTTCATGTCTGAGGCCTACCTCTTTGTTCTAGCATAAGATTTAGATTCCTGTCTGAAATTACTTCTTTGTTCTAGCCTAATGTCAGATTCCTGCCAGAAGCCCACTTCCTTGACCTTGGCTAATGCCATATTTCTGCCAAGCAGCCCATTTACTTATCATTGGCCAATGTCAGATTCTTGCCAAGCAGCCCCAAAAGCTTTCTGCCTCACCCCCTTTTTTATTTCATAAACAAGACTGATCCTGTCTTAGGTTGTTTTGACAAGAATGCCTTCCTTTTCCATTGTGGAGTATACATTATCAAAAGCAATGCACTTCTGTCTTAGGTTGGTAAGGCTCTGTGCAGAATCTTACTCATCCTTGGCTTGCCAGCTTGTTAAATTGATAACTCTGTCTGGGGGTCCATTTTCAGTTTCAAGTCATGTACTTTGGCTGCCAACATTCAACTGTAGATCTTAAAAGTGACATCAGAATCTCAAGAGGTCTACGGAATCTTGTTTTGTATTTACCTATAAAATTCCACACAATAATAAATATTAATATTACTTTTAGTTCTTGTTTTCTTATTAAAATTTATATTGGTTTGGGGGAAATGATAATGGCCAGTATTATTTGTGGGTTAAAAGCATCATATACTAACTTTACATGGAAAAGTAACACATCTATGGGATGAAATGGGGAGTGCATCTCAAACAGTAAAAGAACAGAGAGTCCTTTGAGATTCAGAAACAGTTGGTGTCCAACAAATGAGTCTACCCACCCCTCTTGCTGCACTCTGATGTCAGAATCATTATTTCTTCTCACCAGACTTGCTTCTTCCAAAGCTAAAGCAGAAATCATGGCACCTTTCAACCCTTGCACCTTAGAAATGACTGAACCCCTCTAGTCCTTGTCATGAACTGAGTTATGTTTCATCCCAATTTGTACATTGAAGTCACTGAAGCCTGTATCATTACCTTGTTTAGCTTGGCACATAGCTGCCATTCATGATGACCTGAGTTTGATTTCCAGCACCCGCAGAGTGGAAGGAGAGAACAGACTCCCACAAGTTATCCTCTGGCCTCTATGTGTACACCATGACATGCATGCACCCCCACACAGGAAGAGGTAAGTAAACATAGAAATAAGTAAATAAATTTAAAACATAAAGTTATTTAGTTTTAAAAGAAAGTGATGCATGTGGAAGGTGCTATACGTGACAGTCACCCTGACTGGATCACAGCACACCGTATACTTGTATAGAAATAACATTAAGTACCTTATAAATATGTACAATTATATTACAATGTAAAATTTTAAATATTTTTAAATATTGATCTATTGTTCTTGACGAACTCATATATTTCTCTGTGGTACAATCAACTCTTTTTAGCATACTAGAAGCCCATGGGGCCACGAGTTGGCAGAAAGCCCTACCAGGCAAACAATATGATTGACAGAGCTCTGGTAAGTATCCCTCCCAGGCATTATCTCGGTTTCACAATAGCTCCATGCAGAACAGATCTTTTTGTCTCTGCTTTTCAGTTCAGGAACTGAGTCTGGAAAGGTTAGGATGTGCCTGCCACAGTACACAGCTAGATTTCAAACCTCAGTACAGTGCCATCGGAAGCAATAGGAACAACCGTTCCTATTGACTCTGAACTCAATGGGTCTCAAACATTGTTAAAGAAATCCACCATAAGATTTAAGAGCTTAAGAGAAGGGTTCCTCATCAAAATAGTTTCCAGTTGCCATCAAAAACACTGCTACTTATGACTTAATTTTTTACAAGAAATGATGCATTGAGTTCCAAGAACTTCACAGAATTAACAACTTTCCCAACATAATTCCATCACCAAAGTGCTCATAGGAGAAATAGAAGATCATAAAAACAGAGGAGGCATCACTGACACATGCCAGGCAGGGAAGACAAATGAGAGGAGGAGCTGAAGAGATCGCACAGCTAAGCATTTCCTGCTCTTCCAAAAGACCCCAAATTGTTTCCCAGATTCTATATCAGGAAGTAGTTCACAATTGCCTGTAACTCTAGCTTCAAGGGATCTGTCACCCTCTTCTGGGCTTCACAGGAACCTGCACATACAGCACACCGACACACACCGAGACACACACACAGAGATACACACACACAAACACACAGATACATATATACACACAGATACACACACATAGATACACAGATATACACATGCACACACAGATATAATAAATAAATCTAAAAGAAACAGAAAAGCAAGGTAGAAAGCAAAGATCAATAATGCTGGCTTCCAATGTTGGCTTTTGGTCCCCAAAGACCTGATCAGCTCCCATAGAGAATTCTTCTGGCCATTGTGAATAAATGCTAAATTTCTTTTTAAAGAATAAAATTCACAAAATAAGGATTGGCTCCTCAAAAATGCATTTTGAGTATTTCTTATTATATTTCCAAACAATGTGTTCATATTACGAGCTTTACCCATCATGTGCCCTCCCTACCATACAGCTCAGGTCCCAGATCCTCTAGTGTAGTGTGACTGGAATGTCAAATGATGTATTCACTTCCTGAAATCTTATTGATCATTTTTCTTCGGCTTCCACAGCCTCTGTGCCTGGTTTTGTTTCTTCTTTTACTGTAGCCACTGGGCTTTCTTCTCCCTCATGAATTACTCTCTCACTTCACACTGCTTCTCTTCTGAACCTTAGTATCTCTGCCCTCCCACCTCGCTCTCCACAGGAAACCACAGCCTCAGTTTCACTTCCAACTGGAGGCTGACATCTTTTCAGTGCACATGAGAGCATCTAAGAACCTTTTAGAATGTAGTTTCCATCAGTGAATGTGCCTGCAGGAACCTTCCAAGAGTGTGTCAAAGTTTGAAAAACTCACCAAAACCTACCAAGAAAGGTAGAATTCTGTGAGAGATGAGTACAGTAAAGTCTGTATCCCAAGCCGTACTTCACCAACCAGCAGGTTTGTCTGTGTGCAGTTAGGGTTTGTCCACACACCTCAAAGCTTTGTCTTTGTCTAACTGACTGGGGTCAGTACATCCCTCTACTACTTTGGCTCGAGGCTCCTTACTTTTGAAGAAAACAATTCTTAGCCCTTTCAGAGTCCCAAAATTTAAAATGGAAGAAGAAATAGAAAAGTGGCTATTTGAAAATGAGACAGTAAAGGCCAAAGTTTGATTTTGCCAAGTTATATGTTTTAGTTTGTTTTGTATTGCTGTGATGAACACCATGGGAATAACTTGGGGAGAAGACAGTTTACCTTAGCTTACATTTCCTCGTCAAAGTCCATCATGGAGGGAAGTCATGGTGAAAACTTAAGAGTCAGGAACAGAAGCAGAGGCCAGGGAAGGATGCTGCTTACTGGCTTGCTGCCCATCACTTGCCCAGCCTGCTTTCTTATACCACCTAAGATCATCTGTCAAGGGGTGGCACTGCTGTTGGTGTGCTGGTCCCTCCTACTTCAGTCATTAATCAAGAAAATGTCCTATAGGCCTCTCTCTAGTGGAGGGATTTTCTCAGCTGAAGTGTCCTTTTCACAGATGGCTCAAGCTTTCATCAAATTGACAAAAAAGACCATTCCACCTGGGTATCCATCCCATGTGCAGTCACCAAAGACGCTGATGTGGATGTCAGGAAGTGCATGCTGACAAGAGCCTGATATAGCTGTCTCCTTAGAGGTCTGCAAGAGTCTGACATATTCAGAGGCGGATGCTCACAGCTAACCATTGAACTCATCAAGGGGTTCCCAATGGAGGAGTTAGAGAGAAGACTGAAGGAGCTGAAAGGATTTGTGGCCCCATGAGGAGAGCAACAATACCAACCAACCAGAGACCACCAGCCTGGGACCACATAGGGAGAGACCCATGGCTCCAGCTGTATTTGTAGGGGAGGATGGCCTTGTCAGGCATAGGTGGGAGAAGAGATCCTTGGTCCCATGAAGGCTGGATGCCGTGTGTGGGGGAATTCGAGGGTGGGGAGGTGGGAGTGGGGGGGGCACATCCTCATAGAAGCAGGAGGAGGGGGGATAGGATAGGGGGTTCCTGGGCAGGGGGAAATGGGGTAAAGGGATGTAACATAAATAAAATATCCAATAAAAAAATCTAACCAGGTTACTAGGTGCTTATGTTCTACTATTATTCTGCATCACAGAAGCTGCCATTAAAATTCTGCTCAGTTCAGCTCACAAAAATACTGTTACAGTTGCCAAACAAGCCAGTGTCAGAGTACCATCTCTGACTTCCAGGGACCCTCCTCTGCCTTCACCTGCTAATTTCTTATTTTGAGAATCTGGAAGAGAATTAGCCCAGACTTGGAAATTGTTCTAGTTTCATTACCATTGCTATGATAAAATATCCTGACAAAAAGCAACTTCTGGGCAAAGGTGGTTTATTTCAGCTTCCAAATCCAGGTTACAGTCTATTGTAGAGCTATCAAGGCAGAAACTTTCATCTAGTGACATCACATCTGGTTGAAAGCAGAGAGAAATAAATGTTAGCATGCTCACTTGCTTGCTCAACTTAATTTCTCCATCTGCCTAGAGAATGATGTCACCCATAGTGAGCTGGGTCTTCCCATATTAGCTAATTTGAGTCAACCTCCTATTCCATTGAAAAAGCTAGTCATCACAGTAGTCATTTCAAAAGAACATTGTTTCTAGATCCCAGGACCCTGGATTAACTGAAACTCTCTCCAAGAAGCTGGGCATGGTTTGGTCAAACAGGTTGCAAGTCCATGTTATGGTTGGTGGTATATGAAGTGAAAAACTAGGTGCTTTTTAGAGCTTATGACTTTGACTCCAGATTTGGGGAACTTAAGGAAGGGCTCTGGCAAGGGGAGAATATATACAGTAGGGGGTGGATGGATTAGGCATCTAGATCTAGGAGAAAGAGGAGCATCTCCCAGGTGAGGGATGCATAGGAGCATGGTACTAGGACGGAGAGCAGTAAACCAGTAGAAGAAATGCAGAGACAAAAGCCCTGGAAGGATCACAGGATGATCTCTCCACAGGATGATCTCTCCCTGAGATGCCCTGAATGAAGAAAGTGCACATAGTGAGACCTACCCCCAGGCTCTCCATGGAAGACTTGTGCTGCTGTTGTCGCTGTGGGCCAGGTTCTTCTTACTGGAGGAAAATAAAGTGAGCAGAGAGTTCCCTGAAGAAGAGAGTTTGAGAAGAGCCTGAGGCTTTGCAAAAGCCAAAGCAATCAATAGACCAAAAGGTGAGGGTTGAGAAGAAAAAGATGAAGTGCAGCCCCAGAGCACTACAAGCAGGTGACTGGCTCAGGACACCTAAGACCAAGGCTCAGCCCAGCACCTCCTGGTTAAATAGCTATACTCAACCCTATTCTATCACCACTACCACCTCCTCCTCCTCCTCCTCCTTTTTCTTCTCCTCCTCCTCCTCCTTCTCCTCCTCCTCCTTCTCCTCCTTTTTCTCCTCCTCCTCCTTCTCCTCCTCCTCCTCCTCCTCCTCCTTTTACTTGTCCTCCTTCTCTTCCTCCTCCTCCTTTTTCTTCTCCTCCTCTTCCTTCTCCTCCTCCTCCTCTTCCTTCTCCTCCTCCTCCTTTTCCTTCTTCTCTTCCTTCTTCTCCTCCTCCTTTTCCTGCTCCTCCTCTTCCTCCTCCTCCTCTCCCTGTCTTTCCTCCTTCCTCCCTGTTCTCTTTTCTCCAGTGTCTCTCCTTTCTTAGTTCCCCTTCCCTTTCTACCATCTCCTTCTCTCATAGCTTTCATTTGGAGAAAAGCCATTAACTTGTCATTTGTTCCATAGGATCAGCATCTAACTTCATCTCTTGCATATGAAAGTGATTGTATTTCCTCAAACACATATAAATGGACAGAAGGACCATCTCTTTCCCAAAGGATAATCTTTGTGAAACTTGCTGCAAAGTGCTGCTTCAGGTTGTACCTGATAGTGGTGTATGTGCATGTGTGAGTACATGTGTGTATGTGTGCATGCACATGTGTGTGTGTGCATATGTGTATACATGTGTGTGTCCCTAAGCTAAATCTTACTGTCAAACTTGCCTTCAGAAAAAAATAGTTTTTTCCCACTCTCTTTCTTTCTCAAGTCTGTTCTTAACAAGAATATATCTCTCTCAGGAAAACTTCACTCTTCACTCCACCCTGCACTCTGACACAGTGGGATGGTAAGCATGAGATGGCTCTATGTTCACTTGCTCGTGTGTCACTTCTCAGATAGTCACTTAGCTCCTGACAACCTTTTAGTAGGCTCCTTCATTCAGTTTCTAAGCCTCAGTCTTTAACAAAGTCCTGAAAAAAATGGACCCTAGGGTGTGAAGGGCACATCTAAAGTCAGAAATATGGTCATGGCAGGTGGTCTGGGAGCTGGCAGCTGACAGAACAAAAAAGAGTCCCTTAGTAACAAAGATACAGAGTATCTAGTGAAGGGAACTTATGCATACTCTAACATATTGCCTTGGTGTAGCCTGGAATATGACAAAAACCCAGATATTTCCAAGTCATTGTCTTGTTTCCCTCAGCGGTAGCACTGTTTTCTTTGCCTGTGCTGTCATAGTTGTGGGCAAGTGTTTACAGCTCCAACTCCTATAAAAGCTGAAATCTTCTCAACCCAATGAGAAGAGCACTACATACAGGTCTGAGGAGGGCAGACTTGGGCTTGACAATGACTCCAGCATGACATCTGGCCTGTCTGTCTACTTGAGTGACAGAACTGCCGTTTTCTCAGCTGTACATGAGGAGAATGAAGCCCAGTTCCCAGGCCATCAAGAAGCCTGAAGGCCTTTTAGGCATAGACTTTCCAGCAGCATCTTGAGAGCCTCTCTTCGCAAGCCCTAGTGCGATACAGGCACACAGTACTGAGCACACAGTACTGAACACAATTAAGAAGGCACTAGAGCTTCAGAATGCAAAAACAGAAGTGTTAATATGAGCCACATAATAAATCCACCCTACCCTTTGTCTCCAAAGCTATACAAGGGACCAAGATGCAGCCATAGTAGTGAATCACTGTGAGGGATCAGGTCAGAGGAGACTCACTCTCCTGTTGCATTTGCCTCTCTCCCTCCTCATGTAGATGAGATCATCTTCATAGTGATGTTCAGGCGAATGAACCCATTTGATGCCCTTCCCCTTGGCGTGAGCCTTACTTTAGCTAGTAAAAGTTGATCCTTCCAGTACCCAGAATCCCCCCTGGTTCTGGTGATTGTTTCAGGGTGGTCAAATCTTCCCAGCCCTTGGGATCCTGCTTTATGTTGGTGGATACCCAGTTGCTAGACTTGAGCAATAACTCTTGTGGCCAGTTGCTGTTGGCCAATTTGAGGGAAGCCAGCCTGAAGATGGCATCAACATAAATTGGAGAGAGAGAAAATTCCAGAACCTGGGTCACCTGCCACACATTCACTATTCTGAATCTCCACAAAATATAGAAGCTTTACTCTAAGGGCTCGGAGTTCTACGCTCTTCATTGTTTGTGCATTTTAATGAATTTCTGTTTTCTGAAACGTAATACATATTACATTTGATTCTGAGCACACAAGTGCCATCTACAGTTGTGGCTCAGATGCCGTCTTTACTGTGATGAACAAACAACCTGTCTCAGATACAAATTCCTGTCCCACAACTTCCTTGCAGAGCTTTGAGTTTCACCAGATCAAGGTCTGGAAATTTAGACTTCGACTTTATACTATCAGTCATGGGCCTCCCTCATTCTTTCATGCATCCCTTCAACCACTCGGGTAAATTCTATGAAATCTTCATTATGTACCAGTGAGCATTAGAGATAGGCAGGAAAGCAAATCAGAGCATCATCTGTAAATCACACCCAGAGTCTTCTGTACTTCTCAATACCTAATATGTTCTATCTATGCCTTCCACATTTGTGTTTCATTGCTATGAAGTTCCTACCTTTAGTTCTAAAATTTCAAGAGAACCATGACTTTCTTTCATTTGACTAGAATACGAGAGTAGATTCCAGAGTCCCCCAATTTCAGGAAGTTTGTATGGAGTTTGGAAGACAATGGTGATACACAACATTGCTTCCTTCCAGAGCAGGGCTCTATGATTATCTTTAGTTAAGCATTTTTGTACTTGCTGAGCCCAGTGGTCTAGAAAGAAAATCAGGAAGCTTCCAGTTCTTGGGTGACTTTCTTAGTGACTTTCTATCTTTTACAATATATATATATATATATATATATATATATATATATATATATATATATATATGTTCAGCAATCTCTGAAGCTCAACGATAATTATAGAATTCCAACCTTGGATGTCAAGGTTATTGAGGGTAAGCATCAAAAGCTGGAGGGCCAGACAGAGCCCAGCGGGCTACCACACATGGAATTGTGGTTTTACAACATGGTCAACGTTCAGTCTTTCTAGCCTCTGCTTTGCTCTCTAGAGCTGTCGGCACATCTCCATTGGTTTCTTCACAGCTCACCTAGTAGAACTGCTGCCTACACTTCTGTCCCATCTGTCTGACCTTGAAGTAAATGGGAGCAAAGAGAAACAAGAAAATAAGAACATTTCATTTACTTTGTCCCAGGCACTGTGCACACATTTACATAACCCTGACGACAGTATTGTAGGGCTATTTCATCATCCCCATTGCACAGTTATATACACTGAGGTGCCAAAGGTTTAAAATACCTTGGCTGTGGGTCTTGGTATGCTCTGGGTGACTCTAATTTACAAAGTAGCAATTGCCTTCATTTTGAGGTTTGTGCATGTGGACACTACTACCTGTCTAGCAACAACCATAACAGTAAATAAAGAACTGATTCAAGCAAGCATAAACAAGTGCCACCTGTAAACTTACTGACGTATACTGGGAACACATGTGCACATGGGCATATTCAAATGATAGCAGAAAGAAAGCAGGCTAAGAACTTAGGAAGCACACCAGACCAACAAAGATTGCAATACTCTTCCCTGGAACCCCCGCCTCCCCCCCAAAAAAAAATGGACAGATAACATTGTGATAGCGATGGCCTCCACTGACTTGTCATTTGACCACTGGGTATGTGCATCAGGGGACACATGGGAAAGAGCTCCTCATTGACCCTGAGGCTTCAGTTCAGCATCACCCTCATTGCATGCGCTGCTCACTCCAGCCACCATCCATCCATCATGGCATCGATGGGTATGGAGCAGCTCTGCACCTCTACATCTCTAGCAGCCCATTCCTGCTGTTCTGCAGCTCAGCTCTCCTGCCTTCAGCAGCTCTCCAGCTGGGTTGTTACTGTCTCATTTAGCCACCTGCAGGGATTCTCTGTGTATAAAATGTGTGCCTCTGACTCCAGTGAGGCCTCTGGGAACGCTGCTGTGTGCTCCTTAGCCCCTTGGTAGCTATTTTGAAGGACAGACAGACAGAGAATTAGTATGTGGAGGTGTAATGTGTAATCTGAGGGTCAATACTAGTAATTAAGATTAGAATAGAGGAACCTGTGATTACTAATTGTCAGCCAGTAAGGCAAATTAAGACTAGTTGGTAGCCAAAAATAAGGAGTAGGAGTGGAGGAGGGTGGAGGAGGAGGTGGAGGAGGAGGAAGAGGAGGAGGAGGAAGAGGAAGGGGGAAAGGGAGGGGGAAGGGGATGAAGAGGAGGGGGAATGGACAACAGCAGCTAGAACTTTGACATAACTTATGAACTTACGGTTAATTCTGACATTGTGGATGGACACAACATGTCTGTTTCCAATGTAGTAGGCTCAGGACAATCTCACGTTTAAGATGCAAATGAAGCCAACACTCGAAATAAGGGGAACACCGTGGAAGGACAGAAGGACAAGGTCTCCAAATCTTTTCTAAGATGTCCCTGAATCTCTTAAATTCTGACTCCTGAAGTCTTCTGCATTATACCAGTCTTAGAATTAGTTGTTGTCATGAACATTTAAAGTATTCTGCTGTTTTACCCTTATTAGATTTGTGTCTTGACACTTTGGGGAAAAGTCACACAGGAAATAAAGAGAAGAGGGTTGGAAAGTCATTTACCAACATCGCTCCAGGCTATAGTCGCAGAATCAAGAGGCTGGATGCTAGCATGGGTGGAGGGTGAGCCTCGAGAAGCTTAGAGAAGGCATTTAGTGAAGAAGGCTTAGAGAAAACTTGGAGAACTGGCTTGGTCCTGTAGTTACCGAGTCCTTGGTATGGACTTTCTGATTCTTCTCTTGCAGATCACTGTCTCTGGTGACTGGATTTGGTCTTGCATTTCCTTAGTGAGCCCACTAGAGAGGTTCTATGGAGTAGAGACACCTGGTACTACTAGGGGTCTGTGGCAAATAAATATATTATTTTCAATAATAAATAAATTATTTTGAAGGTAATCTAGATGCCCCTACTATCCTTAAGCAAATCTGAATAGCCCTATATTTGTGTATTTTTTTTTTTAAGACTGGCTCACTGGAAGAATGGCTCCAACTCTTTTTTATGTCACTCAATTGTCCCTTCTGTGGTTTTGCTTCCATAAAATTACCCCCACCCCTGTAACCATTTCCAAGGTAGAGCTGGTGGGGCCACATACTGCTGCACCTAGATGTACACTGCTTGTACTTTACATCATTTGATGGGAATTTCCTCATGGCATCCTTATTATAGAGTTAGTAATATAGAGTTGCCTGGGACATGGATAATGTATCACTTGGCTCAGTTCTACTTGGTCAAACTCAGATAGTGTCCTCAGTTAGCCTTTGTCTTCACAAGAGGAATCCAAGACATGCTTAGGTCAGCATTTCCCATCTTACCTGTGTCCTTTGCACTGACTCACATGTCTTTCCTAAGACTATGACAGGCTCCTTCCACCAAAACCAAACGATTCTACCTCTGAGAATTACAGCTCACTCAACAACCAAGTAGCCCAGGGAGAGTGGTGTCTCAGTGTTCTGAGCTCTGGAACTGGAGCTGAAGACAGATGAAAGCGAATACAGAAAGACTTTAAAACAGGTAATAGACAAGAGTTTTACTCTACAGCTTGTCTTACTAATGTTCTTTTAGTAAGTTCAGGAAACAACTCAAAGTAGGGGCATCTGAGGGACAGGCACCATACAGTTCCAATATGTCCCAGGACACAGGATTGGGAGAAACATTCCCTTGGCCTTTTTCTCCAAGGGCCTGGAGCTGATTCCAGAGCAAAGGTAGTTACTACTCTCCCATTCGTGTTCTTCTCTCATACCTCATTCATTCTTTTCTTTCTTTCCCCATGTTCCCTGCTTTCTTGAGTGGATCAAGGAGACAATCAAGACACAGTTTTACACATGTGTGTAGCACAAACGTTAACAGGTTTCAGGGTCCCAATCCTGAGTTTGTGGGGTTAGGTTCTCAAGGTTTCTACTTCCCACAGCCAAGTTTGAGTATAGAATATCATAGAGGTGCAAGAAAGGCTGTCCAGTCTCAAAACAGCCAATGCACCTCTTCAGATCAAAGCTTAGACAGGTTCTCATTCCTCCATTCTGGACAGCCCTAGGATGTCCATGTCTTTCCCTCCTTTTCCTTTTTGTGATTCTCCTGTTGTGTTGTCTTCCTTCTCAGGACACAAGACAGAAATCCACTTAGAAATAGTTGATATCATGTCAGACATCACCTCTTGACAACATTCTGCATCTGAGTAGAAATATTGGGTATTCACAGTTTCGTTATGAAAATCACAGTAGGCTCCCAGCTGGCTATGACTGACAGGTCCTCTTCCTCCTTTGTTCCTGGGTGTTCTGCACTCCCGGGTGCAGCTCATATTAATATTCTTTAATGAAAGCCGTCACCAAGCAGTTCTCCTAAGGTAGTTAAGACAGGTTAATGATTGTCCTGCCGCAATTTGTGAGCATTCTCTGATGAACGCGGAATGGATGGAAATGTAAAGCAATCGATGTTTTCCATTTTCGAGTGCATTCATTCATCCCATATCTCAATCTTCCAGTTGAGCAGTCAATTTGCTGAAATTCTGCTGCTTCTCTTTGTTCATTTTCTTGCTCTGGTGTTCATTCTGTATAATGAAGTAATGAAAAATTGAGAGAGAAAATTAGCATAATGAACCAAGAGAGGGGAGCACACGGAGGTACCACACTAAAAGGTAGAAGTTTAGATGAAGTTGGAGAAAATCAGAAGCCCAGGGTTTGAAGCAAGAATGTGGACATTAAACATCCCAGAAAGAATTGACTATTAAGAATGGTTTCACAATGACCCCATACCAGCTATCTGTCATTCCTGTATGCCAGTAATGGCCAATCACAAAATCCCTCACTGGCATTCGGTATTAAGCACTTGCTCACACAGTAATGTCTAGAATCAGTGAAGGAGCTCTCAGGTCAGGGTCAGCTGGTTGTATGCTAACCCTGAACTACCCAGACACTACCATGATCCAGATAGCTTTCATTGCATCTGCTGACATCTGATTGGCCAAAGCAAGTAACCGGGCTGAGACTAGTGTTAGTACAAGGAACAGGTCACTATGCTTGTAGTGCAGTTGAGGAAGCTCAGACTTGGCAAGGGTATGGCTACAGGAAAAGATAAAGAACTGTGTCTTTGCTGCAGTCTAACATGATACCATGTTTGGCCAAAGTCCAAGACCAACTGCTCCAACAGCATCTACTACAACAATGATAGGTCTGCCTCTTGTTTCTTGACTCTGGATCAAGTCTGAGAGCATGGTCATTGTCTACAGCCACGTGGGTACAAACTGAATGTCTGGAGGCTTTCAACTTCAATAAGCATTATCAACAGTATGTTCTCTGGGAGAGAAGCAACATACATATAGGGATGATATGTCTTTGTCTGTTTGTGTTCCTATAATCACACTGGAGACTGGAGAACTTTTATAGAAAAAAAAATTTATTTCCTCTCAATTCTAAAGACTGGGAAGCCCAGTAGGAAGGTGCTGGTATCTGGCAAGAGTCTCTGGTTGGTCCAAGGATGATGTATACCAGGATGCTCAAGGCTCAAAGATGCAGATGGTAGGCTGGGGATACTGAAGATACTGGAGGCACTGGGGACACTGGAGACAGGGACCTGTAACAAGGTGTAGCTTCTAGGCAAGGGTGATCTGGGATGATGAATCCTCCTCTTCCTCCTCCTCCTTCTCTTCCTCCTCTTCCTCCTCCTCTTTCTCTTCTTCCTCCTCTTTCTCTTCATCCTCCTCTTTCTCTTCCTCCTCCTCTTTCTCTTCATCCTCCTCTTTCTCTTCCTCCTCCTCTTTCTCTTCCTCCTTCTCTTTCTCTCTTCCTCCTCCTCTTTCTCTTCCTCCTCCTCTTTCTCTTCCTCCTTCTCTTTCTCTCTTCCTCCTCCTCTTTCTCCTCCTCCTCCTCCTCCTCTTCCTCCTCCTCTTTCTCTTCCTCCTCTTCCTCCTCCTCTTTTCCTTTCTCCTCCTCTTCCTCTTCTTCCTCTTCTTCCTCCTCTTCCTTCTTCTCTACCTCCTCTCCCTTCCTACTACTGCTTCTCCCTTCCTCTTTCCTTTCTCCATCTTATTCCTTCCTTTATTCTCATTTCTTCCTTTATTTTTTAATTTTATGTACCTTGGTGTTCTGCCTGCATGTATGTCTGTGTAAGGCTGTTGGATCCCCCTGAAACTGGAGTTACAAACAGTTGTGAACTTCCATGTGGTTGCTGGAAATTGAATCTGGGTCCTCTGGAAGAGCATACAGTGCTCTTAACCAGTGAACCATCTCTCCAGCTCACTCTTCAGTTTCTTTTATTTGTTTGTTTGTTCATTTGTTCATTCATTCATTTGCTCATTTTATTACCCAATATCAGCCCTTTATCTCCTCCTAGTATCCACCGTCACAAGTTTTTCCCCATCCTACCTTCCCTTTCTCTTTTGAGAAGGAGAAGCTACCCTCTTGATGTCAACCCCCACTAGCCCCTCCTGCTCCCCACTGCCCAGCTCCTTCTGGTTCTACCTCAAGTCACTACAGGACTAGGTGCATCCTCTCCCACTGAGGCCAGACAGGGCAGTCCATTTATGGGCACAGGATCCACAGAAGGCAGGCAACAGGCTCAGGGACAGTCCCTCCTCTAGTTAATGGGAGAACCTGCATAAAGACGAAGCTGCTCATCTGCTACATATGGGTAGGGAGCCTAGATCTTGATTGTGCTGGCTCCTTGGTTGGTGATTTACTCTCTGGAAGCCCACAAGGGTCCAGTTTAGTTGACTCTGTTGGTCTTTTGTAGCGTCCCTGTCCTCTTCTGGTCTCTACTTCTTGCAACTCTTCTGTAAGACTCTCCAAGTTCCATCTAAAGTTTGGTTGTGAGTCTCTGCATCTCTTTCCATTGGCTGCTGGATGGAGCCTCTCAGAGGACAGTTTTGCTAGGTTCCTTACTGCAAGCATAACAAAGTATCATTACTAGTGTCAGGCATTGGTTCTTATCTACGGGATGGGTCTCAGTTTGGAATAGTCACTGGTTGGCCATTCCCTCAGTCTCTGCTCTATTTTTTTTCCTGCACATCCTTTAGACAGTACTCACTTTGCATCAAAAGTGGGTGGGTTGCTGTTCTTATCTCTCCACTGGGAGAGACCACTTCAGAATCCATATTTTCCACTGCTAGGGGTCTCAACTAGAGTCACTCCGATAAGACTCTCTGGGGCCTCTTTCTATCCCAGGTCTCTGGCATGTCCTAGAGATTACCCATCACCACCACCACCACCACCAATCTCCGTCCTCTCTTTCCTGCTCTCCCTACATATGACCTTCCCCACTCCCTTCTCCTCCCCATCCCTTCTTCCACCCAGTTCCCTCCTTCCATCAACCTCCAATATCTATTTTGTTTCCTCTTCTGTGAAAGATTTAACCACCCACCCTTGGGCCCTCCTTGTTATTTGGCTTCTTTGTGTCTGTTGATTACAGCATGGTTACCCTGTACTTTACAGCTAATATCCACGTATAAGAGAGTACATATCATGCATGGTCTTTTGGGTCTGGGTTGCCTCACTCAGTATGATATTTTCTAGTTTCATTTATCTGCAAAATTCATGATGTCCTTGTTTTTAATAGCTGAGTAGTATTCCATTGTGTAAATAAACCACATTTTCTTTATCCATTCTTCCTTTAAGGGACATCTAGGTTGTTTCCAGTTTCAGGCTATTAAGAATAAAGCTGCTGTAAACATAGTTGAGCAAGTATCGTTGTGGGATGGTGGAGCATCTTTTGGGTATATGCCCAGGAATGGTATATCTGGGTGTTCAGTAGAACTAGTATTCTCAATCTTCTGAGAAACTGCCAAATTGATCTCCAGAGTGGTTGTACAAGTTTGCACTCCCACTGGCCGTGGCAGAGTGTTCTGGGGGAAGACATTCTAACCGCAGCCACATGGCTTTGCCTTTCCTTTATAATTCAGGCTTGTGTCTCAGTGCTCCCAGAGACTCTTTCCATTTATCACACTAAGCCATATTTCCTCTGGTGACAGATGGAGTCATACTGTGCTCAGCCAATCAGTAGTAAGAAAATGAATGCCTGATTTCCTACTTTCTTCCATGAATAAATTTAAAAATATTTGTAGAAGTTTCTTGCTCTCTTGCCTTCTTGCTCCCACTGTGTCTCTTGTCCCTTCCCCTCCACTTTCCCATTCCGCTCCCCCCTCCACATGCTCATGGGCGGCCTCTCCTCCTCTCTCTCTCTCTCTCTCTCTCTCTCTCTCTCTCTCTCTCTCTCTCTCTCTCTCCCTTTCTCTGTCTCTACTACCCTCTCAACTCTCCTCCCCATGCCCTGAATAAACTCTATTCTATACCAAAAAGCAAAACAAAACATTTGTAAAACATGGTAATAGGGGCTGGAGAGATGACTGCACATTTAAGAGAACTTGCTGCTCTTGAAGAGTACCAGGACCTGCTTGGCGACTCACAACAGCCTGTAAATGCAGTTCCAGGGCATTAGATGCCCTCTTCTGTCTCCTAAAGGCACCAGGCACCTATGTCATGCACACACATACATCCAGCCAAACACTCACACACATAAGAAGAAAAAGAAAGAAATGTGTTTGAATGGTACTAAAATAAATCCTCTTTATTTCATTTATCACATAAACCCAGCCCCATGCCATCAACAGGATCAATCCAAATGTATCTGTACCTCCATCTTTGAGACTGTGATCCATTCAAGCCAGCTTACAGCTAGATGACTTTTAGACATGCTTTAAATGCCTCTCAGAGTCTCCTCTTGGCTGCTGGCATCCTTTTCTCCATTACATATATGGACTTTTAAAGGTAGTTTTAAATTATCTAATATGCTTGTAACAAAGTATTATTTATCGAAAGAAAGGTAATACTGATATGTTGATATAACACTGATATATAGATGTAATACTGATACATAGGTGTAATACAGATACATTGATGTAATACTGATACATAGGTGAACCTTGATAACACCTTGTAAATGGCCTGGAGAAGTGACTTATGTGTTGGACCACTTACTGTGAAAACAAGAGGACCCATGTTCACATCCAAAGTTTCCATGTCAAAGCTGAGGATATCTGTGCATACCTAACAGCATTTGGGGACTAGCATAAGCAGATCTTAGAGTTTAATGATCAGCCAGTATAGCAGAATTGGTGAACTTGGGGCTTAGTGAAAGACCATTTCTCAAACTATAAGGTGGAAGGCATAAGGTGGCTACAGCATAAATCTCACAACTTGGGAGCCAGTGGTAGGTGGATCTCTTTAAGTTCCAAGACAGCCAGGGACACATAGTGAAAACCCTATCTCAAAACTACTACCACAAAAAAGATGAAGAACAACAAAGGCAGACACTGAATGTGCTCTTCCAGCCTCTGTGTGTACGCACCTATTCACATACATCACACATACATACACATGCCCTCGTACACCATATATACACATGCATGCATACACACATACATGCACATCACCACATACACATCATACATATCACACAACACACCATTATACACACATACAAGCACATTACACACATAAACATGCAACACAAATACACACACCATATATAGACATATACATACACACAATATATACACACATAACATAACACATACATGTACACCATACATACTATGCACACATGTATATATCACATATACATACAAACATACATCATACAAACACACATATACATACACACACACACGCATATATATATATATATATATATATATATATATATATATATATCACATGCACTTAGGCACACCACACACACTCTAAACAAACAAACAAAGAGGAGTTGGGGAATATATGCTATGAAAGACTAAGACGAGGAAGGGGGGACTCCATCTATAGAGTTATGGTAAAGCTGCCATCCTTGCTAGAAAACACTTTCTGGTGCAGCCCTTTAGGAGGAACATCCATACTCTATGAGTTATCCCTCACCTATGGGCTGTAACAAAGCCCAATAAACTCATTGATTCCCTGGGGTGAGCTTCATAGAACCATACCTTGGTTTGTCATTGGGATCTTAGGAAGAGGGGTAGATGTTGTTTATGTTTTTCACTGGAAAGATATTTTAGAAATGGGGCTGCAGGGAGCAGTGACATTTTTCTGAATTAATATTCTCATGTCTTGAAGAGGGAAGACAGAGATATGAACACAACAGGGAGTCTTTGTCACACCTGGAATACATGACATGGTAAAGCGGGCCATGAGATGAGAGAAAACAGCCACCAGGAAAATCCTGGCAAGATCATCAGTGAGGAGGGACAAGAAGGGCACGTGGCTTCTCTCCTGAGCAAAGCCACAGTGCTGGAGATCAAATGAGAAAAAGCCTGCTATCCTCAGGATGCCCACTCATTCATTTATTCGATCAACACACACTTATCAACCTGCTTCTACCTCACATGATTCTAGATTCTTGAGTGCAAAACAGCAAACAAAACCAGAAATGATCTTTCTCCCATCCTGGAGGAGACAGTTAAGTCAGATCAACCAATAAACAAGGGACAGGGCGTGTTCGCCCATGACCATTTTGATTTGGTTTAAACCATCAATTTGATACAATCTAGAATCACCACTGAAAAGACTTTCAAACCAGGACTATCTAAACTGGTCTAGCCCCTAGGCATCTCTTGTAGTAATTGGAGTGGTTGTTGTGGAACTATCCTTTATGACATCATTCCTTGGGTTTGGGTCCTAGATGTGAAAGAGTAGAGAAATTGACCTGAGTAGGGAACATGCACGAATCCATCTCTCTCTGCTCTGGACTGCGGCTTTGATGTGACTAGCCATTAAGTTCCTGCCCCCTTGATCTCTCTGCTGTGACGGACTGTAACCTGGAGTTGTGGGCCACAGTAAACTGTTCTCCTCTAAGTTGCTTTTTGTTGGTGTATTTGTGTTGCAGGACTTTTCCTGTCCATTGTATGTGCAGTGGAGCTCTGCCTTTGGTTAGAGAAGAGGTGGGTGGAGCTAGGAGTTAGAGGAGGAAGGAATGAGGAAGAGAGAAGGAGAGAGGAGAGAGGAGAGAAGATGGCCTCAGATGTCCTCATGGCTCTAGCAGTCTAAGGTAGTTATTTATTCAAGGTTAGGCAATTGGGTTAGCACTTCTAATTGTGTGGGCATCTTGTGTATTGAATATTTGTTAATATATAAATCCATTGGATAATCTTTAAGCATTAAGAGTCTTCTTTCTAATGGGTACTGCAAGGATGGCGGTTATTGTCTGGGGTTGAGCTGAGCACTATGGCGGTGGCGGAGTTGGCCCAAGGACCATGCTTAGAGACATGGATGCCATGGAGCTGACCGGCAGAGGTTACCAGGTCACTACGAGATGTCCACCAACATCTCGTGAGTCCCGGCTGGCACTCCTGGCCAGCCGTGGCCACTGTTAGTGAGAGAAGTTAGAGGGGCACATGGTGGCTGCCAGGAGGGAGCCAGTCATGCTGCCTTTTTTTTCTATTACCCTCCCCCACACACACACACACATATTTGCTCACAACAACACTAATGAAACTATGACTTACTGTTACAGAGGCAACAAAGCAGATAAAGAGTGAGGAATTTAAGGATTGGAACCTTAAATAGAGTTGCCCGAAAAAGGCCTCTCTGGAGCGAGATGCTCCCGGGCACAGCAATGGAGACAGCACCGTGCCAGGAGAATGCAGCGGGCTAGGTTCATACAGTAGACTGGGTGAGCTTCAGAAGGGCCTCCTGGGCTCAACACTGCTTCTCATTCAACAGCCCCAGCTACTGTGCCAGAGGGACATGCATGGCTGGGAAGTGCTTTTCTTTCGTGATAGGCACTTTTATATTTCCACACTGGATCAAATACTGATGGAGCCTCTCTGATTTGCATACTGATAGCCGCTTGACCAGAACTAATGGACTGACGCCTTGTTCCTAGCTAGTACCTTATTAAAGCCCGACCAGGACACGCAGAACTATAGTCCTCTCAGGTCTTTTTCTTTTGCCTGCATCTGTTTTCCTGGCCATGATGGAGATGGGAGAGACAGGGATGAAGGCTCTGCTTTGAGAAGCAAGTGTAATATGAATGACCTCGGCCAGAGGACGGATGGGCTGGGCAGACAGATTGTCCATTAGTAGCTCCAGATTCACTTTCCAGGTTTACATTCTCAATTCATAAAGGTTTAAAAACTATGGGTTTTCATTTTGCTATGTTGTACCTGTAACCTCTGCAAGCACCCTCTAGGTGTTGAATGTCAGCGGCTAGCAGCTGGGCCCGCGGAGGAAAATGTAGCACCTCTGCAGTCGAGATGGGTATTTGGGGAGAAGAGACATTAAACCGATCAGCCAGTGCAAATCAATCAGGCCCTGCCTTTCGGAGATCTTGACTGCTGCTGCTGCTCTGCCTTTCGTGTGTTAGGGTGTATACATTGTGGATAGGGGAAGTAGATGGTGGAAATTGCTAGGAAAAAAAAAGAGCTTCTAGCCTTGACCAGGGCATGAGGAAGCAAGCCCAAATACTCATTGTCAAAACAGCAAGTCCATAGAAATGTGAATTGTTTCAATCTTCCTTGCACAACCCCAAGTCCATAGGATGTAAATTTACTCCCCGCTTTCTTACCCATCTAGACTCTACTGAGAATGGCTACAGTAAAAACCAGATGACAGAAGCTAAAGACTTCTGCTGCTTCCTCCAAAATCATCTCCGACTGATCTGCTCATGAGCCAGCTCTGTCCCTGTATACATCTGTCCTGGTCCTCCCCCTGCCTTGGATGTGCAAGCACACTTGCTTTGACACTGGCCTTTTCTGGTACAGTAAAGAGAGGCTGAGCCATCCCCACTGCACGGCTCAGCCTCTTTCAGCTCAATGGGGATCAGGAGATCATAAGGCTGCTATGACAACAGTTCAGACTGAAACACCCGCCCCTACACGAAAGGGCAGAGCAGAGGTGGGGGCAGGAGGGACACCTCTAACCTACCCACCACCCAAAGACTTCTGCACAATTTCCAATAGCGCATGCACACAAACCGACATGCATAGCGCTAAATATTTCACCACACAAATGATTTTGAAGGCGCAGGGAGCAGGCTAGAATAATGAGTTATAGAATTTCAGAAACTGTGATTTCTTAAGTGTACTTCACAGCGGGGCTATCACAGACACAAAAACCAGAGGCTCATCATCCACCCTTTTAGGAAGAAGAAAGGGAGGCTAAGAGTCCTTTATGTTTCCTTTCTGGAGCACTTGGAAGGCTTGTTTAAGTATACACACACACACACACACACACACACACACACACACACACACACACACGTATGCACACACTGCCTCTTGTAACACCTGATGCTGATCCCACACTCTCCACACTTGACCAAAGAGTGACCAGAGGAGACCTCTCAAGACCTTTCCAGAACTGGCTTCAGCCCCAGCACCTTCCAAGAGGTGTCTGACCCAGCTGGATGCTCCTGGAACTTAGCAAGCCGAACCCTTGGATGGAGAGTTTCCCTGTTTGGGCTCTCTCTCCCTTTGCAGAAGCCCTGGAACAGAAACTCAGCTGCACTGGTCCTGGAAAAAGCTACTCTTGGCACGTGGGAAACAGGAGCTCACTGATGGGAAAGATGTCAGTGTGCAACCAGTAACGATTCCTGTAGATGGGCTGTTTCATGTTCATGGTCAGCATGCCTGTCAAAGCTGGCGGAGGGCTGAAGAGCAATTTTAAAGACTTCAAGGAACAAATCCCTACCCCCTCCCACACACACACACACACAGGTATGCCACAGGAGATTAATCACTACACTCTCATTGTCACCCTAGCTATTTCCAGTACTGAAGGTAGGAATGAGCCAAACTCAGGGTAGCCCAGGTAGCCTGAATGATAAGTGACATACAGACAGTGTTGTCAATAGCCATGGATCCTGGATGACCCCAGTATGAAGTAATCCCACCCCCACTGTCTTCACACTTGCAGGGTTAGTAACTCCAGGGTTCACCCTTTGTGTGGGTGATAAACTTCCACTGAAAGGGTAAGAGGACAATTGAGTGGGGACAGCCATTGGCAGTACCCCCTCCTGGGACTAGATTGCGCCTTGATATTAGGGGAAAGCATCTTGCAGGAAGAATGGGGAGCAAGAAAGGAAGAGCAGCTGCGCAGGACAGTCAGTGTGAGTCATGTTTGGGGAACAATTAATTATCCAAAGCTCCCGATTTGAAAAGGGGATGTTTAATCTCCTGTTTCCCCCTGGGTCTTAGCCCTCTGACCCTGCTTCTTGACCTTTGCTCTTCCACCTTGCCTTAGTCCCTGGAGGTCTGGATTCTGCACAGCAGTTTTATTTAGTAAACATGGCTCAAGTTGGAGAGGTTAAAGACTAGACTCTACAGTGGCACCTTTGGACAAAGGCACACTTTCCCCAGGGCAATGTGTCAGGCTGAGAAAGGGCTGGGCATGGAAGGTCAAACCTCATCAGAGTCTATCCCAATTCCCTCAAGAAAGGTTCTTGGTGCATGATGGGAAGAATGATTATGCCTTAAGTCAGGTGCTGCTAGCTTTGTTCCTGTGTTAAGCACTTTATGCAAGTGAGCTGACTGGTGGCATACCTTGCAGTGGTCACAGCTGCAGCAAATGCAATAAAAGTGTCCCCAGAGGAAGAACAGTGCCAGTGTGAGAACCCAGGTCTTGGGCTGTTGGGGCCACCGATGTCTCTTAAACGCTTAGATATTTAAAGGTGAAGAAGGGAGGTAAAAGGAACACTGTTTAAAATCTCAGTCCCGCTTCTAGTTAGCCTTTTGGCTTCTGGCAAATTACTTAACTTCTCTGTCTCAGTTTCCTCGTCAGGAAAAGAGGAAAGCATGCACCGGAGAATTAACTGACTCAGCAGTTATCTGTATCTCTCTTGCAGAAGACCCGGGTTCATTCCCAGACCCTACATGGTAGATGGCATCCATTCTTAACTCCAGTTCCACAGGATCCAGCACTTTCTTCTGACCTCTGTGGGGACGAGGCACAAACGTGGCGCACATACGTGCAGGCAAAACACTAACTCAAATATAAAATAAACAAACCTACAAGGGAAAAAAGAAGCAGAGAGGGACCCCCTTCTAAGGACTACTGTGAAAACTAAGTAGTCCATGGCAGGGAACTGTTGGGTCACTGGGAGATCATGACTTCCTAACTTGCTTGTTTTCTAGTCTGGCCGGAGGTGGGTTTGTTTGTTTGTTTGTTTGTTTGTATTGTCTGCAAGCCCCACACCCGTTGCCTCCCTGGAGTGCTACTCCTGGACATGCAGCAGACATAGCAAATATAGGCATTTTTGGTTGTTGAAACTTGGGTAAGGGTCACTATTGGCATCTTCTGGGTAGGGCCCAGCATTTCTGGACCTGGAAGGGTCAAGGCATATAGCACAACTCCCCACCACCTTTTATAACAAAAACATATACAACTCTTACTGTCTACACTGGAGCCTGCTTACTTACTGCCTGTCTGTCTCCTGGTCTGTGCGTGAGTAGCTAGCTGCTGCCCAACCTCAAATGCTGAGGCTCAGGGGGTGGGGTTCACACTGAGGCTATTTTCAGTCTTCCACATTTCCCTCAAGAATCCCCAGGAACAAAGGCAACCCTTTGACACAAATTATGCATCTTGAGACACCAGCTACAATATGCATTCATGTTAATCAATGAACAAACGCCAATTGCCGTGGCACATATTGCTAAACAAAGCCCTGGACCTAATGTCTGTAATTTGAGGTGCTCACAAAAGTGATAAGAATCTCCTTGCGTGCTGGGTCCTCCTCTGTCTCCTGGTGACACATCCAGTCTTTCAGCTGTCACTCAGCCCTGGCAGATGTGAGGAGAGGGATTCTGTACCGCTGGTCATTCAGGTCCCCTCTGGGGTTAACCCGTGCTGAGTATCCAGCCTCTGACAGAGAGGGGTCCTTTCTGCTTAGGCCCTGGTTACCTTGGTTACAGTGAGAGAGTAACCATTAACGAGGCAGGGGCAAGGGTAGAGAAAAGAAGGCAGGAGGAGAGTTTGCCCTTGAAATTCCTCCATAATTCTCTCCTGAAAATGGAGATTCAGCAAAACTTACTTCTTGGAGGTCTCCTTTGACTGCCTCTATAGTGATTTATTTTGGTCTATAGCTGAAAGCTGAATTATTTCTATAGATGTTGACTTTGGCATAAACAGTACACCCAGCATCAAATCAAATCTTGATGTTATGTAAATTCTGAAATTATTCATAGGAGAAATCCTGAACAGATGCACACAGTGCGAGACGCTGCCTGTGTTTTTCTGAGTGATCACCGTCGTGCTGGGAGTCGACCAACCCCGGCCATGTAGATTCCATCACCAGAGGAGAGTTCCATCCTTACCTTGAAGTTGTGTGTGTGGTTATGACAGCCAAGATTTGAATCTTAATTCATTTAGTAACACCTAAAGTAGTTTTAAAAAAAAGTATTATTTGAATACCATATGTCTTTCTAGCAAGTTGCGTTGAAGATCACAAGACTGACAATTTAGACTTCTGTCTTTTTGTGTTATATATACTACGGACAGCTACAGCTTCTTCCTTCAAATGCTTGTGAGGTTTGAGCAGACACTGCCAACCATTGATGACACAGGATTCGGTCACAGAAGTAGAGTAACCCTTTCTCCAATTGCAACTTTATAAAGGGCTCTGGCATATACTTTGGCCATATTTAATATAGCCATTGTGACAGCCAGTGCTCTTAACACTAAATAAATGCTAACCAGACTTTACAAACATAGATCAAGCACAGCTTGGGATGCTAAACTTTTTTCCTTGGACTACTGTAAAGTCCAATACTGTGGGTAGGGCTATCCTTAGAAAAGGTTCCGTCACTTCTCTGAGGATGTTCCTGCATCCTCAACAAGCCAATTGCGGGTGCTAACAGTACTCACTTTCTGAAGACATTCAGAGTTAAACAGTTGATGACTATGAATCTTTTATCAAATCATCTCAAGCCTCCTTACTGTTTGTTGGATTGCAGTCAGTGGTGTTGGTACAAAGTAGCCCCTCAGATGTGAAGATCGAACTTCCCCAGGTCCTTTCCCCTTAACTCCAGCATCGTAAACCACTGTGCAGCCCATCTGACAGAAAAGAGAACTGGAGGAGAGATGAATCTAAACTCAACTGGTTCCATTGGTAACTTAAGAGTACAGCCCATGCTACCTGTTAGGAAAGGTAGAACTGTCCTGCCAATCAATAGCCCTGAGCTATAGGTTAGGACATTCTACTGGATGCTAATGACAGCTCCCTTGTTCAAGGCATCTCTCTCCAGACTCCACTCTAATTTGAGGTCTTGTTATTTCGGGACCCAGTTTGTGGACTCAAGCTATTGGTGACTTCCCTGAACATTTCTGTCACCTGAGGCAGGAAAATGTATGTTTCTATGAATCTGCTAAAGTGTGCAATCCAGCATTTTTCCAAGCTCAATAGATATTTGCTGATTGATCCATTGGCCAGAGCCTAGGTCTCATGACACAGCATCTTGCCCTTTAATTTCAAAAAGGCCAATCAATCAACTAATACGCTTTCTCCAGTGCCACAATGCCTACTGCATAGTTTAGGAAGTTTCCATAAACCAAATTATCATCCCTGTCTCAATCCAACAAACATATACAAATTGTCCACACAGACACACACATACATACACACGCGCACACACACGCACACACACTTGCATACATGCACATATTCCCATGTTCATGAATGTGCACACTCACACAAATGCATGCTGACACACTTAAAAGGACCTGGTGGCTCAGTCACAAAATAGGACCCCCTGTTCTAGGAGACACCTCATGAGACAGGTTTTATGAGCTCACTGGGAGATTTTTCTAGACAGGTTTTGCCTAAGGTCAAATATTTGTAGAAAAATGGATCCAACCAGAACACATGACCAGTGAAGTAGCTCCAGGAACTGTACCTGTCTATGCATTCTAGCCTGAAGCCCAGATACTTCAGCAAAGCAAGTTGTACAAGAAAGGCAGCTGGCTGTTGGGAAGACAGGCAACAGAAAGCATCTACCTCAGTAATGGAAGTAAGGTAATCAAGGTTGGAGGACTTTGTATCCCCTCTACCCGGGGGAACTCAGAGACTGACCCTAAACTTTTCGCACTCCTTTAGGCATGCACTTAGGTAGGGAGAGCATCAGTCCCCATTGCTTCCCAAAAAAGGACAGTTTCTATTTAGAGCCCCTGGGATTCATTTCTTCATATCCACGTGCGACCTTATCAAAGAAGCTGCCTGGGGGGCTGGAGCTGCTGGTTTTGCTCTTTGCCTTCCCCTGCCCTTCCCTCTGTGGTTCTCTCCCACCCCACAACCTCAAGCCAGAGCAGAGATCTGCTGCTCCTTTCTGAAGTTAATGGCTCTAAGAATATTTCATTTTATTATATCGCCATCAGTCCCAATATTTTACATTTGCCTCTGACAAACTAGGAGTCCTGGAATCATCTTTTAGGAAACAAAGCTTCACCAGGAGCTGTTGAGGGTTTTTTTTCCCCCTTTCTTTCAGTTTTAGCAGGCTAGTAAAAATCAATAATGCTGTGTTCCCATCTGTAGACCACCTGACATCTCATAAATGGGCAATGGTGCCTGTGCTGGCCGCGGAGGCTCCTGTGAGAGACAGGGCCAATCTGGCCAAGCGCTAAGCCCTGCATTCTTTTTCTGCTAATTTAAAACCTCACTCACCCCTGGGACAGTCCTGAGGGCTCCTTTTGGGGAAAGTTAGGTATTCCTGGACAGAGTTTAGCATGGCCAAATTGAGGCAGGAAAATGGCAGGGGTGGGCAAGGGAAATGTTATCCGAGTTCAGAAATGATCAAACCCTTTGTCCCTCAAAGGATTCATTAAATGGTACAAGGCTGGAACTGTGATTTGGAGGGCATTATTCCAGGGCAATTAGGCATGAGCGCCAAGATTTCAGAAGCTGTCACTTGGTCCAGTCTCATGCCGGAGGATTTGGGTCTCAAATCTCAAATGTCTGAGGCTCTCAGTTGGAGGAAAGGCAAAAAACCATCCTGGGGTGCCAACGTGCTCCTGCCCCATGGGACTCCCTAGCTGCCCCAGAGACTTCAAAACATGCCAGGCTGGGACAGCTCTGGACACAGAGTGGCCTTGCTGCAGCAGCACAGGCACAGGAAGCAAGTGTGACTCAAACAATGGAGCCAAAGTTCAGGAGCTACAGGGGCCACAAGACACAAGAAAGGCCGCCTCCAGAACAAGAGCCAAATCCAGGCAGGAGGGGGCGGGGGCTCTGAATCTGCCACTCCCTTCACCCCACCCAGAGACCTTTTCAAAGCCACAGACGGAACCATATTGTCATTCCCAGGCCAAGTTTAACTTCTAAAGAAATCTTTTCAAGATGTTCAAAGCAGGCGAGTGTAGTTTGGCTCTAAGCACTACCATCTGCTGCTGCGCGCAGACCAGACCAGTAATCCCGGCTGGGACAGAGGCCCTGCAGCAAGCCGCCTGCTGTGCCCACTGGAGAATGGACACAGGCAGCAAGAGACAAAGGGCCATCCATGCTCCGAGGCAGTGACACGGGGATTGTTGGGACGGGAGGGGGTGGAGGGTAGCGGAGGGGGTCGGCTGGACAGAGCGCAGAGCCGCTGTGAATGCAGTCAGCTGTGCGGACACAGGGGCAAACCTGAGCCAGGGCTCACTCACTAGAGGTCTTCATAGCCTGTGACCTCATCCAGTGGTCACAGGGAGCAGGCATGACCGACCTCTCAGTCTGGCCAGAGAGGCCTGGAGTTCCTTGATCCCGAGAATGCCGGGTACTGATAACTGAAGCACTTCTGAGTGTAAACCTACCTTCTTAGCCTTCTTTGACTTTTGTGGTTTTGGTTTGCTGACTATAAAAAATGTCGTCACGAGTTAGCAAGCAACTCATGTAATGCTCTTTGTTGGTCACAACCGACCAGCAGAATCCCCTCACATGGCCAGTGTTGTGCCAATTCCAGATGGACTAGGAACCAGGACCATGGTGCATGATGGGAACTCGAAATCCCAAAGAGTTATAAAGAGCAGGTGTCCAAATATGTGAGGAGAGGGGAGAGCTCAGGGTGACTCAGCGCCATCCCTCTGAAGGAGAGCTGCTGTGCAGTTTGCTTTCTCCCTGGGCTAGCAATCTCTCTCTGTTCCAGGTCTACATTTGCACTTATACAGGCATCTTGACCAATGCCTCTATAACGGCATTATCTGCCTGGCTTCCTACCATCCCTGTCATGTGTACTTCTCCCTCGCTCAGACTCCCTGAGTCTGCCCTTCTGTGGGCAGGACCAGGGCTTTGTCTCCACCTCTTATTATATCCTAGGCTCACACTTAGGCCTTATTTTCCGCACACATTAGACAGTACACTTTGTCTTTACCAAGAGTCATTACCGTTTCAGACAAAAATCACACAGCACTTGTCTACTTAAGTCACCAAGACAACTGTTCTCTATTCGTCTCCCTCTATATAGTGATATTCATTTGAGCATAGTTGATGGCTCAGGAGTTAAGAATGCATAATGTTCTGGCACAGGACTTGATTTGGTCCCCAGCACTCAGACTGGGTGGTTCACAACCACCAGTAACTCCAGCCTCAGGGGACCGAATGTCAGCTTCGGGGCATCTGGCATTACTTTCTGGCCTCTGCAGGCACCTGTATCCTGCACAATACCCCCACAGAGATGCATACCCATAATTAAACATTTTAAAGAATCTTTGCACAAAGTTATCCCTCCTCTTCTCCTTATTGGACTCCTTCATTATGATATCTCTTGCATGACATTATATTGATTATTGTATATAGAGGCAGGATGTGTAATCTTTGGACGCATTATTAGAATAGCAAAGATACCACTATAAAATGTTTGTCATGGGAGGAGACTAGGGTTGATAAGGCTGAAAACTCCCTGAGGAATTGGAGCTTTTGACTGGCCCTGGGCTACGGACGAGCTGGATCATAGTAGTTATGACACCATTTTCATTGGACTTCTCCTCCATGGAATAAAGAAGCTGAACGAAATGACCCTGGAGACTGTTCTGCTTCTGTTACCCTGAGGTCTAATTTATAGGAACATTGCCTGCTTTAGATTGCCTGGACCTCCAACAAAGTGCCTCCTCTGTTATAGAAACCCACTGACGGAAGGCAGGTAGTGAGGGGATGCTCCCCTGAGTTAAATTAAATACTATTCTCAAATCACACCACCACACAGACTAGTGGCTGTCACTACCACCCACCTGACTGATGCCCGTGACTGATGCCTCTAAACCTATGGTGTCAGTCCTTTCTGGGTTCTCGGGTGTTTTTTTGACCTTGTCTAATTTGCTGTGTCATGCATCCAGGATGCCAACTGCCTTTAAATATGACCCCATCCCTGTCTCTGTCCCTGCAGCTGACTCTCCCTGATCCTGCTCCAGGCATGTGCTTTCTGGGGGTGGGTGGAGGTGGGGTGTTATACAGCCCATTGCTTTTCATCTTCCCTCAGACTTGGGGGTGTGTTTTATGCTCCTTGGGTCATTAAATTACAGCTTGTAGGTCGTATTCATGGAGGACAGAATGAAGCTCGGATGCATGCAACTATGCAATTACACAACTACTGTGAATGAGTGGACCTTGTTAAGGTTCTAGGTGTATCGAAGTATCTCAACTAGGTAGGTCCAAAGAGATTGGTTATTGCCATGGGCTGGGGATAGAGAGGGCTGCAGGTTTGGGGGTGGGGCTAAAGATACTATGGAGCTAAATAGCGACCAAGACGTGTAGCCTTGTAGATGTATCAAAGCTCATCGGACTATACACATTAGAATGATGGGATTTTTTTTTCGATGAATTTTATCTAATTAAAACAAATCACCACTGGACATAGAACTCCGTTATATTTGGCTAACACGGGCAAGACTCTGAGTTCAGTTCTCTGCACTGTCAAAAGAAAACAGGAAAAACAAAGCGCAAACAGAAATAACAGCAGCTCAGGTTTCCTCTATCCCTCTGCATCACCTCTGGTCACCTTAAGTTCTGTCAACTGTTAACGGCACCTCCCATCTCCTGGGTCATGGGGGTGGCATGGTCAGGTCTTCCTGTCTTAATTCTCTCCCAAGCTGCCTTTCAGCAGCCATGCAGGTCTGCCAGCTCCCCTGTGGCCTCTGCTCGCCTGCACACCTGTGGCCCAGCAACTCTTCTTAGCCTTGGCTCCCAGTGCAGCATCACTGGGTGCACAGCCCGAGGTGCTTCTTCACTGCCTCACAGAACTCCCCCTCCCCCACTGACCTTGTCTATGTCTGCTCCCAGCTCATCCGTTCCTTTGACCCAGTTTTGCCCAACAAGATAGAGAAGGTTGGTGGAGTAGCAGTGGCTACCTGCAGAGGTCTGACACATTTCACTTTAAGTTGTGTAACTCGAAAGTTTAGGTGGAGTTGATGCACACATTTGATACAAAGAAGGTGAAGCCAGGCTGTGGCGGCGCACACCTTTAATCCCAGCACTTGGGAGGCAGAGGCAGGCAAATTTCTGCGTTCGAGGCCAGCCTGGTCTACAGAGTGAGTTCCAGGACAGCCAGGGCTACACAGAGAAACCCTGTCTCGAAAAACCAAAAAAAAAAAAAAGTGAAATTCTATTTTTTTTTTTTGTTTATTTTTCTCCCCCACACTACATCCTGACCACAGTTTCCCTTCCTCCACTCCTCCCAGTTCCCACTCTTCTCACAGATCTACTCTTCTTCCATTTCCCTTCAGAGAAGAGCAGGCCTCTCAAGGATATCAACCGACTATGACATAACAAGTTGCAATAAGACTAGGGCACAAACATTCATATCGAACCTGGACAAGGCGACTCAGTAGGAGGAAAAGGGTCCCAAGAGCTGGAAATTCTTTAGGGACTAAGAAAACATTGTCTTCTTGCTATACCAGAGATTCAGCCAGGAGAAAGTTGGGAGGCTTGTTAAAGATCCCACAAGGATGTCGCTCAGTTAGTCGCACATACAAACTCTGGGTTCACATGAACCTGCCGTGACAGCACATACTTATAATGGTGGCACTTGAGAGGCAGATATAAAAGGATGGGGATTCTTGCCTACATAACGAGTCTGGGGCGAGCCTGAGATGCAGGAGACTTTGACTCAAAAACACGCAAGGAAACAAAATCACTTAGCACAGATCCCCAGTGAGAGAATCAAGAGAAGGCACCTACCTGAGCTGTTCAGCATTGCTGCACCAGTGTTCTTGAGCCCAGGACAGAGAAGCCACGTGTATCTGGTCTCCCTGAGAGGCATTCTCTGTTTTGGACATTAGTAGTGGCAAAGAAATGGCTCAAGGAAGAAACTTCAAAGTAGACAAGATATTAAAAATAACAAAGGTCTGAAGTCGATGGTTACTGGTGACGGTCTCCTATATGAGGTGTGTCACCCACTGTTCTTAAACATCACCCCATCCACCCACAACCATCCTGAGAGAGAGAACCATTGTTGTGAACCCTGTTTATGAGGAGGCTTCACAAAGATGAGGCTATCTTTCTCAGGGTTCCCTAAACCGTCTGACTGAGCTCTCCAGATTCTCACTGTACTCTTACCTTGAGAACATAAGGAAAGCCACTCCTGCCCCCACCCCCCATTCCTGCTATCATTTAATAAGGGAAAAGCAAACATGGTTAGGTGGGAAGGAACCATGAGACTAGGAAGTCTCTGAGGAACTGGGAAAGTTGAAGTTCTCTGCTGTATCAATGAAGGAATAGTCTAGGACAGCAGTTGTCAATCTGAGAGTCAAGATCCCTTTTGGAGGTCAAATGACGCTTTCACAGGGGTCACATATCGGATATCCTCCATATCAGATATTTACATTACGATTCATAACAGTAGCAAGTTTACAGTTTTGAAGTCAATAAAATAATACTTTTTATGGTTGGGGGTCACCACGACATGAAGAACTTTATTAAAGGGTCACAGTATTAGTAAGGTTGAGAACCTGTATTCTACAAAGACACGGAGTTTCATCATGGAATCTACATGCATAAGCAATGCATGGCAAAGCAGAGTAAGGTTTTTGGTGGTGTGCCACAGGACTCTGCCCTCAGGCCCCACTAATTCTAGATTTTCATCAGTGGCTGGGATGGACAGAAAAGAAAGTGAATACAAAACACAAAACAAAAAATACAAACCAAAACCAAAACCAAACCAAAACAAAACAAAAAAGCTCAAACAACCTGATCTAAAAATAGACAAAAGGCTTCACTAGACTTCTTTTCAATGCACAGGCCAGGGGAACTTGGGTGATTCCTTTGGAAGAAGTCTTGTCAGAGACCCCAAGCCTTACAGAGTCTTGTGGGCTTTTAAAAAACAGAAGTGACTCTCAGTGCAGTTAAAGACTGGGGATTCTGCATACAGGTGGGGTTTGGAGGAAGTGCAGAGCTTGCTAACAAGTTTCTAGAATTGTGTAAAACAAAAATCTGCAGCTTGCCCATGTAAAACCTGGTTTGCAAAGTGTACACAATGGCATGTGCTTCGGGGTTACCAACTTGTATCTGGGTACCTCAGATTTGGGCACTTTACTTTGTAGTTTCCAAAGAAGAACTAAGGCTCTTAAATGCTCAGTGCCCCTTTGCAGCACCATATCCTCAGGATTAAGACATTAAACTCATCCCAGCATAAGGTCTTGGATCCTGGGAAAGAGGCAAAGCCACCATGGCTGGTGGACACTGGCCAGAGAGTGCATGGCATCTGGTATTCTACCTACTGTGAATGACATGGGAGGTTTCCACACATTGCTCATCTCTTTCTTAGGGCTGGTCAAGCTGAAAGCAACTTGTCTCTGTAAAGCAATTCCTGGGCCATCTCATATGCCCCAAATTGTAGGTGACAAAGCAGCCTCGCAGAATTAAAAGGGAGGAACTGCTGGTTCAAATACAGATTTCTGAGCTTCTGCAAAGTGCTTCCTACAGGCTTCTGTGGATTTGTACATACTCCAGTTTGAGACCATTCTCCCGTGACAGCCCTGCTGCAGAGGTTAAAGGCCATGGAGGAATCAATTGTATTGACTTCTGGAGCTGAGGGAGTCCAGAGGCCCCAGGCCAGCTCACCAGGCCCAGTGCAGCTCATTGAATCTTCTCAAGGAGTCCAGGGGCCTCAGGTTAGCACAAAGGGATCAGTGGAACACTCTGAATGCACTGCCCCTTTCTTCTTGTCCACTCTCCATCACTTGACTTGCAGTGAGGGGACTCAATAAAATACATGTTCTTAAGGGATTAATATTTTAATGACAATGTCTTAAATTCTAATAACTCTTACTTAATAAACACGACCACATCACAACTTGGCCAGCTATGGTTTTATACCCATTTTACAGATGAAGGGGAAAAACAGACCATTAAAGGTAGTGATTTCTGTCCTGACAGCCTGAAGAGACTTGCTGTACCTCAGAACAGCATTTCCAAAAATCTGGTACTCCCATCCCCCAGAGTATACTAGCAATGCCCAAAGCAGCAGTTCTCAACTTGTGGGTCATGACCCCTTTGGAAGCTGAACAACCTTTTCACGGGGTCACCTAAGACCATCAGAAATCATAGATATTTACATTATGACTCATAACAGTAGCAAAACTACAGTTATGAAGTAGCAATGAACTAATTTTATGGTTGCGGGGGCGATCACCACACATGATGGTCACATCATTAGGAAGGTTAAGAACCACTGGCCTAGAGACACTTTTGCTTGTCATAGCTGAGGGAGTTAGTGACACCCAGTAACAGAAGACAAGGATTAAGTGAGTATCTTATACACTGCATAACAAAGGATTGTCTAGCCAGTGAGCCAACAATAGTGTGGCTATAGACAGAAGTAGGGCAGAGACACACTGGAGGGCCTGCCAGAGACAGGCATGTGATATAGTAGCCTGAATTTTTCTAACACACTAAAGTAAATAAACAGAATAATAAAGCAAGCAGAAAGTACCCCTCTTTTCATCACTCAAAAGATTAAATATAGATAATTTTTATTAATGGAAAGAAAAAAAAAACAAATAGCAAAATATCCTTGAAAGTTATTTGGGTTTTTGTTGTTGTTCATTTTGGTTTGTTTTTGTTTCCATTGTTTTATTGTTGTTGTTGTTAAGTTTGATTTTACAAAAGCCAATCTTATGTGATCAAAAGGGACAACTGAAATATTTCTCTTCAAGCCAGGGCTGGTGTCTGGGTACCTTGGAAGCTAGCCACAGTAGTTCACAGTAATTCACCTATGGCCACCATGCAAGTCCCGACCTACACTGAGGATGCGATGCAGAAAGTCTCCCAGTGACCTTCCCCAACTGTCCTGCTAAAGGGCCTCCCAGACCACCACAACGTGCCTCAGTGTACCCCTTCCCCAGAAGCTGGGGCTGGGGGAGGACCTTCTTCTCCTTGGAAGGGTGGTCTGAAGAAGGATGTAGGTCATCAGAGATACCTTCCGATTCACAGATGATGGAGTTGGGCGTGTCCACTGGCCCCATGGTTGCTTCTGTTTGTTGGTATGTATGCCTTCAGAGAGCTTACTTCTGGGCAGACAGCTTGAGGTCTGATGTGTGTTGTAAGGTTGACACAACACCCAAAACCTAGGGACAGGATGGGAAGGTAGAAGAGCTCATTTTCTGGAAATTGCCCTCCCCCAGTGCCTTGGTGACATCAGGGAAAAGTTAAGGAGGGTAAGGAGTGGAGAGTCCACCAGAGCACACTTCTCAGGGACCAATCGTCTCTCCTTATGTCCCCTCCAAGGTTGGGACTTACCTTCACACCAGGCCTCTTGTCATTGTCATCTTATGTGGGCTCTCAGTGAGAACCAAAGTGCCACCTTCTAGAACATATTCAACTGTTACCCAGAGTGAGACTTGCTGGTACCCCTGAAGAACGTTCCAAGAGAGAATCAGTCCTTGGATTAGAGAGCAGCAGACAAAATAGTCTGAAGGCCAAAATGGAGAGGCTCAGAGATACCAACTATCTGTGTAATCAGGGCTCGTGCTTGCAGATGTCAGCCTGGTCAGCCTGGCACAGTAAGACGGCCCCAGCCATCTGCAAGGTCAAGAAAGCCGCTGATCCGGAACTTCGAACTGTGAAAGCTGGAAGTTGCTTCCCTGTTGAAATTTCTTCCTTTTGTAACGCAGTCGACCAGAGTTCATTCAGAGAGGCTGAACTGCTGGGGTGCTGGAGAATAAAGAACCTATAATCTGGTGTGGCCTCACACTGCCAGGGAGTGGTCTGTCTTGTTTCTTCTTTAGGGAGAGCTGTGTGTGTGTGTGTGTGTGTGTGTGTGTGTGTGTGTGTGTGTGTGTGTATTGTGTGTGTGTGTGTGGGGGTAACCAGTCAGGATCTACCACTCCTGTGAGGCAGCTGCAGCTTCCAGGCAGGGCAGGAGACACAGCAGAGAGCCTGAGGGTCTCTGCAGGGTGAGCACAGTGAGCTTCTCTGCCATCTCATCTGCCTTGTACAAATCTCACTCGACCACATTTTATACATTTTTTATAAATTTGTTTGGTTTCATATCTCTACTTCTATATCTTGACATTTGTTCCTGTATCTCAACCCCCTCCTGTGTGTGTTTGCATATGTATGTGTGTGTGTATATTCCTCTGAATTGAACACACCTCTGCTAGTCTCCACTGACCTTTGAGAGTCCCTTTAAATTCTGACAGAAAAATAATCACCACTAGTTAAGGTGTGTGTGTGTGTGTGTGTGTGTGTGTGTGTGCCTATCTGTGTGTATGTGTCTGTGTATGGTGTGTGTGTGTTTCTGTGTGTGTCTGTGTATGTGTGCCTGTGTGTGTGCCTCTGGGTGTGTCTATGTGTGTATTTGTGTCTCTGTGTGTGTCTGTATGTGTGTGCCAGTGTATGTATTTGTGTCTGTGTGCCTATGTGTGTTTGTGTCTGTGGATTTTTGTCTGTCTTTCTGTATATTATATGTGTGTATTTGCATCTGTGTGTGTGTGTTTGTGTGTGTGTGTATGTATTCAAGATACGTGTCTCCAGATAGGCTCTGCTTCCACACATGCTTCATGCTGAAGAGGAAAGAGGAGAGGAAAGAGTCAACCATAGTAACAGAATGCAAAGCTGCAGACTCGGCCCTGGGAAGTCAGCGTCCTTCCCCCACAAACCAGCTGCAATTTCAATCAATTCAATCAATGGGCAATGTTTGCTGGTCATAAAAATAGCCCAGAGATTGCTGGTCAGCGGCTCTAAGATGGATGACCAGTGGCCCCGGAGGTCCCAAAGGTCAAAGATGACTATCACCTTAAAATGTAATCTGCACTGGCCCCTGGCCCACGGGCCTGGTGGGTGGGACGGACACTGATGGCCATCTGCTGCCACCTCTCCACCAGGCAGCTTTTGTTAGACCTCAAGAGTCTCCTGGTCTGGTTGTCTATACTCCTCAGCCCTGGCGTGGTGCCACTGCCCACTGAGAGCACACTTTCTCTACCCACAGCTATCAACATGACATCCCACAGGGACTGTAAAGAAGCTAGAGGCCATTTCTCTCATGGCCCCTCTGCCCCTATTCACTAACAAGTCTTCCCTTCATCTGCTTTAAGGGGCTGCTAACTGGTATTCCGGTGCCATCAGCCGTTATTGGCAGTGAGAAGCTATGATGGCAACCAGTCCTTTGTTCTCCCATCATGTGACAAAAGAATTCCTTCAGTCTCCTCCTCTCCAGCCCTAATGACTGTGGGCTTTCTTCATTCATTTGGTCAATCCCTCTATATCCATTTTTAGAATTCCCTCCAGTTTCTTCACCTAGGCAAGCGTTTCCATTTTTGGCAACCCAAGAAGGACCTCAGCACGCTGGTCTTCAGCAGGGTTCCACTTCCCTGTTCTTTGTTTGACGAATATCATGTTTGTCATCCTTGTTACAGGTATTTGGTTCCATGAACATGCCCCTCCAGCAGACTACACTAGAAGATAAGACACCTGAGAGCCATGCAGTTAGTGCCTGAGCTACACACAGCTGCACCGGATTGCACACTGCAGCACTGTTCACCGGTGCTGCTACCCTGGCTGAAGGCTCACTCTGGTGCAGGGCGGCTGAAGCGGTCTGCCTCCTGGAAATCCACTTCCCTCCCACAAATCATTGCAGTTTGGCTATTTAATGATCGGCGTGTCACCCGAAGATGCAGTATTTCCCAAAAGTCAGGAAGCAAATAAATTATTACAGTTTAAAAATGAATCTATTTATTGATCTTCTTTTACACTATTAATGCTAATTGTTTTTCATGGTGCATGCATTTGTGATTCATCAAAATGAATTCTTAACGAATTTCCAAACACAAAAATTATAGCAAGATAGCGGTAGAGCCAAATCATCCCTCCATTTTTCAAAGACTTTGCTCTGAAAGGCCCAGTAATATAATATGAATCACACATACCTGTCTCTAAGATTTGAGAAATTGCTGTGAGCATCAATAGATGAGCAGGTGGACACTGCAACCACATAGTTTGAGTGCCAACTATATGTTAGGCTTTGGTCGGGGTTGTTCACAAATGCTCTCTCATTGACTGCTCCCAAGATCACCCATGGTCTGTGATGTCATTCTCACTTTAATAAGAAATAAAGACAAAGGGAGTTAAACAGCTATCAGACAGAAGAGCCAGGAGACAGGTCAGTTCCACCTGGCTCTACATGCTTACTCCTTCTACCTGGCTACGGTACATGTGGGGATGATGTCAGTTAGCTGAAGCAGGCTGTCCATCTGTCCCTCTCAGAGTTGACCTTAGATCCTTCTGTCAGATTGATCTAGATCCACAACAAGTTGTGAATAATCTCATATCATGCTTGGTTTGTTCCTTTGCACCAATTAAATCAGACAGAAGTCCCCTATGCCTTCTTGCCAGTTTTGGTAGGGACATTTCAACTAGAAACATTTCTTGAGCTGGCTACAGCCATGTGACTAAAAGGTTGTGTGTTGACTTGATACAAGCCAAAGAGAGGCTTTGCAATCTCCTTCCCATGTATCTTCCTGCTGTATGGAATTCAGACATGATGGTGGAATAGCCACATCAGACCATTAAAACAATGCAATGAATACAGAGACACAAGATTTTCAAAAATTTCAGAGCTGAATTTGGTGGTACCAAACTGTAATTCCAACACGTAAAAGACCCACGTAGGAGCAGCAGGGGCTCAAGGTCATCCTCGGCTACACAAAAGTCTGAGGCTATGTCTTAATTCCAATCCATCCCTCCCCAACAGAAAAGAAAATAGAAGATTGAAAGAAGGACCCTCTGGACCTGGAAAAGGCAAGGGAGCAGTTCTGCCCTTGGGCCTCTGAAAGGTGAAGGCCCTGCTGACACTACAACTCTAGTCCAGTCAGAGTGATTTTAGATTTATCCCGAATGATGAGATAATTAATTTGTGTTGCCCTAGGCTACTGAATTGAGGTAATTTGTTATAGTACCAACAGGAAATGGGCATGGAGGAAGATCCTGAAGAAATACTTCAGGTCAGGAAGGAAAGAACAGGTTTGGGTGAAGCCCTCTCCCTGCCTCTTCATCAAAGCAATGATTCTCTCACTCTTCGAGGTCTAGCAGCAAGCCCACTGAGCCATTAAGGGCCCCACCAAATACCTGGTTCCCATGGAGATCTGGGCAGAGGTACTGGCACAGGAGATGGGAGCAGGACGCTGTGACCCCAGTCCTGATAATTTGCTAGCAGGCACAAGTGACCTTTCTCATGCAAATCCCCTGGTCCTGTGGTCAGGCTGCTTTGGAGCCTCAGACATCCATAGAAACACAATGTTCCTAATAGCAGGGAGGAAGAGTTGGACACACAGTACCCATTCTGTCAAGGCAGCGGAGGCTTGGTGGGCAGGAGCTATCTGTTCCCATGAGCATGCACTTCCCTAGAATTGCCAGTGATGCTGGGGCTCCACTTGCCTTTTTGTTCCTTTGGCTCTCTCCAGTTAAGAAAGCTTGACTTCATAATCCTCATCCCAGTTTCCCAGATGATGATAAACAAGCAGTTGGAACTTTTCATTTTTGCTCCATTGTTTGATAAGGACAATAATTCAACCAACTTGACTAACAGCAAATCTCCATTTGTGAGAGGACCATCCCTGTGAGGAACACAACCAAGAATCCTCCAGATGTTGACAGTATCAAACAAAAGGAAGAAGGAAACAGCATCTTTCCATGATCCCAAAGCCTCTCTCACGAAATGCTCATTAAGTGCTGACTACAAAATCATCGTTTGTTTGTCTAGTTCACAGACATCACCTCATTCAAGGAATCAAAGGAAAATCACAGGGAAAGGCCCATATCCAGCATAGGTCTTGTGACACAGGACAACTAGAGGGACGTGTGTGTGTGTGTGTGTGTGTGTGTGTATAAAAGAGAGGGAGGAAAGAAAGAGAGAGAGAGAGAGAGAGAGAGAGAGAGAGAGAGAGAGAGAGAGTAAAACCATGGCTGTCAGTGCTTCCACCTTAGCTGAGGCAGGGTCTGTCAATCATCACCGCTCAGTGAGCTTCAGTAAACTGTCTCTACTCTCGACCTCACAGCTCAATGAAGCACTGGAACTACTGACACATACTACCATGATCAGCATTATGTGGCTTCTGCAGATCTGAACTCTGATCCCCCTGCACACAGAGCAAACACTTTACCCATGGAATCATTCTCCATCCCTTATTTCTCCATTATTCTTGCAGAAGTATATACTCTGCACCTAACCATGGGAAATGCCACATGGACAAAAACCACACCAGAAACTCACAGATGATAGAAAAACACTTCTGCAGTCGACAAGGTGACTGGGCTCTACACAGACTAACTTATGTTCTTACAGTGTCAAAATCACAAGTGACAAAGGAGATTGTGACCTGTTAGGGATTGGAAGAATATAAATTGGTATCAGAATCAATGCTCTTGGGATCCCATGGTGAGTCTTGGACCAGGAAAAAAATATTTACTAAAGACTTTTGATAAAATCCCAAGGCTATAGCTTAACTTAAGAATACTGCTCAAGTTTAACTTACTCCACTTGATTATTGAACTATGATTATGTCACATGTTTATATTCAAAGGTGCTGAGTAAGGGAATGTGGGAAATTTTTTTTTTAAACCTGCTTGTAAGTCTGAAATTATTTCTAAGAAAACAGGGCGTGGGGGGGGGAGCCTTCACAATTCATTAAATGCCTCCATATTACTGATTGATCTTATTCTGGTGATAATCTCTCAGCGTGGTGGCATTATCTGTATTTCCTGAAGAGGAAATGGCCGTAAATGAAATGAAGCTGCATGTCAAGAGTCACTGTTCACAAGTGCTACATAGACCTGAAGCTTGAAATTGAATCTCCTATTTCTGTACACGATTACCTTTCCTATAAGGCTTAAATTCAATATCCCATGCCGTGTAGCCTTACAAATAGCAGGCGCTGTTGAGAGAGACGTGGCTCTGTGTAGACAACAGTCCTGCTCTGTGGCTCTCTGGGCACTCTTGTGTCTCTCATTCATGATGGGCAAATACAGCAGTGCCAACCAGCCTGATGCACCAAGGGCTGGATAGGATGTCTGTCATGCTCTTAGCCAAATGATGAATGCACTTGGCACTTTGGATTCATTTGGTTCTAGCTGTGTTGGAGTCAGTCCCCAATCAGTAAAAGGTGATTGGAAAATAGATGCTAAACTGGAAGTGAGGATGCTTGGATTCTGAGTGCAGGTTCTCAGGGATTTTTTTTTTTTTTTTGCTCTGGTTTTTCCAGAACTGGCTTTGAGTGGTGCTTTGGTTGGACCTCCAAAGTGTTATTCTGGGGAACATAAACCACATAATGACCATGTGTAAGGATTATCTGGCTTATCTTCTTCAGTTTTCAAGGTAACAAAAGGAAGGCCCAGAAAGATGTCGTGACATGCCTAAGTCACTGATCCATTTAAAGACCAGGTTGCCCAGCATCTGTAGAAGACCGATTTTCAAACATGGTTTCTGTGGATTTGGTAATGGTACCTCCTCGCCAGTGCTTACTGTAGTCTATCACTTACTCTGAGTGCGTGTCTCCTCACCTGCCCTGGGAGGAGTTGTTTTATCCTCAATATCTCTTTCCAGATCATTGTAGCAGCTTCCTAGTTGATGCTATAGTACCTCAGCCATTTTTCTCCTAGCCTATGATTCAGTCCATGGTTTTTGTAGAGTTCAAATTTAAACATGGATGTGTCCTATGGAACGGCCCATATTACTGCAGGCCTTTCCAGCCCAGGAGACTGCATCACCTGCCTCCCTCCTCTGGTGCCCTCTTCTTCCCACTCACCCTCTCCACCTTTACCCTCCATCATGGTGGACTTGGGAGGCTCTTCAACAGAGCCCTTCATCCAGGAAGGAAGTCGCAGACATTCTTCTCCCTCTAGGGAGTCTCAGATTTATCCTCACTCCTGACATTGTGCTGTCTCCCCAAACTTCCTTCCAAGGATGTCCCTGGGGATTTCCTGTGTCTGAACCTTCTGCAGCCTGACTTCTCAGTTCTCTTACTGCGATCTCCTATGTGTGTACAAACATACATACATACATACATACATACATACATACATACATACTACTTGCATACATACACACACATATAAAGGGAATTTATTAGATGGCTTATAGGCTATGGTCCAGCTAGCCCAAAATGGCTCTTTACCAATTAAAGGCCCAAGAGTCCAGTACTTGTCCAGTCCATGAGGCTGCATATCTCATGTATATGCCAACATCCCAAAGAAATCAGCTCTAATACCAGTGAAGGAATGGACTTGGCAGTAAGAGTGAGAGCAAGCAGGCTAAGAGATGGTGCTCCCTTCTTCCATGACCTCTATACAGGCTGCCAGCAGGAGGCGTGGCCCAGATCAAAGCGAATCTTCCCAACCTCAAAAGATCTGGGTTAAAGGTTTATCTTCCCATCTCAAAGATCTGGAACACAAGTGTGTCTTCCCACTTCAAATAACTTAATAAAGAGAAAAATCCCTCACAGGTGTGCCTAGCTCATTCCAGATGTAGTCAGATTGACAACCAAGAGCAGCCATCACACCTCCTCAGCATGTAGCTCTCCATTTCCTATTATTCTGCCCTCCACTAGGCTTAGCCAACAGATGGAACATGGCCTATTTTGAATGAGTTTCCCAGACCTTTCAGGAGAAGACAAACTGTTAAATACTGACGAGAGCCCTTTCTGGCCTCAGCTCACAAGCCTGGTTGTCTTTCCTGCCATGTCAAAACATACCATCCAGGATGAAAGTAGCTTCACAGTTGGACTGCTGACTTGATCATATAACAGCAGGGACAAATCTCATGGGACAAGGCTCTGCTCCCCACCTGCAGCTCCCTCTTCCTCCTAGTGCCTCGAAGACCTCACCTTTGTATTTTAACTTGTTTGGGGTCTCTTTCCCTTACAGTTGCTGTAAGATATTCGGCTGCCCGACCTCCCTCTGCTCATCTCTGTTATTGTATGATGGGGTTTCCACCATCTCCTCCATGTCTCTTCACTCCTATGAAAATTTGTATTTACAACTTGGTTTTTCCTTGTTCCTCTCCTCTAGCATCTAACCCCCACCCAGCAGACCCCACAATCATTCTATTCACACTGCAAGACTAGCACCTCAATCACTGCCTGATGATAATCACTAGCTAGATATACAATGAACGAATGAATGAGTGAAGTTTTCAACTACTGATATGCATATATTTAAAAAAAAAAAAAAAACCAGTATTCTGAATGTCGCCTTCCTCATTTCTAGGCCAGGCACTCATCTCTTTCCTCTGTCCCTCCTCCTCTTTGCCCCATTGAACCCTTTAGGTTTAGACCAATTGTTTTTGTTTGTTTGTTTGTTTGTTTGTTTGTTTTTGAATAAAGGCTCTGAAGACAAGTGCTTTAAAAAGAGAGAGAGAAAAAGTAGAATCATGGATGTTCATAGCTCTTAGCTGGAGTCTAGGAGAAAAGTCTGAATCATGTAAAAGAAAATTGAATCTTGCAGTCACTATGGAGGCTACCTGGAGTCCATGCACACTGCCTTGAAAACGTTGACTGAGTTCAGTCCTGAGAAATGCTCCAAGTTCAACTATCAGAAACAGAGAGAGAGAGAGAGAGAGAGAAGGAGAGAGAGAGAGAGAGAGAGAGAGAGAGAGAGAGAGAGAGAGAGAGACATAAACGTCTGTATGTATAAGCATGTGCAGTATGTGTAATGGGCTTTATAAACTGCACGGCATTAGCTAGATAGATTTTGAGATGCATACATGATGTGAGTGCTTGGGCTGTATTAATCTTGCCCTCTCTGGAAATGCCTGGAAAATAATAGGCATTCAATAAGTCACTGTGTAATAAATAAATGAAGAATGGATTTTGAAGTCCTTGTTGTTGTTTTTATTGAGGTCAATATAAAAATAAGCCATTTCTTTCCAGGTACTATGAAATTGCCCTTGAAGACCCTGTCCATCAGTGAGAGGAAAGAGCACTTTGAATTTAATCTTAGCTTTACCACTTACCTATCTTTGTGACCTCAGGGCAGTTCCTTAACCTGTCAGTATGTTAGTCTGCCAATCTATAGAATATAGTTTGACCCAAAGAAGTATTAAGAGGCCTGAATGAAATTACATATATCAAATATGCCAAATGCCTAACACGCTCAAAGCACACCTGAACCCTCAGGGAGCCTCCCTGACTGGTTAGGAAAGAGACATGAGAGCTGTTTGTTATAGGGACAGGAAACATGCTGTCATGTTAAAGTTGGAGCCAAGGGACACAAGTACAGGAGTATGATTTTGTTTGCTTTAGAACATTCTGGTATATTTCAGTATTTCCTAGGGTGGGATGATCAGGGATAGGGGTACAAGATGGCACAAACATTCCATGTAACAGTAGATGCTGGAGTGGCCTCTCTCCTGGCAGAGATGCTCTTTGATGAGTATAGGCTGTTAGGGTTACATGTTTGGATAGCAAGGTGACAAGTAATAGACTTGAGGTGGTTTATTTTATTTCAGGAGCAAGATCCCGCTAACATCAAATGGGGTGATGCTGGTGCTGAGTATGTTGTGGAGTCCACTGGTGTCTTCACCACCATGGAGAAGGCTGGGGCCCACTTGAAGGGTGGGGCCAAAAGGGTCATCATCTCTGCCCCTTCTGCTGATGTCCCCATGTTTGTGATGGGTATAAACCATGAGAAATATGACAAGTTGTTCAAGATTGTCAGCAATGCATCCTTCACCACCAACTGCTTAGCCCCCCTGGCCAAGGTCATCCATGACAATTTTGGCATCGTGGAAGGGCTCATGACCATGGTCCATGCCATCAGTGCTACCCAGAAGACTGTGGATGGCCCCTCTGGAAAGCTGTGGTGTGATGGTCGTGGGGCTTCCCAGAACATCACCCCTGCATCCACTGGTGCTGCCAAGGCTGTGGGCAAGGTCATCCCAGAGCTGAACGGGAAGCTCACTGGCATGGCCTTCCGTGTTCCTACCCCAAATGTGTCCATTGTGGATCTGACATGCTGCCTGGAGAAACCTGCCAAGTATGATGACATCAAGAAGGTGGTGAAGCAGGCATCTGAGGGCCCACTGAAGGGCATCCTGGGCTACACTGAGGACTAGGTTGTCTCCTGCGACTTCAACAGCAACTCCCACTCTTCCACCCTTGATGTTGGGGCTGGCATTGCTTTCAATGACAACTTTGTAAAGCTCATTTCCTGGTATGACAGTGAATATGGCTACAGCAACAGGGTCGTGGACCTCATAGCCTACACGGCCTCTGAGGAGTAAGAAATCCTGGACCACCCACCCCACCCAGCAAGGACACTGAGAGCAAGAGAGAGGCCCTCGGTTGCTGAGGGGTCCCTGTTCCCAACACTGAGCTACAATTTCCTTCCCAACCCCCCATAACAACTAGGGAGCCCTCCCTACTCTCTGAAATACCATCAATAAATGTTCGCTGCAACCCCCCCCCCCCCAAAAAAAAAAAAACCTCCTAAAACTAGAGCCATCATCCAAAGGATTCCAAGTCAGGAATATAGAAACATTATTTAATATAGCACTGCTCACAATAGTCAAGATATGCAACCAGCCATAGGTCCATTGATAGCTGAATGGATAAAAACTATGTGGTGTATATACACAGTGGAATTTTGTTCCACTGAAAAGAATGAAAATACATCATCCTAGTAAATGGATAGAACTTGAGGTCATGTTAGATGAAATAAGGCAGACTCAAAAGGACATATAATGTGTATTTCCTCTTATATGTAGAATCTAGGTTTATATACAGATGTATATACATAAGGAGGTCTTGAAAGTAGAGATGAGGTTACAAAACTAGAGAAAGGTCTAAAGGAAAGGGGGGAGAGGAGAGAATAATGAAAACAGAAACATGAAGAGGAGGGGCAAGTTGGAAGAACGGCTGGTGACACATAAAAATGCCACATTGAAACCTATTATTTATATGATAGCACATCACAAAATAGTGGGAGAACTCTATCCCTCGCTGTGCAGCTCTCTTCAAGTCACCACTGTCACCTTTACTGTGTAATCTACTGTCCCCCCGTGTGTGTTGGGGAGCAGTCTGCTCCTCTTCATGACTTATCAATAAGATAACCCAAAGCTTTTCTCATGCCAGGCCTGAGCTTTTGACAACTATGACCTTCGTGTTTATCAACAAGGCAGGGTGGGAAATTGACTTCTTAATGGAATGGCTGCCTTAAGCCTTTTTTTGGTTGTATGGACAAATTGATATCCTTATTGGCAGCCTTCTGGTCTTGCCTATGGAGGACATGTTTTATTAATCATTAGCAAAGATCTCTGTAGGTCATGCTTACCTTCCAGATCTCTAGTACCTGAGGACTTTACCACTCTTGGTACTATCAGGGAGGGGTCCAGTACTATAATGGCATCTTTTACCTTCAGTACTGGCTTACTGACCTATTATATATATTCATCTTATTGCTTGGTAAATAAAATAAAGTAAAATAAAAAATAATAAAATAAATGAAGTGGTAAAGTAAAAAGTCTTTCCCTGGACAAAGATATTCCTGGTAGGTAGGTTTTCCTGTTACTGGAGTCTACACCAGCACTTTCATCTCTCTGAGCATTTGGTCCCTTTCTCCAGCATGGCTGTTGTGCAGTTTTGTTTTATTTTTTCTTGGCTAGGACTCAGCCTCTGTTTTCTCCCACCTGAGCAGCTTGTCATCAGTAGGTGTGCATTATTAAACAATATATTAACCAACTCTTCCTCGCCTTACTTTATAATGTATCTCCTCGAGACCCTTGACATAGTCTTTTCTTCACCAGTTCGTCCAGGTCCCTATTGGTGAGGCTTCACAGCTCCTTGGAGATCTAGCTCTTTCCCAGTCAGCTGGCCAGCATCTCAGCAGCTGGGCGATAGCGTGATGTAACTGGTTCACTGGTCTGATGGTTGGCAGAGGAGGTAGGGACATGCATTATTATCCTCAACTATGAAGCCTTTTCTATTTCAACCACAATTCCTTTCTAGAGCAGCAGACCTTGTGAGGTCAAGAACTGCAGCTTCTCTGGAACTCCAGTTCTCATTGGGTCTGAGCCTTGGGTCTGGCGCACACCTTTCTTGTGGTTACAGAAGAGGTCCTCTGTAATGTTGCCAACGGATGTCTCTGACTCTCCCATTTAGCTTTTCATTGGTGACTATAATCACCCTTAGCCTTTCATTGTCTCCCTTAGGTACACCAGAATAGTCATCTAAACTGATCGTCCTTTTAGAAAAATTATTTATTTAATGTGTTTGAGCATTTGTTTGTCTACAGCTGTGTGTGTGTGTGTGCGTGTGCGTGTGTGTGTATACCACGCTATGCCTGGTGTTTGCAGTCATAACAAAAATGGGATTTGGATGCTTGGAAGTGGAGTTACTGCCAGCTGTGAGCCGCCATGTGGGTGTTGAGAGTCAAACCCTGGTCTTTTTGCCAGAGTAGCTACTGCTCTTAACCTCTGAGCCATCTCTTCAGCATTGTCTACATTCATTGTGTGGGAAGCCATGGCAAGGCCTTACTCTTGGCAAACACTCATCCTTGGCTCTCCTATCTACTATTCTTTCTGCTTACCTTCCATGATTCACTTGTCAGGTCTCAGAAATTCAAACAAGGCCTCATAGCAACCCACCTTAGTAACCCTTCCTCCTGATCTCTAGATTTAGACAACATCCTGCTAGATAGATGTTTTTAGAACCCCTGGTAATGGAAAGGCTTTGTGAGAATAACTTAGACCCCACAGCTGCAGCTAGCTTCCTCCACCTGCAAAGCCCTCTTTCCTTTCCTACCCCTCCCCATATCCTGTTTTTAGAGTATATAACCTGTGTGAACAATAAAATCTTTGCCAGCTTGATCAGACTTCTTGACGTGCTGTGCCTTTTTATTTTCTTATGCATCTCAGTCCTCTCCACAGGGTCTAAGGGTCCCACTTGATTGTCCAGCTGGCCTGGACACATTGTTCTACTTATACTTTTCCTTACATTGCAAATGACTGCTATGGTGGCTCGTGCAGTGTCACCCTCTATCAGTATGCTGGCCAGAGCCATCATCAGTGGATTTTAATAACTGTACATCTCTAGTGTGCCTCAGGCTGTGTTTGCCCCTTACTTCTTCCTTTTGTGGTCAGTTGTAGCAAATCCTGTTCCAGAATGTTTGTGGTACCAAGTGGCTCTTTGGGATGTAGACTGAGAGGAGTGGGAAGGAAGGGGGAATGGGCAGGAAGGAGGGAGGGAGGGAAAGAGAGGTGGAGGGAGGGAGGGAAGAAGGGATGGATGGAGGGAGGGAAGGAGCACTGATTAGATTTTTGGTATGGTGTTCTCAGGATCAAGGCTGCAGGGGAGGAATGTAGGTCTGAGCAAAGGGAGACATTTATCTGTAAAGCAGTCAGTGATGGCTTCAGCTAACCTTCCGTGTAGTTCTAGAGCTATGAGGTTATTTGATTTTACAGTTATTCACATCCAAAGTTTTTTGGTGAAAAGCAAGAAGGCTGCCATTAACATCTGGCAGAGGCTGATGAACACGAGTAGAGCCTTGGCTCTCTATCAGGCAGGTTCTGAGCTATCCAAGAGTGAAGATATTAGGGAACATGCTTACAGCCAAGACACAAAATGTGAGGACACAGAAACCCAGCACTTCCCCAAAGGCTGTATCCCTACTCAGTAAATATCCACTAAAAATGTTCACTTACACTTAGGGACACCTAGGAGTGTTGCTGCTTTTCTATAGTGTAAGCTCAGAGATTTAACAGCATAGCATCCATTTCCTTGATGCCATAATTACAAACCAGGCACGGCACTCCAGGCTTTCTCCGGGGGGGGGGGGGGGGTCTTAGATTTACCAAATTGCCTTGGATTATCAGCTTTCTTATTTTGAAATAATGAAACTGAACATCTCCAGCTGGACCTGTCTCCTCAGAAAAGAGTGCCATTTACTGAGAGGAAAGGTAGGTAAACAAAGGCTGTACTCCAGTAATCTTTTTGAGAAGACTCAGCTATGAGCACTACCCTGTACTTAGGATTCCTTTGTCCTTCAGAGCTTGGCTGGAAGGTGTGGCAACATATGGTTCCCTTGACTTTTTACTTTTTTTTGACTTTTTACTGTATGGAAAAGAATTCCCAGTTGTTTGCCCATTGTTGTATCCACAGAAGGGACCCAGGTCTGCAGACAAGAATGGACTGAGTTGCTTTTTTTTCCCCCATAAAGGAGCAAAGCCTCTCATTTAGAAGGGTCCTGATTAGGGTACCTGAATAATTGATAGGTTTATGAGGATTTGGGAAACTACAAATCATTTTAGCTCTAAAGGTGCACCAATTCTTTTCCTATGTAAATGGTTGAACTAAATTAGAAGACAAATCTAAGTCACAGTCAATAATCACATGAACTGCAAGTTATAGAAATAAGGAGTCTGAACACCTATCATCTTGGTATATCCATATTTTTGACTATATAATTTAAAAAGATAATACCTTTAAATACCCAATCGAGGGGGCTCAGTTCATTTAAATAACAACTGCAAACACAAGCCATTGTCTATTTTCTCAATAAGTCGTCTATTTTCTTTTCCTTTTTTAGTTTGTAAATAGCAAAAGGAACTGGAGCATCTGATTTTTGAAATTCTTGTGGCTTCTCTGTTTGACCTTTGGTATTTGTATGTATTGACGATCTCTAAACCCTTGTACAAAAACACCTTGAAGTGTCAAGCTTTAAAAATGAGTCTTTTCTCTTTCTCCTGTGCAGCTTGTATTATCTTGGCCTTGTCAAAATATATTCTCTAGTTAGAGGGTGGAAATATTTCCCTCCTGGCTCTGAAGTATTGATTTTCTCCAGCACTCAGTTCTGTCAGTCAGGCAAAGGGGTGAAAGGTGAAAGTTCACCCAGCACTGCTTGTCTTTACCTTCCTATTAATGTCATGCCCTTTCCACATTTGATCAGTTTATGTGATCACCAGCCACACAGAACTGTTACTGTTCTTCTTTTCCTACAAGGACACATTTACGTTAGCACTGTCTAATTCCCAGGGATGATTATGCTGATACACAGCTGATTCGAGTCAAGCTGTTCTGCATCCTTGTCTGAAAAGCAGGAGAAGGGTTCGGTTGTTATGGAACGAACGCTCAGTGGGTGACTAGAACATTTGCTCTTCTTACCTCAGCATTCAAATTCACTTCCAACTGGAGATGGAATAAGATGAATCCAATGATCTCCACATCCGATTCCTAGGCAGATAACCCGTCATGAGGCCTGACAGGATGCAGTTCAGTACAATGTCTATCTGTTTAGGTGCAAGTCAGGCTGGAGGTAAAGCAGGATGCATGCAATTCCCCTGCCCAGGCCACAGAGGGTGCTGCTCAGTTGCTCCATCTGGCCTCAAAGCAGGAGCTGTCACTGCTCTACTGTCCTCTGAGAACAAGGCTTGTTACCTTTCCTGAAACTTGCTCTCCAGTAAAATGAATAGCTACAAACAGGAGGGCGAGAGGGATAAATGGGCTCCAACAGAGAATGTTTAAGAGGGACCACAGCAAACAGTAAGAACAGGACAAAAACAATCTTCAGTACACTTCAGTTTTATTTAACACAAATATGTACACAGCAATTTTAAACGAACATAGGATCTACTAAATGGATTCAGCCAGAATGCCTTAGGAGATAAGACATTTTAATTCATCTACTGTATGCAGTTTCAAACATCACAACATTTTCATACAGGTGTCACGTCATGTCACCTTTTGCTTGTAAATGACCAGTGAAGCCACATATGTCTTTATATTTACAAGGACAGGTTCAAGTGCTGTGTCAACAAAATCAATAAAACACAAACATACTGGGATGACAATACAAAGTTTACCTCAGTGTTGAGGAATCCAAGCTGAGATGAAGCTGGGCACTATGGTCGTCAAAACAGCCAAAGAGAGCGTTATGTTCATGAGAATGTAAATGATACTCTATCACTTAGTGAGTCTTCCAGCATGAAGCTTTATGTGCACAGTGTTTTATAGTCCTTGTGCTCTTCTGAATATACACACAGGGCACAGAAGGACTGGCCTGGACCTATGAGCAGAAGTTTGTCCTGTGACCTCGCTGCTTTGTGCCATCTCTATGATGTGATACCATCTGTTGTTGATCTCCAGTCCCGTATCTCTTTCAAAATATATGGAACATTTTGCTTTAAAAAAAAAAAAAAAACTAAGGTCTGTGTTTGCTTATCATGCCAACTAGTTTAACTTCTCCCTCTGAAGTTCATCAAGTAAATCTGTGCTGAGCAGACAGCAGGCGCTAGAGGCCGCTGGACATTTTTCCATCTACATCAAATATATTAGCATGTTCACAAAAGTCTACACTGTACAGTTCTTGGTTTCTTTCTTGGAAGCTACGTATATAATCATTATAAATATGATATACATGCATGTGAAATAAATTCACTTTTGAAAGAACCTCAACATCAAAACCCAAGAGACAGTATAGAGTTGCCATCAATGAAGATAACATATATCGCTAGGCGAAAGTCACTGAGGGCATTAGCTTCTTCATATGTTCTTTGAAGGACTGTAAACTATGTATTTATTCACGGACCTTGATCCTACTTTTCTACATTTTATATAAACTTTGACAGTCTATGAATTTAAGACTAAATGCTCTCATTTTCATTTTAGTTTCTCTGTTAACATTATATATTTTCTCTGAATTCAATAACTCCTTTTTAGTTTTTGTATATAATAAACAATCTTGTGTAACTAACCAATCAACCAACACACAAATCAACCCCCACTAATACAAATCAAAAAATTTAGGAACAACTCAGACAAAACGTTGTTATGGATTTTTTTTTTCTTCCATTACAACTAGACCAACATAACTTGACACAAGAAGAAAGTGGAGTGAAGCTTGGGTTGAAGTGTGAACACTTTCACCGTAGTGTCTACTTAAGCAGACTGACAGTCTTCACATTTTCTGTACACTCTGAACAGTGTGTCTACACAGTTATGAGATTTCTAAGATGCTGACTTAAATGCCTTCCTAGCTGTTCTTTTACTCGTCAGAATTTGGAAGCTCAGGTTGAAACGATCACTGTAAGTGACATTGTCATACACATGAGAAGCATTGGTTGTGAAGAACCCAAGAGGAGGAGGCCTTTTCTGAGCAGGAAAACCTAGTGACACATGGGTGACACTCCACAATATAAATATGCTATGCTTCTAAACTTGGTTCTTTGTTGAAAGTCCCCTTAGAAGGTTGGCTAAAGTCAGTGCATGGTGAGTGGTGATGATCTGTATTTTAAACTACGAAATCCACTAACATTTAACCAGAAATGAGCATTCAGAAAGCTAGCTATCTAGAAAACCTTTCTAGAAGGAAAAATCTGTATGTGATTTAATATTTTCTCACTATGTTCTCAAGTCAGAATTGGTGTTACTGAGAAGGTAGCGGCTAATCCTTGGATACGGACTTGAGTAACTACCTATCAATTGCTAGCAGGAACAAAAACCAATGTAAACATGGAGTGGTTTAGTAAACAACAGTATGTTTGGGAAATCCAAAGGGAACTCATTTCAATAAGGAGGACTCCACATCGCACCAGCATCCAGGTCCAAGCTAGGCTTCTAGGGCTGGGAGTGCCGTCACACTGGTCATTGATTCTCAGGCTTCTGTTGCATCAAGCAACAAGACCATCTCCAGGAACCACTAGCTGTCCCCTCTTATCTGTGTCAGAGAAAACTACCTAGTGACAGAATGGTCACATCCTGTTGAGTGGCATGTGTGTGCCTTTAAATTGATAGGCTGCTGCCCATGTGCAATCTGCCCCCATGGAGCATGCGCAAATGATACACACTGGGCCATGGCCCTAGATGGCATTGAGGGGGCAGGAAGCAAGCAACAGTCCAGTATGAGGAAAGACAGAGCAACATCGGCCTAGACAATACAGAATCAACCGACAGTCAGGACAGCAGACAGCAGGGTCAGACCATGAAGCGGTGTTCCTTCCCATCATGGGCCATGAGGATAACATTCCGGTTGGAAGTCCAGATGAGCCGGGCCAACTTAAGGGCATTGTGGGAGCCAGGGGATGCAGGCTGCACTGGAGGTACCTGGTAGGTCTTGATGCAGCGCAGCTGAGGTGCGGAGTTCAGCATGCCAATGCTTCCCAGGAGTGAGGTGTTCATCTGCAGGGACAGGGGACACACACATTAAGACACATGTCAAGACCCTCTTCTTCTCCTCCACAGAGAGTGGCTTATTTCTTCTGCTGCTCTCTCCTCCAGCATGGGGATGCACACTCAGCTTTGAGTTATTTAACTCTAAATGACTCCTTTGAGTAGATTTCAAATTGTTGGGATGCCACTGATGTGAAGCCTGGAGAAATTTTCCTTTGTGAGTATAATGTGACAGTAAAGAGGACACTGATGCTGAGGAAAGAAGCTAAATTAAGGCTGCTAATAAAACAGTTCTATCAGACAAGATTTGGTTTCTGATTGATTGAGGAAAGTGAAGTACAACAAAGTTATGGATAGAGTGGGCGATGCCTGGGCTCCTCCCCCAGCTCCATTCCCAGCACCAACCACCATTACACCCACGTGTCTTTCCAAAAGCTCTGGAAAAACATGTGTGTGTGTGTGTATGTGTGTGTGTGTGTGTGTTCATCCGCAATCATTCCCATCTTATATACTGGGGGCAACATCCCGCCTCTCTTCCTGAACCCGGGCCTCACACAGTCAACCCCTCTAGCTCACGCACTTGTCCAGGGAATCCCTTGCCTCCTCTCTCTGCCCACCAAGTGCTGAGATTTCAGGTGTGCCATCACAGCAGCCCAGCATGTATGTGGGTGCTGGGGATCCAAACTCAGTTCCTCAGCACGTTACCTACTGAGGCATCTCCTCAGCCCCCAGCTCACAAGTGAGGAGAACTGTCACTCCACCCCTCTGCTACCCTGCTAAGAACAATATGGTTTTGCTTTTTTGAGAGTTTTTCTGGGTTTGCTTTAAAAATCTGAGTTTTCTTTTAATCCATTTACAAAATGAAAACATGAAAATTATGGATCCTGAACAACCATGTAATTAGATTAAGGTGCTGAATATCAAATAATTGTTGTCTAAGTGGTCTGGTTTTGGAACCACTGGGTTTGAAGGTTTCTTGAAGAGCTTAATATTACTTAAACGACTTCAATATGCATTATCTGTGCTACCATAAATCACAGAGAGAGTATTCTGAAACCTGGAAAGAAGCCTTGGAAATAATCTTTATCCTCCACACTGATATCCACCTCCTATTCCTCTGGTGACTAAAGCATCTTCATCTACATGAACCACATGCTGGCTATGGGAACAAAACCTGTCTATGATGACCCATCGGCACCAGCAGTTGAAATCCGGGCAGATCTTTGGACCTTTAAGATGTGTTACTGTGATACCATGCTCTGAATTTGGATCAGTGCAAAATATAAGCCATTCCTTTTCCCAGGCTTCTCGGTAGCAGGACGGTGTCAGAGGGCGTAAATCATGGCATCTCTAGCAGGGTGCGTGCAGGCTCCACTGACATTTTCACAATTTAAATCATCTTGAGTAATAACCCTTTTAAGATGACTAATGTTACTGATTTTCCTGCATTAATAATAGTGCCGAACACAACACAAGAGGTGAAAAAAATCACTAGTGTACGAGGTCACATTTTAAACCAAATGTATGGTCATCATTAACTCTTTCTGGTAAAGTTCAGCTCAAGTCAGGCAGCGCCTCACCTGTCAGCCTCCCATGGTCTCTTTCCTCATTGCTTTTCCTTTTTTCCTAAAAAACTCCATAAAAGATAACATCCTGGGCCTTACTGCTTCCTGGGGGTTCTGTACTGTTTTAAACGCGGATAAGGATGGTGAACTCAATTTGCTAGTCTCACATCTATAAAACCTAACATATATAATTAGTCCTCCTATAGAACAGATTCAATTGATCCAGGAAATTGTTAGTTAAAATTAACTGGCATCAACAAGTGTACTATGCTTTAAAGATATATGATTTCTAAGTTGATAAATAGCTACAAAGTATTTTAATTCCTTATGGATTTGCTGTGAGAATATTTATGAAGCTTGAGTTCTGCTTGTAGCTGAAGATGCAAAGGGCATACAATAGGCTTGGATAGGCCTTGATTTTTATTCATTCCTTGAAATGTAGCCATTTACAAGAAATGGACTGGGAGTATCTTGTACACATGCCATAGACAGGCACATTTTATGAACAAGCCATTGTTATCTCTGGGTTCCCATCATAAGCTGAGTCTTTTTGCTTTGCTCAGTGCCTCAATCAAAAAGCCTTCCATCTTAGAACAGGGTATGCTGAGTTCTCAAAGGTACACACTGTTTGTTAGAGGTGTGGAAATGAAGACCCGTGGTCTCACCAGATTTCACTTCTAGCCTTTGCCTACAACCCTTCAAAGGAGGCCTGCTCTTAGTTCTCAGGATGAGAGTTAATTCTCATCGAAACAGTAAACCACTCTGCTAGTCATCATTATTATTTTATTGACTGATGTCTGGCTATAAACTATGATAAACTCAACTCAAGGAAACTTAAAACTTTGAGTGAAAGCTACATGGAATTACAAAATTTATCAATATTTAGTATTTTTCCTTATTACAAAAAATCATAAATATAAAATTTTAAATAAAAGTATAAAAAAGAAAAAAAAACCCTCCCCAAATCCTATCTCCTGTGACAAACACTGTCAGCATTTTGATAAACAACTTTTGGACCTTCCTAACATTCATTCACTCATGTACCCTGCACAAATATGCACAATCTATGCACACACAAAATCACTCATGCACACACAATCACATGCACACTCAAGCACCTGGCATACATATGCAAACCATAACACAATCATATACATATACACTTACACACTATGTATTCATGGGCACAATGTGTGGACACGTCATATGTACTCGCAAGCACACACCCTACACTTATATGTACACTGCATGCAATACCACACACACACCACATGCACATTCAAATACCTTGCACCTATACACACTGTATGACTCATGACATGCACGAGTGTGTGCACATACATACACACACACACACAGATCACATTAAGAAGCTGCTTCACCATCTGCTTTTCCATTTAACAACATGTTAAGGCAATCTTCACGCTACAACAGATTTACTGGTTTTGAGTGGCTAAGTAGCACTCCACTGGATGATGGAGAAAATAAGAAGAAACCAGCATCTATGTAATGTATTAACAATTTTGAAGTTCAATATTTATTTGTTAGGTGGTATTGGTAATTTCTGGAGAGAGTTAAGGATGTTTTTCATTAGCAAACTCTCCTAGCTGTGATATTAAACAGATACACTAAAGTGAAATATTCAAATTGTAGTAATATGATATATGGCTGCCAGACCATGCTATTTAATAGTTAATTATATAAACGGACTAAAACCCAACACTGGCTTCTCCCTTTACTTCAGACATATGTATCACTACACTACTTATGTGAAGATTGTTTTCTGAACAGAGAAACTCACATAGATATAATTAATCAAAACAAGAGAATATTTTAATGCCTTCCCCAAAGTAAGTAACGCAGCATACAAACCTTTTACTGAGTCTCACTTGAGTAATTACCCAACCAATATTTCTCATTAACACTCATTTCTCAGCAAAGATTTTATAGCTGATAGTTTTAGTAAGGCTTTGTATTAATAAGACTTCATTAACTTTTCAAAATATATTATAGTTCACTTCCTGGAATGATCAAGTCTTCTCAGATAGCATTAGACCTGAGCGACATGGGTGTACATCAGTACAGCGGCAGGAGACTCCCCCATTGCACTGTAGACTCTCTTTAATAAAACAAAACAAACAATAAAGCCAATACAGTTCTAAAGAGATGTGCTGTTTTCTTGGACAGCCAGAACGATCTGTTTGCATGCCTTCCATTTACACTTGGGGCAACGTGGGAGGTGACTGCACCTTTCACTCTGATGCTGTCAGAGGAAGGAAAGACCCGGAAGTGGCTGAGCTGTCTAGAGCAGATGGCACCAAGCAGCCTTTGGGGCAGGGGCTCTTAGGGAGTCATGTTCACAGGCTCAGATGTTCTGGAAAAAAGCCAGAAATGTCAGCGCGCCAGCAGAGAGGGACTAGAGGAGGAATCAGGACGGTACCATCTTGTATATGATCTTGGCTTCTAAAATAAGAATGGACACCCATGTTTGGGTACAGAATCTGGATGGGCGTAGAGATATTTTGAGAAAACAATGAATAAATGTATTTAAAAAAGAACCTTGATATAACTAAGGGTAAGACAAAAGCTTACCCCATGCAACAAATTCAAGAAAGTGCTAAAAAGCTGTCAAAATGGGTTTATCTTTTCTATAACACTGTACTTTCTTTGCTGAACAAAAGTTGACAGACAAAAAAAAAAAAAAAAAGCAGGATTGGCTTGCTCACTTTTTATAAAAAGGAAAACAAATCCCCTTGAGAACTAGGCTTTGGACTTGCTAATCCTTATCTCTGCAGTGTGGGTCAGAACCTAGCACCTGGACACACCTGTGTAAACAGTAAACACCCATCCAAGACTTCAGGACCTAAAGGGAAATGTGTATGGAAGTACAGGTGCATAATGGTAGCCCGCTGAGTCACATGTGAGTAGGAAATCGGCCAATCGCTCGGAGGGACTCATGCTCTAAGTCCATCTGTGGGTACTAATGGACTCGTGGGGCTCACAGTAGAAATGCTGGTTCTGTGGTTGCTCAGAGTGAAGACTGGGTGATGGCTCTGATAGATGGAGTTTAATATGAGTTAATTAAGGTGCTGAAGACACATTCTGGAAAAAGGGATAATGAGAAAATATCCTGGAAGGCTAAATGAGATTAAAAAGGAAAAAAAGGTTCTGACAGATTTGAAGGTGTCACATTTCAGCAGGATGTTGTTAATTAAACAGTTTATTGTATTTGTTTTACATTTTATTAGCTATTGATTTTGTTTTTAAACCATCATCAAGTTGTGTTAAAACCTTGTCAAAACTTTAATTTTATTTCTCAGCTTTTAAAGCTATGTAGTGCATTTGCATCCTCCAAAAAATGCAGTTGCTAACAAAATTTTAGAATAACCCCTGGTGTCGAGGGTATCTTGTTAACATTTTTCTAATTGTCAGAACTAAAAAGAGTTTAAAAAAGGAAGAGGAGATGGTAGTAATTAAACATTTAGTATGAAATAGTCTACTATAAAAATTAGTTGCTCAAAATTAGCATTTAGTTTAATCAATGTAAATATATATATTCTCACATGTATTCCATGAAGGGCCAGATAAAGATATACAAGGTTTTTTTTGTTGTTGTTGTTTTTTGTTTTTTGTTTTTTGTTTTTCGAGACAGGGTTTCTCTGTGTAGCGCTGGCTGTCCTGGAACTCACTCTGTAGATCAGGCTGGCCTGATCCACCTGCCTCTGCCTCCCAAGTGCTAGGATTAAAGGCGTGCGCCACCACTGCCTGGCTAAGTTTTTTTTTTTTTTTTTTTTTTATGTCTTGGATAGTTTAGACATTAAGAACATTCTGTCAGTACCAGCCTGGTAGTGCATGCCTATAATCCCAGCACTTAGAGGTGGAGGTAGGATACTGGATTTGAAACCAGCCTAGATTATAAGGGAAAAACATCTCAAACAAAACAATAAAACTAAACAAAACAATAAAACTAAACTAAACAAATAACTCAGCACTCAAACAAAAACATAATGCAACAAAATAAAAAGGAGACAAGGGGACATGTATAAAATAAGTGTCCTATGCTCCACTAGAGCAGATCCAAGGACCTTGCTAGATAGAAGTCTACTGTAAACTCCTGGCTTGAGTGCAGCTTCCCTTGGACTGGTATCCACCTAGACCTCACCATGTTCTTCCTCCACCACTCATGGCTCCAGCAGGTGTCCCTTGCTCTGGAAGGCTTCCTACCACCTCGTTCTTAGATTCTCTGTACTGTAATTGCTTGCATGTTTACCTGTGCTTCCCTTAGCGTGAAGCCCTGTGACAGTAGGTGCTCCTTCTCAGCCAGATTGCTAACTGTGTTCTCAGCACACTGCAAGTTAGTGCTGAGCACAGAATCAGCAAGGGAAAACTCAACATTGGTGTCAGGGAGGAGGGACGGGCACAGAGGAAGGCTGGCAGACAGGAACAACAGGAAGACTTCCCCACCACAGCACATAAAGCAACTCATATTTAAGACTTACCTGCCAGAAACTAATGTGGCTGTCGGTGTTTGAGTAGGTGGCAAGATAACGCCCATCAGGAGCAAAGGACACTGCAGTGATTGGTCCCTTGTGCCCGTGGATTGTCTGAAATAAAATTCATGGGCCATCAGTGACATGCATTCCAAAGAGCTCTTACAAGTACTTCTGTGAACATAATGTTGAACAGGTGATATCACAGATACTGGATACTGAAAACAGCAACATTCTTTATTTATAAAATCAGGTTATAAAAATCAAAAAAGTGAAAAACATTCTTCATGTATGTAATGCCATTAATCTTGTTTTGAGGAGTGGGTCTGTCTTCTACAGTTTGAACGTATATGAGCCCAAAGAGAAAGTGGACTTTCTTTACCAGTGGACAAACCAGACTTAAATATTCACATTAAAGGCTGTAATTTTGCACCAGTGAGAATGGTGTGGTGGCTTACTCTTCATTGTCAACTTGACAATATCTGCAATTAACTAAAAGCCAAATGGCTGGGTACACATGTGAGGGGTTTATTTATTTATTTATAATCCTTTTAAGCAGGAGGACTGGCTTCTAATCTAGATCTTTGAGGTGGGAAGACACGCCTTTAATATAAATCTTTTGAGCTGGGAAGATTCATTTTTAATATGAACCACACTTTCTGCTGTCAGCCTATAAAAAGGACATGGGAAAAGGAAACTTACTCTCTCTGGCTGCATACTCTGGCTCACTAGCTCATTCCTTCACTGGTGTTAGAGCCTACTTCTTTGGGATTCTGGTGCATACTGAAGACCACCTGACACACCCAACGGTATGGACTGAACAGCTACTGGATTCTTGAACCTTCCATTGGTAGCCAGCCATTGTTGAACTAGCTGGATCACAGCCTGTCAGCCACTCTAATAAATCCCCTTCATGTAGAGACAGACTCATCCTGTCTGTTCTGTTCTTCTAGTGAGCCCCAACTAACAAAAAAAACCAACCAACCAAACAAACAAACAAAAAAAAGAATCACCAAAAATAACCAAGGAACTTGCTTATCTGAAGCGAAAGCCAAGCTAAACTATATTGTAATCTCCTTGATGTGAAACAAGAGAAAAATTCATTTCAACTCCTCAATAATTACACAATTTTCATGTTTTACCCTTAATTTGACACCAATAACACTGTTCTTAACTGTATACAGCTACAATTAGTCCGCATATGTACATGTGCACACTGGAGGTATGGGCACATATAAATCATGTTAACAGGGACAGTCTTGAACCTGCGCCAATAGTTATCATTGATTTAACCATGAATAATAAAAAGGAAGGTCTATTTTAGAGCAGGTCTCTGATAAAAGGTCCTTACCAATAAAAAATACACTCATCTGATGGGGTTAATACTTCTATAAAATACTGCATGCTAAGGAAATTAGAATAATAGTATAAGCTAGCCACATTCTACTCTTAGACACCATACCTTCACTATGCTAGCTAATACCCAGGGCCTTCTCTTTGTCTGTAACGGAGCAGGGAATGAATCTCAATGGGCAAAGACTTGTGATGTCATTTGGGTCATACATGTTGTAAATTTTTATAAGAAATTTTATATAATTCATATCTGAAAGTTCAAGTGAGGAAGACTAGGGAGGACAGAAAGACATGAGCCAAGCACATTTCTTAATGGTCTTTGCTAGCTTCTTTCCTGTCATTTGATTTGATGGTCAAGGTACTCAAAAAGAGAATGTTATTCTGGTAATATAGGGCTGGGCTTTAGGCAGCAGGGGGAATGGGAACCGAGTTACACTGTCTGAGTTTGCATTTGCCTCACTACTTACTCACTGTGGAACCAGAGTCACACAATCTAACCTCAGAGTATCAATATCTGTAGTTCAGGGATGATGATATTGATAGTGGTTATGTGTGTGTGTGTCAAAGAGCTTTGTGGCAATTAAATAAACTAATATACATATTGTAATCTTCACAATTCTTAGCACATAATAAACTCAGCAAATATTACTAACATTTTTTCTTATGCTTATTTACCTAGGAATGACCACACAAATGTTAACAATCACATAACTCAATTACTTAAGTATAGTGTTTTTTTAAAATGACCCCTGCCCTAAAAGTCTAGAATGGTTTATGCCCAAATCAGGATCACTAGGCATCATAGATTGCTTAAAAACAGACCTCAGACTGACATTAGTAAAGACCGGTGGGAGCTATCCATGGTGCTGGCAACAAGCATGCTAAATAGAGCAGTGGGTACACGTGCTGAACAGCTACTGAAGGAAACCAGTGCAATCAAACAGCACGAGAGAAATTTTCAAAAAAATTAAATGTCAACTGGCACTTACTAGACCAGCTTAGAGAACTCAATGGAAAAGCACTTTGGTTTTTCAAGATTAGTACCCAGATCTGGAAACAACAACAAAAGACAGACAAATCTCATTTCCTTGGAGCCAATTGAAATCTCTGTGTTTGGTTAAGATGATTGGTGAAACCTTGGTTTATAATAGAGGATCATCAAAGCCAAATTATTATTATTATTACTATTATTATTATTACTATTATTATTATTATTATTATTATTATTATTATACTGTGATTGAACCCAGGGCCTTGAACAAGATGCAAGCACTACCACTAGATATCCTCAGCCCTGTACAATAGATGTATTTTGTTTTCCTGCAAACTGTTTAAGAAGGTTTGGGCCTGCATTTCTAACTTACCATATCTTATGTGAACTGAGCTGCTCAAGAGCTGGGTCTGGCTTACACATGGCCACTTCAGCTTGGACACTTGCTTTTCACTAGTGTAGAACTGAGAAGAGACCTATGGGCCAGACAAGTTCTCCTATAGAATACGGGCCTTTCATTGTGAATATATGATTCAAAACAGTTTTCTCCATGCTCTGGAATCTGATTACTCAACTAAAACCATAACCAGAGTACAAATTTTTCCAAAAACACATTGGCCCTTCTTGAAAGCCTCAGTGTCCAACTGAGTGAGGGTAGAGAAAGCACATTCTGGGCCGTGACCCTTTCAATATCCACACAGAATGCAATATCTGCTTCAGATCAGCATCCTGTCTTAATTAGCAACAAGTGGGCTTTAAGCCAGGTACCCACAGAATGTCACCTCTAACACCCAAGTAGCACACTTTCCAGGGAAAGTCATCCCTGCAGAAAACTAGACACCAGGTCCACAACTGCCCCGCTCAGGATACATTTGGCCAGTTCACTCTATGTCATCATGTACTACAGAGACTAGCGTCCAGAACATCTACATGATGGACAGCTCCACGTGAGGCGACATGGCTTCTCTAACAGATGCCATAAAAGTTCTTTCTGGTAATATTTTTGGAGAGAGGGAGTGAGGCAGTCAGGAAAATAGTTTGCTTACTAGACACACTTCTTTTTATGGTGAAACAGTTATTACATAATCCAATGGTATTTCCTTTACTGCCAGGAAGCTTCGAACTAAATTTATGCTCAGTTTGTATCTAGTAATAAATACTGCATATGGGTTGTGCTCATCTTCCGCCTGTTTTTAATCTAAGTGGTTTGAAGACCAGACATACACCAAGTTAAAATAAATACTTCTTTGAAGTCTGTTTTGAACTAAGTAGGATTACCATTTATATCAGGTGAAAGAAAACACATGCAAGCAGCCCACAAATGCAAGTGTGCACTTGCGCGCGCACCCACACATGCATACACGCACACACGCGTGTGATGTGATGCTGCTGAGTTCCCACAGAGATGTCTCTAAAGAGATCTACACAAGGTCCAAGAGCATAGCTGCAGCTGACACACAGGTCTCTTGTGGATGAAGCAATCTGACGGGAGCAGGCCAGATGTTCTGCAGTACACAGTGTGGTACAGCTGCTGAGGTCATCAGTGCCTCAGCCTGGGTGGTGCTTTGGCCTCCATTCTAATGAAATGTTGCCTTTCGTTCAGATTCTCTGGACTTGAGAATTGGTGCAGACATCACCTGAACTAACTTTAAACTCAACTCCCACACTGCATTAAACACCTAGGTGTGGACGATCCCACTGAACTTGTTAGTGCCTTGTGAGGCAGCAACCCCAGTCTCAGAGGCTAAACAACTAAAAGCCATTTTCAAAACAACAGGTGTCTAAGGGTGGTCTGGCTGCCTTTTTATGTACAAATGAACACCAATGTCTTGTCATGTGTGTTTTTCCCCCAAAGGTATTTGTGTATGGAAAAGATAGAGATAGGATGAAGAAAACTGTCTACTTTTGCAGTTCTAGGAGGAATAAGAAATTCTGCAATTGTCCCAGTCAGAAGACAGAATACTCCATGGTCCAACCCATTGCCTAATGAAAGAAAACAACCCAAGGGACAAGACTAATCATGAGCACTGCTTATTCCTCTCACATGGCTCTGTTCTTATCTATGTGGTTGAGACTCAAACAAAACATTTTGTTACTTTTAGCAAAGTTAGAAAAATTTATGAAAGTGGGTAAATTTTATTATCATAAATATGCAAAAGATTTACAAAGAATTGACCATGTATTTGCAAATAGTAGATAGATCAGACATTGGTAGATGATGAACAGATGGATGGATAGATGGATGGATGGACAGACAGATGGATGGATGGACAGATGGATGGACAGACAGACAGATAGATAGGAACATGGCCTACATGTCACAGCCTCAATGTCTTGGAGACTGAGAAAGAAGTGTCTACTTTGGGAGAAGCATGGCTGAACCTGGAGTAATAAGGTAGATGTAATTTGAGGACACTGGGAACTCTGTTCCCAGTGGCTACACATGTCCACAGAAGAACCAGTTATGTTTTCCACAGGGGCACCTTCCCCCAGAATGCACTGCAACAAGCAGAAGACAGGTGTGCAACTTAGGTTTCATAAGCACAAACATGGGAGATTCCTGAAGTCAAAAAATGCCTGAACAAAGTGTCCATTGGTCTATGGAAAGAAGAGATAGATTGGAGATAGCCATAATACTCAAGAAATGGGCAGAGAAAAAGCGCAGAGTCCTAGAAAGGCAAGAACTAGCAATATGGACACTTTTTTTTTTTTGGTACTAATAGCATTTAATGAATACCATGAATGCCACTGTGGGTAAAGCTCTGGTCATTTTGTGCAGTGTTTTTTTTTTTTTTAATTTTACATATTCGTATTTATAGCAGAAAAATCAGAAAGAGATGTGGAAGAAAAGAGTTCAGCATAAGATTTGCATGTCTTTCCAGGATGCCAACACAGGAAGTCACACATTTCATGGCAGGTTGGCAAGGAGATAACTTCATAGCAGGGAGGAAACAAAGGCAGACAGTCTTCCTTGCTGGGCAAGGAAAAGGCTTACTTAAACACAGCCATTTCAGATGAGTTCAAAAGTTAAGACTAAATTATACCCAAGGAAAAATATTCTCTGTTCTTTTCTTCCAAACAATCAACTAAGGAAAATTTCAGCAGCTATATGAGTCATCTCTTTGTTCCAGGAGACAAGTGACAGGCTGGGCAAGTCACTAAGGAAGACACTAAGCTTACATCCATTAACCAGAGAGTCACCTCACTGTGGCTGCTCACAAGGCTTACATCATAACACCATCAAACAGTGGATCGGCTGACTATGGCTAGTCCCAAGGCTCATGTGGACTTACAAACCATGGCATGGAGCACGCTCAAGCCTTTCTGGGCAAGCACTCTTGGGACCTTGTGAAGTTGCCAAAAGGACATTTTTAAAAAAATTCAGCAATAAGACCTATTTTTACAGACAGACTTATATTTCCAATTTTTTCATTTTTTTTTCATTTTTTATTGGATATTTTATTTACACTTCAGATGCCATCCCCTTTCCCTTCCCCCCCCCCGCTTAGAAAACCCCTATCCCATGCCCCCTTTTCCTTTTTGCATGTATACATTTTTTAAAAAAATGTTAATTAAAGGCTTTATAAGTTTGGTAATGCTCAATCAGAGGTGTAACCCACTACCCAACCTAGATAATATCAACTATCTTTGACTGGTGGAGATACGTGAACATCTGCCTCCCTGTCTCCCCCCTCCAGGCAGTGGTGGCACACGCCTTTAATCCCAGCACTTGGGAGGCTGAGGTAGGTGGATTTCTGAGTTCGAGGCCAGCCTGGTCTACAGAGTGAGTTCCAGGACAGCCACGGCTACACAGAGAAACCCTGTCTCAAAAAAATCCAATTTTTTTCTTAATCTTGAACTTTATCAGTTTTCCATGGTTATTACATTTCACAATAGTAAATGTATAAGAAACTAAAGACTTTCCTAGTGTAATTCTAAAACCAAAAAAAAAAAAAAAAAAAAAAAAAAAAAAAGCCATACCATTAGAAACTAGGAAAGATGATAGCGAGTTGAAATGAACGTGACTCTCTTTGCATATGTGCATACATATTTGGTTCTTCAGTTTAATGTGCAGATTCTTTTACTAACGATCACAATGGCCAATTTTACTCTGCTCTAAGTGTCATCAATTCATGGAATCATAAGCTAGAATCGATAAAAAATACACTGGGTATTCTGCTGCAATGTCTTCTAGACATATGCTGTATATTTAATCAGCATTGCCTATAGATTTCTCAAAAAAATTTACTTCAGTGGAAAGTGAATTAAACATCCTATTACTGAGATTACCTATAGAGGAAGGTATATTTAATGTTCTTAAATACAGGGCATGTAGGAGACCTGTATGCCTAAAACTTCGTGTCTTTAATGCCTAATGAGGAGTGAAACTGAAACCTAAAGTTCATGTTGATGCCATTACAAAGGTGAAAGCGGAAACATTTACAGCGTTTTCACTATTTCTACACCAGTGGAGTATCATTCCTACAGAAAAAAAAAATCAAAAGGCTATATTGCTTATGTCATAAGGATTATCAGTATGTAGATACTAAAACACTATTTAATTTATCAATGTCAGTTAGTTTATCCCCAAATGACATATAAATCACTGTTAGTAACTGCAAATGGACAAAAGGGCTGGAGGTTTTTTTTTTTTTTTTTTTTTTTTAAAGGAATAGAGTCCTTTTACTTGGCTTCCAGTAATAAAACTTATGGTAGCCAACTTTATGGTATTTACCCTTAAGTCTATTCCCATTAAGATGTTCAAATGATACAAATATACTTGTCTTCTCCTCAAATGTCTATTTGTTTCAATCAGACAGTGATAGAAAATAATTCAATTCACTGACTAGTTTCAGTGCATCCTGTTAGGAAGACGCCATACAGGTTGACCCTCATTCCAGACTTGGCATAAGATATAATCAAAAAGCACCACCTCAGCCTTCTTCTGAAAAGAAGATAAAGAGATTTAAAAAAATACCCATTTTTCAATCCTCAAGTCTGTTTGAAATCACTGTAACCTCACCAAGGGGCTTATGTGCTGAGACCTTGGAAAGGAGCTGAGCCAACGAGAAAGGCAGGGCTCCCTTGGAGACTAGAGCAGTCACCTTCATATTCTTTTATTTTGTAAGACATTTTGTGTGTCCAGAGAGAAAGAGGCAGGCTATGAATTTTATAATCATTCTTTTCCTAAGAACTTCCTTTCTTTGCCTGTAGAAGACACACAACTAAATGGATCCATGAAAAACCACTGGCACTGAGGACTGCAGAGGAGAGCTGCCGATCAATGTGGAAGAACCACCGTCCTCCTTGGGCTGAGGTGTCTGTGAGCCAGCCCAGTCTCCCTCCATCCTGCCCAGTGAAGGAACCAAGGCAGCTTCGTGTTGTGTTCAGAGGTTTAAACTCCTGCAGGTGAATCCAGGACAGGGGCTACTGCATTGATTGCTCTTGCCTGACCAGCAGACCCTGTGTGTTCCCACATGTTTGTAAGACAGCTAGAAATCTATGTTCCCTTTAGACTGGGTTTCCTGTGGGTTTGTTCTGAATTTGAAATCTTTTTGCCTCAGCCTCCTGAGTGCTTCAGTTATAGGCATTTGTCACTACACTGGGCTATGGAAACACAGATACAGACACACACAGACACACACAGACACACACACACACACACACTTTTAGTCCCATCTATTTTTTTTAGAAATACTTGTACAAATGAGTCCTCTTGTTAAATCCCTTCCTTTAAGGAACTATGATGAGTCAGTGGATATGCCCTTTCAGTTTTATTTTTAAGAGTTTGCATTTATTATTGCTTGTGTCTATATATGACTGTGTTGGGGGGGTGCATGGAGCATGTGTGAAGGTCAGAGGACATGTTTGTGGAGTTGATTCTTTCCTTCTACCTGTTTTTGATTGCTTTTAAAGACAAGGTCTCCCTTTGTAGTTCAGGGTCTCCTGGAATGTGCTATGTAGACCAGGCTGGCCTCAAACTCACAAAGCTTTGCCTGACTCTCCCTCCCAAGCACTGGGATTAATGATGTGTGTCACCATGCTGGGCTCTCCTTCTAACCTTTAACATGAGTTCCAGGGACCTATCAAGGCTCCAGGCTGGTGCAGAAAATGTTTGGTTTTTTTTTTTTTTTTTTTTTTTTTTACCTATTTATTAATCATTTCTCCAGCCTATCTTTTCAGACTCTGTGTTAGCTCATCTATAAAATCACAAAACTTATCAGTTCTGTTTTCTAGAGTGAGCAATTTTGAAGCTCCTTGTGCCAATTTTTAAACAGTGCACTTGTTCCAAAAATCAGAGTTGTCAGATGACTTTAAATGTTAAAATAGTAAGTTTAAAACTATATGAGACATGTGTGTTTCCCCAAACCGTGCTTTGCTTTATAATAGGAACAGAGACATCATTTAATAGAGGGTAGTTGTTTTTATGGCTTGGGATCGAGACTAGTTGTTCTGGCTTGGTTTCCACAGTAATGAAAAGCAATTTGGAAAAGAAAGGCTTTCATGTCTATCATGAGGGAAAATAAGACAGGAGCTCAAGGTAGGAACCTGGACCTAGAAACTGAAGCAGGCAGCATGGGCACATGCTGCTATTGGCTTGCTCCTTGTGACTTGCTCAGCTACTTGCCTCATACAGCCCAGGCCCACCTGCCCAGAGACGACACTGCCCTCATTGAGCTGGGAAGGATATAGGGAAAAAGCATAAAATGCTATTTTCTATATTTTAATATATGCCTTATTTCAAACATAGAAGTCTTGGCACAGGTGTATAGCTCAGGGGTATAGCTTGTTCTTAGAGAGTATAAGGTGATAGGTTTGATTCTCAGCACACACATGCAACAACAACAATGACACCAATGACGACAACAACAACAAAAAACCCAAACCAAAGTCAAACACATACTAGTCTTAATATGAAATGGTGTTGCTTTGGAATTCTGCTTATAAAAATTCTTCACAAAATTTAAGCAAATGAAGAAACAAAAATCATAGAATGGCTAATTCCTGAAGTTTGGCTGTGTTCAAGTTTTGCATCAATGAGTACATTAGTCAGTTTACACAAGTTCACTTCACCAGGGTCTCATCAGTATTTAACTTTTATTTGATGTCTTAAACAGTGGTAAGAAAAGTTGCAGTAAAATGTATATTTTACTTACACAAATAAGATGGCTGACATTTTAAAAGTAAGGCTCCTGTCACTAGTTGTTAGGACTGTTTAGAATGTGAATTGTACTTCAACTTCAGGCAGCAGTAAATCCAAGGACAATAGTGAGTGACTCTGACAATAGTGCATAAAATACATTTATCACTGAAATGACATGCCGGCTGCCAGTCAGTATGTGTCTCTCATTTGTTAGGGGCTCTCCTGCTGTGACTCCCTCATTACAATTTGCTTTCACTTCCTGGGCAAATGACAAGTAGAAAATGAGGCAGTTTCTTTCTTGACCAAACTTAATCCAGAAAAAAATGGGATGACAGCTGCAGCCACCCAAGTGTTTCAGAACATTTTCCAAGTGTTTGTTGTGTACTTGAAACATCAGATCACAAGACGTGATGGACAAGAGGTTACCTCATCTTCCTAGTCTAAGGCCACAGGGTAAAAAAAAGTTTTAGAAACAGAGTATTTTTTGCTTATGATTTGGAGTACCCCATTCATTCAATTAAATAACTTTTGTTTTAGATACACACTGTTGAACATCTTGGATGCTTTAGAAAGAATATTCAGCTGAAGTCTGAGTCTGGAAAAGACAGGCCCTGTACTAGGTGCTTTGTTTCGACAATTTACTTGTAGTGTGTGTGTGTGTGTGTGTGTGTAAATGAAAATCATAGTCATGGGCATGGTTGTGTTTAATTTCTGATGTACCAATTTTTAGTGTTGGTTTGAGATAACTCAGTGTACAGTACATTATTCAAAAGCTGGGAAGCAATCACAAAAATGCTTACGTCCTTTCCACCAAAGGGTAGAGAAATAAACTGCAGAAATGAAGACTGCCCCAATGATCACTGTTGTCTGCAAAATTCTGTTCTGATATAAATAAACCCACCTTTCCAGTCAAATTCAAATCTGGGATTCTATAGGTACAAGTTTAGTATCACTTATCAACAAGGAAACATTGGAATATAGGTTCATGGGTGGATGTACACATGCTGAGTTAAATAATCCAGCCTCTCCCATAGCCACACACACAGCCCCACAAACACATGTGCGTACACATACACACACACACACACACACACACACACTCCTGCCTGTGGTGGTGACAAAACGGAATGCATTGCTATTATTCATCCAACTATAACTCCATAACCAGCACATTAAGTACAGCACATTATAATACCCCATGCCCATGAAAGCAGTTACACACATGTATGAACAGGAAAATACATCAGAAAAAAATAAATTGTGTGGCATGATGCTTGTGTTGCTACTGTCTGGAAGTAGTGAGAAATGGACTCACAGAAGGCTGGCTACTTAGAAACGAGAGGCTAAAAGGCTACGTCGTGGAATGCATTTTCTAGGTTCATCAGGCCTCAGTGGATACTGCTCCCACCAAGTCCCCTGGGGTACCTTAACCACAGCCTACCATCTCAGCCAGGAAGCCTTTCTTCCTGTAAACGGCTCCAAGTGTGCCTTTCCTAGAACTGTAGTCTATCACTCTGTAGTAGATCTGTGCATGTCGCAAGTGACAGTGCTTCCTTTCCAATAAGCCATACATTTTTGCTCAATTTATAATACTGCCTATTGATTCAGGATTGCCTGGCCAGAAGACTCTTAGCTTTTTCATTTTCTAGCTCTAAGTCTAAAATTATTTCTTATTGTCTGCTTGCATTTCTATTCAACCAAAAAGGTAGAAGGGATTTAAACAAATTCCAGAAACTGTAAATTCAAACTTCTATGCATGAGGAACTAGAAATTTATTTTTATACTAAATAAACAGGACAGCAACCATAAAGGGCACGAAATGAACCATAACACTTCTCTCTGAAGGAAACCTCTGGACACTTTGCAGAGCAGCCAAACCTCAAGAAAACCCTGAACTCACATAGCTTGGACCTACAATGCACTGTTAATTCTAGAAAGGTCTTTTTCATTTCTGCACCCTTGTGATTTGGTGAAGTACAGCTAAGTGTACTTTCTGATTCTCAACAAACTAATCCTCTTGCAAACATTACAAAATTACCAAAAACCAAAACGAGCAGGGCTGGGAGGAGATGCCAATCTGCCCACAGGAGAGTATGGTGTTACTTTTAATTAATGTAACATCCAATAGCAGGACCTGAAAATAAAAATGAATATTCAATAAAGGAATAAAAACAGGATTTTTCCATCATTTTAAATCAATACCTTCCTTACTAAGAAAAATATCAAATGAGATACTACAAGATTGGTAAAAAAGATATGAAAAAAGGAACATTATTACTTATTAAGCTCTTTCTTCCCCTTGGTCACTGAATTAATTGTTTTATGTCAGTCTTTAAAAATATAAATGTAATACTGGTTAATTAAACACAAATACTAATATATCTGTACAGCTCCTTCAGAGAGGAAAGAGTTTCAGAGTCTTTTGGTTTAAGAGCACCCTCCGTAACCCTGCCCGTGTATGTCTCCTGACACCGCCTCTGGTTATTGGCCGAGGTTTTGTTTTTTATGTTGAGCTATAGTGCTACTGTGAGATGAGAGCACAGGAATTTGTCACAGTCAATGTTGCCTTACCAATTTAAATTACACATTGAGAATTCATTTCATGCAGCACTCTTCATCAAAACACTTGTTGAATATATTAAGAGACTGCTGGCATCCTCCTGCATTAATGCATGGCTGGCACTACCTAGTATGTGGCGAGTTTGGTAATCCCAGCCACTAACCACCTGAAGTCTGAAACTTTGTAGCTTCTAAATAAAGAGAAGTTATTCTAGCCGGGAGTTCCTGAGACTAAGGGAGTGCTGGGGCAGCAGGCATTTTCTCTTTCTGTGATGGTTGCTATGGTGCATAGTTCACAGGAAGTCTACTTACTGGAATGGGGTTGAAATCCTTGATAAGAACAGGGCTTCTAAATCACATTCTTACATAATTTCGACTAATTTAGACTAATAAATTGCTTAAAATTGCTCAAATATATTTTGCCACAAGAGTTTAAGATTTAGTTATTTGAGAGAAACTTCATGTAAAATAACAAAAAAAGAGAACAAACTCCTATTCTTGAGATGATAAATCATGCAAAATGACCTAAAAATCAACAGAACATTAAAAAGAAGGGGCTCGGGTTGCTGCACCTCTAGAAAACCTGGAGTGTACATGAGTTTTCAGTTAGTTAACAAACACACATGCAAATATGCCCTTAAACACCAATGGGGCAATAGTCCTAATTGTTCTCTTTTAACCAACAACATAAAATGTGTGTCGTACCAGCTAGGAAGAGTCTGAGTCCCCGAGAGCTTATCATACACTGACAACAATGTATCTGCCTGATTCTTGTAGAATATGTATCCAGTAATGTAAAGAGCATCCTGGGGGACGACTGCTCACTTTACAGGAAAGTACCATTCTGTGAAAGGGTTTCCTATAAATCAGCATGAACAGGAAAAAAAAGAGACACACATCCCCCTTGCTTAGACAGAAGCCCCTTCTGACTGTCTGAGCTAAAGTGCTCTGCTCACACAGAACCTCCCCAGAGCTAAGAGCTCAAACAGCCCATCTAGGGAGACCTGGGCAAATTAGATACATTTCTGCATTTCTTTTTGATACAAATTCAATTTTTTAAGAGCTTTTCCCCCAGACAAGATGCCAATTTCAAATCTCAGTCCTCAGTGATTTGGCTTCACTGTGGTCAGCATTTTCCTGCTTCTCGGGCAGCCTGGTCTCATGATAGCAAGTGGCTTCATTCCCAAGAAAAATAAATGGTAAAAAGAAAAAAAAAAAAAAAAAACCAACCTAAATTGATGAGTATGTCGAACTTGTTATGTGTGTGTTGGCTTGTTTTTGAGACACAGTCTCATTATGTTGCTCTGCTAACCCAGAATTCTTCACGTAGACCAGGCTGCCTTTGAACTCAGAGCTTTGCCTGCTTTTGCTGGAATTAAAAGCCTGAGCAACCACATCTGGCACAAACTGCTTTTTTTGGTTGGTTTTTGGTTTTATTTACATTTTGAGCAACGCTAAGTTTAGGCAGAAACTTCAGCAAATCTTTGATTTCTGGATGCCAAGTCCTTGGTGTCAGATGTGCTTCCTCAAGCCCATCAGAATTTACATAAACAGTCTGGTTATTCTAAAATAACTCAGAAGGCTTCCCCATCGCTTAGGAGGTCAACTGATTAGTCTACTCAGGGAGCTGCTCTCCACGCCCAGTTACTTTGCTTCCTTCAACTTATTTCACATGTGCCACAGACAGATCATAGCATCAACCACCTGCAATATTAGTGCACTGTAGCTTTGACTTTAGGAGGAACAAAACAGTTTCAAGAATTGCTGGTCATTGGCATAGTGAGCCAGACTGCATGGGAGTCTCCATCTTTGACAACTCTGGCTAAACTTCAGACTTTTTTCATTCATGGCCAAACATAGGGCATATAGCTAATCCGGCCATGGGATGCCCTTTACCAAAAATCTTAACAAATGCTATAGGTCCTTGACCATCTTGTCTCTGAAGTTGAAGATCAGTGGAATACTTGGAAAGTAACTGATCAGCCACAGGACTGAAGGAGACAGAGCACAAGAAGTCTGTTATACTTCACCATTATCTGAGGAGAAAGACTGTTTCCTGTAGCAGCTCTCACCTGGTACTCAGAGGTTCTCCATTAGCATCCCAGTTCCATATAGGCCTAAACTTAAACTTAATTCTTACTCCAAATCAATATTTGAGACATTTTAGAAAAAGAGTTAACTATCAATGTTAGAAATGCAGTATTTTCTATTTTTTTTTTTTTAGATAAAATTCAAGCATTATTTTATTGGTAAAATTGGGAACTAGTGAAGAGCTAAGCTACCCTTGGGTTTAATCAACAGATAAGGACAGTAGTTCATTTAACTAAAAATGTGGCATAGAGGATGAGAGGTAGAGAGATAGCAAAGAAGGAAATAGCATGAGCAAAGAAAGGGCTTAAGGTCACAGAGAAAAGCTGATTGGTGCAAATAAAAATAAGCCAGTCAGTGTGGCCTGAGGTGAGGCTGGGACAGTTAGCAGGTAAAAGCAGAAAACCATGCAGAAGCAACTTTTACTTTCTAAGTATTATGAAGTATTATTTATATTATATAGTATAGTATACATTATAGTATCAATATTTCTGTTAATTTAGTATTTATAGATTTACACTTCAAAACCATTACAGAAAATTTCAAATTATATACAATAGATCAAAAATGAAAATATCAGTCATGATGACTTTATTATGATTAATCATACTTGCTCTACCTTGACCTACCTTCTTGCTCTTCCCACACTGACCTGAAGTAAATCTTTAAAGCCCTAAGATCCTATCAGTGGGAGATCTGATTTTGAGCTGACTTTCTGATGTTGAGGGAAGGGCTCACAGCTAATGAGAGGCCGCCAGACTGCAGAGCCCCTGATGACTTACAGAAGCTTAGGATTTCTGCTGGACTCTGGTCCACAGCGCAAAGTGTCCCCTCCCTCTAGGTGGCCTGGCAGCAGCTTCTGCTGTTCTTTACCCATATCCTCTATCAGAACACTACTATGCTGTGGTCTGCAAGCAGTCATGAAGGTCTTGGGTGAAGAGAGTCATTGGTCTTCAGCTTACCTACCTGTGGTTTTATAGATTTCATACAAAATTCAATAGTGTTTTATATCAGAATTTCTGTTTAGTTTCCTGCTTAGATGACCTAACATTATTAATAAACAACATTACTGTAAGCACCAAGAAGTCACAGCTTAAATAATGATGCCGATGTTATAAGAACTGTCTACTTTCCTTATGAAGAAAGATATTAGTTTCCCTGGGTCCCATCAGCTCATTTAGAAGACACTTACTATGGATTTGAGTGTGAAAAGATTCTAGTGTAAAATCAAATGTTGTTTAAAGATGAACAAACTTGGCCATGTGAGCAGCAGCATCTGGGTTTACCAGCAGAATGTTCAAGACTTAAACACTTTTGACTTTTACTAGCAAGGGAATAGTAGTCAAAGGAATTAAGATAAGTGTGGCTAAGTTTATTTTAAAAGTAAAATTTTTATGAATAAGAAAGAATGGAATGACCAATATTATAAGTCATTTAATAGGAAGTAGGTACCAAAATCCCAGATTTGAGTTTGATTTTTTTTCTTAAAGTGACAGTACTTCCCCAGGAAAATTATTAAGCTAATATACCTAAATTTATAGTTTCAATATACAACGAATACCTGTTTTATGACAGGACCTTAAACACGGAATACTATGCTAGGCAATATTAGAATTTCAACAGGGAATTAAGACACAAATTATCCCCTCAAAAGGAGATACTTTTAGGTCTGAAGAGAACATCAAGAAGCCATGACACAGTTGAGTTGCTTGTTTTAAGTTACAAACTCTTGAGAAAAATTAACTTGCAAGGATATATATTTTTCTTTAAAAACAAGCTAGATAATAGCTTAGTAACTAGCAATATAACTACTTGAGACTAAATTAGAGACACTACAAATAAAATATCTAAAACATATTTCCTCAGTCTCAAGAACTATATGCTGCTAGATTTTACAAGAGCAGAAGGCAAAGATTCAGAACATTTTATCACCATCAAAAATTCTCCAAGTGTTGTGTTTCAGAAGATGCATTAACTTGAATTCATATCAAAACATTCAAAAGCTAGACCTGGTATTTTCATTCCTTTTTTTAAAAATCACATACACACATATGTGCACACACACACACACACACACACACACACACACACACCTCTAAGAAATATATCATCCAATATGTGGTCTCTTTAATTAAAGCCAGAATAAGTGAATAAGTTTACAAGAGATAATATGTGTTTTTAAAACAACAAGCTATATTCAACATAGGAAATATAAATTATTTTTCTCCAAAATCTTAATCAAACAGAAAACAGCTATGGAGTTAGTAATCTCCTCTCTCATCCTACTTTTTGACAGTAGTAGTTACAAATGGAAGATTATAAAAAGCTTCCCAATATAAAAATCCAGTTACTCTCTTCTAGGGAACTTTCGAGAGCTTGGAGCCATCATTAGCATAAAATCATATGCAATTCTGAGTTCATAAGATTGGCTAACTGTTACCATTCACTAAATGAGCAGCGGCAAAATTACCAGGGTGAGAAATTTGCCTTCCCTAAGGCCTACCTTCTGAGAAAACTTAGCCTTTAAAAAAAAAGTGAGGTTATTAATTTTTCTCCAGGTGTGTACTTGGAAGTTCAAGTGCTCCATCGAAACAATGAAATAGGAGTTTGTGCATCAAACTCAGTAAGATTTGAGGCAATGGCTTTACAAAAACCCAGCGATTTGGGTTGGGTGAACAGGTAAGCAAGAAAATGTCAATGTCACCTGCCTGCAAGTGGTGGGCATGAATCCATGGTATCAATGAGCAGCCATGTGGTATGTTTATCACAAGATAATCACACCCGTAGAGGTTTAGAAGCACTCAGCTGAACCCTGTGACTCACAACACACTTGGGGCGTCATTATCTCACGATAACCATACTCCCTGTCAAGCCTTATTGCTTAATTAGGGGTTATGAAGGTGATAAGAGTGAAAGAAACCGGACGAGCACTACCAGAGATGAATGATACCTTAATCAACCTAAAGCTGGGGCTGACGGAAGCGAGGCGCACACACACAGTGTGGTCTGTGGTGTTTGCAGAAACATTTGTTAATAATGAATGAGGAGAAACCCTATCTGCATTCACAGATTATTTGAACTGCATTTTCCAGGAGACATGAGTTCATGATCAATAATTTAGACTGTGTTTTCATACAGTTTGCAAAAACATTCCAAAAATTACTGGTAGCATAAAATTTAACTGTGTCTCCTGCTTCCCAGGTTGTACACGACAGGGACCCATTATCACCTAAACATGAGATTTAGGTGTTAAGTGCTCCAGAGATCTGATCAGTAACATCCATGCCATCTAAGATTTGAACAAATTAATCTGGAACTAAATTTTAAAATAATGTGATAGGTCCCTGTCTATTTCTTTCTTTTTGTGTGTGCATTAAAAATGAACAAATAGGAAATGGAGAAAAATTCTACTACTGAAAGTCTCTAATAAGCCATTCACAAATATTTAAGTTCCATTCTTTTGTTCTGTTTTTATAAATACCTGCCATATTTGTGGGAAGAACACGGCTCCAGCTACGGTGTGCTCAGAGCTGCTTTTCAATTCACTGTGAAACATCAATTATCTTTATCAAATAACAGCATCTCATCTCAGTCCATTATCAAGATGGAGTCTTATTTCAGCTGGACCACAGCCCTATCTGTATATCAGGGCTGGCCACAGTGGCAGAGCATGAGTGAAAGGCTGTGAAATAATCAATAATAATCATCAAATTGTGGTTGAAAGGTTGTGAGGATGGAAGTTTTTGATGAAACCTCACTTTTTTTTTATTTTGGTGCAGATGATAAGGCTTAACCTTTGCAATACCTGATGCTGAAGGCTCTGTTAGAGGAAGTCTCCTGTACACTTGAAAGTGGTTCTTAATGTCCAAGACAAAGGGGCGTACTTAGGCTTAAGTGGAAGGAGAGCCTTGCACTACCCAAATCCATCTGCATGACAAACTCAGAATGACTGTAAGTGTGGTTGCTGTGAACTGATGCTCAGTCAGACACAGCCCAGCTGTGAGTGCTGGGTCCATACAGGTGAAAGCTGGCCACTTCTGGGCAATGTTTTCACGACAGTGGGTGAAATGTATCCTGTCATTTTTGCCAGAGGTCATGGAACCTAGAATTGAACGTCTCTGCTCGAAGCAAGAGGCTTAGTGGTACTTACCATCACCACATTATTGGTGAAACTGTGTGTCAGTAGCTCACTCAATGAATATACACTAATAAAATATTTGAAAAGAACCTTAACAATTATAATAAAAAACACTGGAGACACTTAATTTTTTAATTTAAAGGAATGAAAGAAAGATGCTAATTTTGGAAAAGGGATAATAATGCTTTCACTCTGGTTTATTTCTGTCTTAGGTTTTGTTTGGTTTGTTTGTCTACTTGGTGTTCTGAAACAAGGTCTTCCTCATATAGCTCAGACTGGCCCTGAACTCTCTATGTAGTCCAGGCTAGCATTAAACTCATGACCCACCTGCTTTAAGTGGGCATGTCTGGTTCCTAGGCAGAGCTGAAGAAGCCACACATGAGGCTGCCCTACACCATGACAGTCCCTAAAACAGCACTCACTGAAAGCTTCCTCTTGAAAGTTCTTAGTTTAAAATGGACTGATATTTCTAAAAGCAGTAATTTAGAAAACTATGTATCTCTCAAACCTAAAACCGACCCTAAACAAAACCAGGAGGATTTAAATGCTAAATCTATAAGCCCACCCAAAAGGAAATAATTATTTCAAACTGTGAAAAACTATTTGTGAATTGATAATATGAAGCCGAAAGGCCAGGATCCTTTCCCTCTTGTCTTTTACTGGTGAAAATTATAGACACTTCACAAAGGTGACTGTGTGTAACAGACAGATATGAGCTCCATTATAGTTCTCAAAGACTGACTTAATTAAAATTAGGTTTGTTAAATTATTTTTCATCTGCTCTAATAGTAATGTCCAAATTAACTTCAGCAAAGAGCAATCATGATATTAACAATCTCACCTGTAATTCTCTTGCTTTTACTCCATCTAGCCTAAGATTAGAATAGTCTCTCTCTCTCTCTGTCTCTCTCTCTCTCTCCACCCCCCCTCTCATGCTACATTACCTTGTATATAATAAAAGCAGTTACAGTGCATTACAATATGTCTTGGAAACATCCGCATGTTATTCTCTCTCAACTAGAAAAATAAAGCCTGCCTTTCCAGGTCTCTCAGGTCTGTTTATAATTGTATTCAACATATGTGGCACAAAGAAATTGTTGATGGTAATTCTGGATTGGAAAACATGTAGGTAGTAACAACATCTAAAATATTCTGATATTAGTACGAAATAAAAACCACTAATATTGACAAAAAGATCTGTGTTTAAAGAAAGCCACTTATCTCTTAAATAGAAAGTAAATCATTCAAGATAGCTAAGAAAGATTTTACTCAAAACACGGAAGTATCTAGGACATCAGGCAGGATAACCTTAAAACATGTATAATTCCCCATAATCACACCACCCATTGTAATAAGCATGTAAGCAGTAATAAATCATAGAACAATCCTTGTATGTACTTGGAAGTGCAGAGTATCTAAATTAATCTCTTAGTGCAAGATATACTTGCTTAATGAGCCTATTGTCTTACAATTAATTTTGTATTTATTATTCAAAAGTTCTTGTTAAAAACAGTTATGAAGCTAGCATTGGCTTTTTAATGTAAACTCTGTATGGACTCTTGCTATAGAGGCAGCTACTAAAAGTACACAACACAGAGCCCTAAAATTGCTCCACTTTATCCCACATATAATAAATGTTCTCCTGAAACATTGTGGTGTGTGAAGGCTGACTGCATTGACTCCCGGAGCTGAGAAGCAATAAGATGGTATGTTTTATTATGAGTGTCATGGAGACGGTGTGAAAAATCAAGAGCTACAGGCAGTCAGCGGCAATGGGTCAATACAGCTCCCAGAGACACTGTGTAGATAATCAACAACAAGGCCTGAGGTTCTCTGCGCTGCACACAGCTGAAGGGCAAATCAATAGAGCCAGGGGAAGGCCACTGCCCTGCTCCACTTCCCACAATACACCATGGCGACTTGAGGAAAACAATCCCAAATGAAAATAAAGCCAGTGGTGGGTAACTAACCATCCACTAGCCTCTTAATTCAGTCTCACCAAGCTTCCCAAAAATCCGAACAGATTTTAATATATACAGTCTGCCTACAAAAATGACATCACCACAAGGTCAGGGAGGAAAAAAAAAAAAAAGAAAAGAAGCTGTACTAATAGAACCAGAATTAGGCAAACATAAACATGGCAAACATGCCCCTGAGACTCTGTAATGGCTCATCCTAAAATTAAAAGTTCAACTTAAATTTTTGCCAGTAAATAATTCTCTTTGGAGATCGTTCTATCTTGACTTTGGGGTCTACTATTGGGAATATTCAGACAGCACCTTGATTACCACAAGAAGGACACATAAGTAAAAAACAGGACATTTTAGAAACTGAAAATTATATTTGAATCACATTATTCCTAAAGGAAATAAAGCAAAGTTCCATTGTAGTGTGGTCCGCTGGTTCTGAGAACAACGGTCTGACAACAGTGTTTGTATCTGACATCCAGTTAAATATATGGTGCTAATATTTCACACTTTTCAGTAAAAATTTATGGGCAGGGATATGTTGATTTATTATTTCTCAAGAAAAAGGTGATTTGTCACATCCATCACTCTGTTAATCATTAGGAGTTATTTCTAAGTTACTATGCAGAGCCGGCTTCCTGAAAACACGAAGAAAATGTACACGAAGAAAAAGAAACTGGAAAATATTTTAAGATTTATGTCTGTTATTCAAATTAAATTTTTTTATATAAATAAAATGATGCCATGAAGCATTAAAATGTGCCCTAGGTCAAGCCCTGAGTAACTTTAAATATTCCTCCAAAAATGTTACAGAGCTATGTGCAGCACAAGCCTATTGTGCCAAAATCCAAAGCATTTTAAACAAAGAAAGCTGCCCTGTGTGGACTGCCATGCGAGTGGGTCTGCCGGCAAAGCTCTAACCTCGTACAGGGTTTCAAAAGCCTGGTATCTATTTGCTCAGGCCAGAAGCAAGAAAATTCATTGTCTTCCTGCAAGCTCCACCCCCTGCCCCCTGCCGTCTCTATTTGCTGACTGTTATTATCAAGTAGTTAGAAAAATAACTATGCTTTTTAGTGAAATGTTACCATGAAAATACTCCAAACGTGTGGTTCTCTAGGGAAATGTTTTGCAACTAGAAAGAACATGAATTGAAAAAATAATAATAATTTGCTTGTTGGTGCTTATTACATTTTAGTGTCTGGGAGACTGATGAAGTTCCCACTCTGGCTCAATTATTGAAATCTGATGTGTATAGAGCAAATTTTAGACTACAGGTCATGATCAGAGTCCATATAAATCATCTATTCTAAGTTCTTCATCTACAACTGGTAGGCTGATGCAATAAAGTTTAAGGCAGGTTTCCATTTTTGAAAAGTTATATTATGTGATCTAGTTGCTATGACAACAAAACTGCAGTATGATATCAAACTACAGAAAAAAACACTGCTTGTTAAAAACCAGAAGTTGACCTCTAAAAGTAGTCTGAAGCTTTTAAATATTTACTTATGTACTATGTAATAGCAACATGTATAATGTAAGAGATATTCAGGGAAATACAGGAGCTACCTCATTATCCACAACAGTACAGACTTGGATTTGTCTAACAATGGGAATCTGATACCAAGTGTTTATGAAGCGACTCCTGTGGGTCACTTGCTGTCCCCGTACACCCCCCTATTGTTCATGATCTTGTGTTAACTATTCAATTTTAGACTTTTCACCTCTGTGTCAACTCTAACTGCAATCAGCTTGCCTCAGTCCTGCTGCGGTGCTGTTACAGAGACTTGTATGTCCAGACAGTGGTTAGATCTGCATGCTGCTCTCTCATTGGCTGAGAAGGTGCTCTGCAGTGACACACTCCAAGATGCACATGGATTTCAGATGCTTGTTTCTGAAGCCAGGAACAGTTTGCACAGAGCACCCAGACAGCCCAGGCACTGGCATCATAGTGGCACGGCTTCTTTACGTACTCCAAATGAAGAATAATTGACAATTCATTCCTATAGATATTATGTTAGCAGATTAAAAAGCCTGTGATTCTAATTGTGTTTGGTAGGATTTTTTAAAGTTCCATAACCACTTGATCGATCCAGGTGATTTAAAATCAATGCCAAAGCCAGACAAAGACTGCTGAAAACAGCTCAGCGTCTGCTTTATGGAAATGGTGGGGAGCTGGAGAGAGCTCTTCCTGCACTGAGATGTGGGATCCTATGCAAAACATTCGAGTCTGTGAGGTTACTTATGCTCCTTTGATGGAAAGAACACTATCTTGCTTACACACACACACATGTGCACGCATGAATGCGCACGCATGTACGTGCATGCACACATGGCAAGTGGGGATAAGAAAGGAAGAAAACGTAAATGAAAAATTAAGCACAAGAGCAATTGGCTAATAGACCAGCATGTGCTTGGAGCAAATAAACAGTACAGCATCATTGGCAACAGAATCTATGCACCTTAATTATATACAAATAGAGTTGCTTACAATTCCTTTTATGAATACCAGAAGCAAGGGCTCTGGAGAAGAGAATCACCAAATTAACATATGGCTTTAATGACTCCTTAAAATTAGGTATGGGATTTTGTTCCAATCTTGGGGTGCTGCTCTGTGTCTTACTGTCTCAATGGCTTCCTTATTACTCTCATTAGACCTTAAAGTCTATGACTCTTCAGGTCAGCTGGCATTCGATGATTGTCACAGTGGTTTACAGTAACAGTGTCAGCATGCATCAGCATACTGACAACACGCTGGAGTACCATGCTCAAGGCAAAGTCAAAACACCTTTCAAGTCTGTTAAACCCATGCCTACTCCTCACGAATTACCTTGGTAAACAGTATGTCAGCCAGTCACTAGCAGTAGACAATACCTGACAGTGCCTTTAAAAGATAATCTTGGTTGAGGATGTAGCTCGGTTTGCACAGTGCTTGCCAAGCAAGTGTGGTGTCCTGTGTTCCATTGCCAAGACCAGACTGTTCATGAGGATGCTTGCCTGTAATCCCAGCATTCAGGAGGTGAAGGCAGGGTGGCAGTTTAAGGACATCACAGGGAGTTTGTCCTGTCCTACATGAGATCTTGTCACAAATGTCACAAAACAAAAACAAAAACAAAAACAAACAAACGAACACACATCTCCAAAAAACACTGCCACACCCCAGGTTACTTCATAAAAAGCCAGGGTGTGGTTTTTTTTTCCCTTGAGTTTTTCTAGCCAAGCTCCCTCAAAGGGTGGTTTATACAGCCTGACTCCCCACTGGCTCCTTTGCTGCCCGGGTTGATTGCTTCTGTGACGATCCAAATGGCCATCTTCTGTTAGAGCTGCTCTAATTCCTTTCAGAGCCTTGACGTCAGTGAAGTCTACGACTCTTCTGATTTCCTCCCTGTCGCCAATCAGCCAGTCTCACACATCTTCTCCTACCACCTTAGATGCTGAAGAGTCTCACGAAGAGATGGCACTTCTGTGCATGCCGCCACGTTCTAAGTACGTGAACATGCTATGAGGTCTTCATTTTGACATCTGGCCTAGACATGTCTCTGTGTTCTGGAGTCATGTAAGCAGCTACATATATGTCTCTGCTCACAACTGTTTAGTAGGTCTCTCAGGGCTAACCAAAGTTAGAACTACCGACTTCCTGCTACTATGCCATAGACCTGCTCGCCCAGCATCGTGTTTCCCATCTGACTGCTCATACCCCAAACTGAGAATGTTCTCAAGGTCTCTCTCTTAATATACATATGGTCTTTTAACATATATGCTGGGTTGCAAGCTTAGCAATTTTACCCCTAGAATTTATCTTAAGCTGGGTCACTTCTCCCTAGTCTTTACTTACAAACCTAGACCCTTACCTTCTCTGGACTAGAGTACTTCTAGAATAGCCTGACTGTTCTTTCTACTTCCACTTCGTTCTTCATGCTATGCTCCCCTCACAGCAGCAGAAACGATCTTTTACAAGAGGTAGTTTAACTCATCATATTTGCTCAAAATTCAATGGTCCTCAATGCATTTAGGAATGATATAAACATCCTTCATCTTCACTTGCAAGGCCCCTTGTCCCTGGCTCTGGCCCATCTTCTAGACAGGCAACTTACACCCCTTCTCTCCAATCAGCTTCTTTAACCTCTTCTTGACCTCAAGGCTTTTGAATGTGTTCCTTTTACTTGATGCTTCCATAATGCTTAGTATCACTGTGTAACTTAATGCAGTGGAGACCTGGATGCCACTTCTCCAGGAAGCTCTGATGCCCCTTTCTGAGCTCCTTGTTTTAGACTCACACTCTCTAGTTCTCTGGTGGCATCACTACTGCTGCTGAAATGATGACTGAACGCCTGCCCACAATAGCAGCCTAGGTGAGGACATCACAGGGTGCCCTTTCATATTATAGTGGCTTGAGTGCAAGGGTAGGGCTCAGAAATGTCTAACAGTCCCCAGCTTTGTAATGGAATGGCCAGGGAACACGCCTGAACCTTCGCCAGTTCTCATAAGCATCCCAGTCCTGAAAAGGACTCTTTGCAGAGACAAGTCCCCTCTAATTACTCTGTCATGACCCCTTGGTAGGGAAGGGGTGTCTGTACATTTTTGACTGAGAGTTGTATGTGCGGGCAGGGCAGAGCTTTGGCTGTTGGCTGGGGAGTGTCTTCAGTTATTCTCCTACAAAATCATGGTGCATGACATCTTTTAGAAAATTAACAAGCAGACAGTAAGACACGGAATGCTCAGTGGCTTATGTCCTGGCAGTCTCACTGGCTTCAGTGTGTCAAAGATAACTGAAGCCAAAAGTACCCTTTCCCGGTTCTTTATAGAAAAAGTGAGTCTGCCCCCATGCATAGAAATTCATCATTTCAACAGTATACAGCATTGGTGCAGTGGTAGCCAAGAAAAAGATCAGATCCCGCCAAACTGGGAGAGACAACCAGGGGCCAGAAAATTCTCAATTCAGTACTTTATCAGTATTCTGCAAAAATTCTCAATTAAGGGGAAAACTACAAGGGGTTAACCAGATAGAGATGACTTCTGTCAGTACATTTTCTATTAGTGATTTTATCTGCTAGAGGTTCCCTTCAGTTGTAATCTGAAGAGCTGAAAAGGCGTCAGCAGAGAGACTGGTAAGAAAATAAAGCTTGGAGTGTGCCTAGCGCTCTTGGCTTCGAGCTTTGGTTAGGACGTCAGTAAAATGGAAGGGGAATACACTCAAACGTAAGCGTAAAGCCTAAAGCCTCCAGCCTGGGTGGTGAGCTCTATCAGGGTGTGCAGACCATGATTTCAAATGTTACTTACCTTTGTGAGTGATTTTTGTTCCTAGGGAAGCACTGGGCTAATTCTTCTGTGCTTTTGCTACATTACCTTTTCAGGGATAATACAAACACACCTCAAATTACTGTCATCCTAAGCTCTATTTTAGTCTACATGATTTCGGATACAAGTCATTTTGGGGGTAATTTCTGAAATAACTTAATATCACAGACCTTGAGGACTAAAATATTAACACAATAATTCTCATGCTATTGGCCTCTCCCCCATTATTTTAGTCAGTAAACTTAGGGTTTCTAACCCGTAGCTTGCCTTGGATCTACCTAGAGGTGTCTCATAAACATGTAGATACCTAGGTTCCTGCTTCATGGGCTTCGGTTCGAGTTTGAAAAAGATAATGCTGCATCTCACTGCCTAGAGAAGGACAGTGATGTAAACTCCCAGCCAGACACACTGTGCTGAGAACCTGTGCGCCACTACATACAGGAGACATTGGCTTAGTGTTCTAAGTAATGGTTATTTCCCCTTGGATGGCCTTTGTAATATTCAACACATTTCTGTAAAGCACCTAAATATTCTGGCCTTATTTTTTTTTTCTTTTGAAAAACTACAAAGGTTGGATGGATAAAATCACTTAATTCTCTAAAAGGATAATTTTACACTTGACATCCAGTTGGCACCCAGTATTTGCTGAATGAACACACTGCATACATAACTCTTGCTCAATCGCAGCCCGGGTTAGTAGGACAGATGTGTTAAACAGGGGCTTAGATCTAACAATGTAAGGCTCAGAAAATTAAGTAGCAAGTTAATGAATGGGCTTAAGAGTGAATTTCCTGGTTCCTCATTTGGTGCTGAAATGTAGTAGGGAGTAGACAGACAGTGGGGTGAAGGACAAGGGTGTATTTTGCATTCACCACTCTCCCAAAGAATGACAAACTGCTGACTATGTATAATGGCATGTAAGCTGCTACCTTCTTTAACCTCTGAGTACTGAAGAGGCAGTAATTCCAGATGCGTGATATATGTCTCTACAAGCAATATATCTATATGAGTTATAGCTGTGTCCTTGTAGATTTACTGCTGTAAGTTTTAATTCATCTCTGACAAGACATTTACATAAATTACAGCAACATAGTAACAGTGCCATATGCTGGGTTTTCACCCAGGGACCTACAGAGGCCGTGAAGATGGTTCTCTCACTACAAGGGACTGTGTTCGATATGTGTAAGAAAGAAATACCTGGTTAGGTGTGGTGGCTATTCTATAGATTGTTCCTTGTGTCTATCATCCTTTGGAGAGTAGACTATGCTTAGGATACTTCATGCTGCATAGTAAATATTCTAGATTCAGACAGTCACCTCCCAGGACAACAGAAGTAAGCTTCAATATGTGGTCGCTTCACAGATGGGTAGGAAAGTGAGGAGCTGGAAGATTCATAGGGCAAGCCCGTGCCTTCTCACTAGTCATTGGCCCAGGACTCTGAGTGGGTGGCTGAATAGGTAGGAGCCAAGTCTCTGGGATATACCCTGCACTCTGCCCTCAGGACACTCTCTCTGTGTGTCCAGGGGGAATGAGACTTCTAGTAGGTTTATTGTTAATGTCTGCTTACTCATAACATATTTCCTATAGATATTTATTTTTAACAATAAATATTTGTTTTAACAAATATCAATAGATAGATATTTGTTTTAACAAGTGCCTAAACATGAGCTGAGCAAGAAAGACACCAATTGACATGCTAAAGTAGACTGGGAAAAGCCCACAAGGCCTCAACCCTACACGAGGAACCACAGGCCACTAAGGAATGCTGGGAGTGAAACAGGATTCCCTAAGGAAGAACACGCCAGTTGGCTACCTAATACCAAATGGTCATCTGTGAAAACATAGACATACAAGTAACATTATACAGACTGACTGGCTTATATTTAGTCACACACACACACACACAGACACACACACGCACATGCCCACGCACACGCCCATGCCCATGAGCGCACACACGCACATGTATACTGTTGATCTTGAGAAGATTCCTGTCAGGAAAGGCACACCATGACTCTGCCCTCCTTCTCAGCCTTCCTCCCCATTCCAGAATGCTGACACCTTCTGCAGTGCAGCACAAGCTAAAACCTCCAGGCTTCTGCTGGCATTTCGTCCTCTCTCTACAAAGTGTTCCTCCTCATGTAGCCCACAGGAACACCCTCTCATAGACCAGCTCCAACAGTATGTCCTTCAGGGGATTCTTCCTGCTCTTGTCCCTTCTGCATGATGTGATACCAGTCAACCCTTCTAGCCATCACATAACTGATGGCAGAGGGACAGCATTGCTTCTCTAACTTTCTCAGTGGCCGAGGGTCTCCAGTCACCACTCCCAGCAGCCAAGCTGACCCCCTATGCAGCAGCATGCCAGTCGCCAGGGCTCAGTCTGTCAAGTCCGTTCACTAGGCCTCTTTTCTCCAAATAGCAACTGCCTTAGAGCTAAAGTTAATGCTAGTTGTGATGCCTCTGGAAGTTATATAGTTGTATTACACAAAGAAATCACACAACAGCTTGAGAAAGGAGATATTTAAAGGACACATTTTAAAAACATAAATTTATGCTTAAATGAAATGACTACAAAAGTCCAGGCACAGTATGAATATCTAGGATTCTACTGAGGCTGCTTTGTGTTTTTAAAATCACATATTTTTGTTGTTGTTTTTTGAGACAGGGTTTCTCTGTATAGCCTTGGCTGTCCTAGAACTCACTCTGTAGACCAGGCTGGCCTCGAACTCAGAAATCCGCCTGCCTCTGCCTCCAAAGTGCTGGAATTAAAGGCGTGCACCACCACTGCCTGGCTTAAAATCACATTTTCATTTATATATTTTGTATATAGACGTGGCATGTCACTGTAAGCATGTCAGAGGACAACTCGTAGGGGTCAGCTCTCTCTTTCTGCCTTATGGGTCCTGGAGACTGAACTCAGGCCATGGGGCTAAGTGGCGGGTGCTATACCCACTGAGTTATCTTACCAACTTGTAAAATGCTTTTGATTTCAGGTCACTTTAAGAATAAGAAACTAATCTGACTTATCTAGAAAATCATCTTAGAACTCAAATCAGTGGGCCAATATAGAAAGAAATTCCTTGGTCACATATTAAAAGACATGAGAAATAAAATTATTCTATATGGTAGTAAATTAAAAGGAAATGTTTAAAATATGAATCAGTTGCTATGTTTGAGCAGAAGCAATCTCTGGGCTAGCTGCTAGACCCAGGGTGTTAAACACCTGTGGGCCCTGTCTCCCCATATACCAGAGCTCTATTAGGAGCTACAAATCCTGACAAAACCCCAAGTTCCTAACAGCTTCTACATATTATACATTATATTCCTATCGTGCACCAAAGACTGGAGAGTAACGCTTATGGAACAAGTGCTGAGCTAGCCCTTGCTTTAATATCCTTATATAACAGGAATAGACATATGGCAGTGACCTCTTAGTACACTCAATGAGCAGCTGGCCTCTGTATCTGCAGGGTCCACACCCAAGGGCTCAACCAGTTGTGGGATAAAAATATTCTAAAGCCAAAACACCACATCTGTATTCTGTATGCTGGGAGACTTTTATATCATTCCTTTGACAAAACAGTCTCCCAACTGTTTACGCAGTGTTCACACTCCTCTATAAGGTAATATGAGTAAATCAGAGATGACTTAAGGATATGAGATGTATGTGTCTGCTAAATACCATTTCACATATAATGGTTCCAGAATCTGAGGATCCTAAACCATGAGGGAAAGCTGCACTATGGCTCTTCAGTTATTTCATGATAACTTATATAAAGAAAATATTTTATATATACACACACACATACACACACACACACACGAATTCACACATACATCTAATTTAAAAATATTTATTATTTTTGTGTGTATGAATGTTTGTTTGCATATATTTATATGGTACCATATATGCCCAGTGTCTATGGAGGGCAGACAAGGGCACTGGATCTCTGGCAACTGGAATTGCAATGGTAGTGAATCACCACATGGGTGCTGGGAATCAAACCCAGGTCCTCCAAAAGAACCGCACATGCTCCTATCTTCTGAACCATCCTTATGTTTGTTTCTCATATGTGGAAGGGGAGGAAGAACACAGCAATGAGAGCCCGAGTGCTGAGAGATGTGAATGAAATGATGAGGATTCTCAGAACTGAAAGAAGTTTTAAGCCAGGTGCCTTGTAAACACAGTCCTTGGAAAGCGGAGGCAGGAGGACTTCTGTAAGTTCAAGGCCATCCTCATCCACACAGTGAGTTCTAGGCCAGCCTGGCCATACTGTCAGACTCTGCCTCTAGACACAAACTCAGAAAGGAAACATTTTTTAAGTTTACTCAATACCTTTGTAAATATGTTGAAATAATTTTTCCAGCTACTGGGTTTGTTAAGAGCAAGGTATTGCTAAGGATTTGAATTTTCCTATTGGTGCAAAGTTATTGGGACATCTAACATTCCAGGTCTGATGCTGGTCTGACAAATGGGGTAAGAAAAAGAATTGCTCTGCACAGTCACTTAGAAATGTTATTTTAAGATACTGAAAGCTTCAGACAAACACAATCTAAATTACACTACTGTTTGGGGTAATCTGTCTGTTTTCCTTGAGGTTCTTCTCTAAATAGTATTGCCCTGTTAAAGCAGGAAGCCTACTGGGTAACTAACTCCTCCAGGGTGTCAAGGAGCCAGTGTCCTCCCAGCATCCGTCTTCTGACTGCTCCAGTTCTGACTGCTGGTCCAGGATGTCATAGGAAGCACATGCTGAGAGAGCAAGGAGCAAACACCTAGACTGTCCACTGTCCATTACAGAAACACCAACTTACTGTCCCTTAAGGCCCATCGCTCCTCCTAACAAGTCAAACCTGGTTATGCTCACAGACAACAGGGTATTCTGAACTTCCATCCCTGTAGGTGTTCCAGCCAGCATGCCTGTTCAGACTTGAATAGTAGCTTCCTTTTGATATCTATTATACTTCAGAGTGCTTGCCATAATTAAATGTATTTCAGAAAAGTCACAGGGACTTATCTTCATAAAATACTTTAAATCCCACACTGAAAACATTCAGCAAGCTCACTGAGTCCCCCTTTCTTATAAATAATATTTTATTTATATTATATATAATAATATATATCAATATAATATATATCAAAAATGTTAGTAGTCAGTTATCTTCTTGGAACTTATCATTACAAAACTTACTAACAAAGCTGAGCTGATTAGGCATCTAATATGTCACAGATGTGTCTCTCCTTGTGTAACTCTTGCCACACATGTAACACCCTCAGCACTGCTGTGACATGGACCACTTCCATGTGGGCAGGGCAGCACAGGTAAGTTTTCTGATAAGCAGGTCTTTGTTGTCCATGCTAAACTTCTTTGTACATATCGTACCTTGTGCCTGGAATAATCTCGCTGTCACTCTCCTCCTTTTCCTGAGCCCTCACTGTTCAGGTCTTTCCATTCAGACCTCTTCCCTCTATGGCACCCTTTCTAGAGCAGCTCTCCCAAGATTTCTGCATTAATTCAGGTTAGTGATCCTGCACTCTCTGTGGGCGCCCCTTCTTGAAAGGCTGATCACAGTGCTTTTGCTAGAGGGGTCTGCTTGTCTCAGCCACCAGTTGTTCCTTGATGAACATACTCATTTATTTTGTGATCTCTTGCATGTAATATCCTGTCTAGCACAGTGATGTGCTATTTTAATTTTAAAAAACAAACAGAACAAATGATAAATTATACATTGATGAATAAATAGTCTATTATCTGAGACAACAAAACACAGGAAGCAAAACAGTCCAATTGTGGAACCAGGGAGATGACTCTGTGGATAAAAGGTTTACCACACAAGCTGATGACACTGAGCTTGAGTCCAGAACTCACATAGAAAAGCCAGGTGAGGGGGGACATCTCTGTAGTCTCAACACTCCTTCAGCAATATGGGAGGTGGAGAGAGGAGAAAGCAGGATCTCATGGCCAGCGTGACCCAGTGTGTGGCACAGCAGCAGGAACAATGGGAGAGACTGCTTCAATACACGGTGGAAGGTAAGGGCCAACTCTAAAATGTCTTCTGGCCTTCCTGCGTTTCCCTAGCTCTCAACATACCAAACAAATGAAAAGAAACTCAGGCCAAAGGTGAAGTTTCATGATTAATGAGAATTTATGTGCTTTAAAGTCTGTAAGTCATAGAAATGTGGGATTGGCTCACAACCTGTGCCCCAAGTCAGGTTCAGCTACCAGTTCTTAATATGCTAATAAAGAACCAAATTAATAGTGGAAATCCGAGAACAGAGGTTTGTTCAATGTGGGCACATTGGGAAGAGGTACAAAGTGACCCAGAGAACCCTTCAGATCCCTTGGAGTAGAGGGCCACGACAAGCACATCTAAGTCGTCCTGGTCAAGGCGTGGCCCCACCCACCCACACTGACCCATCATCATCTGGGGTCAGCCTCACCCTGTGAGAAATACCTGCAGGAGAATCTCTTTGCAGAAGAGAAGTTCCCTTCTGGCTGACACACTTTCCTTCTCCAGGCATGAGATTCCTGGAGAAATTCCCATTTCTGTGGGGTCCACTGTTCGTTCCCACAGTCTGACTGCCAGTTTGAGAGACATAAGTGTCTCTGTAGAAAATCCTCATTTCTGCCAGGCCTCTTACAGAAAGGCTCAGGAAGTTAGTGCTCATATACATGTGTGGGGAGACAGTTTCGGATCGTCTGGTAACCAAACACACAAATCTCATGATGTAGCAATGTAATCCAGGAATGGTTACTAGAAGCACGAAACTATGCCTGACATGTTGCACGGATGATGGTTTTTAGGGCAGTGAGACTCCTTTGTATGTCAGAATAGTGGTAAAAATATTCAGTGGTGCATTTGTTCAAATTCGTCAATACAGAACAACAGAAAAGGACCCCAATGCAAACTGTTGGCTGTGTGAAAAAGTCAAGTATAGCTTTATCAGTTATAATTATTGGGGCTTAGAAAAGATGTCCCCCTCCCCACACACATGCTTCTTGGGGATGTAGATTAAAAAGAAAGGGAGATGTAGCAATTTCAGAGAAGGGTTTTCCTAGATGTTTCCTCATCTACCCAAACATCTGAGCCTTCAGAGAATACATGTGTTCAAAGTTTATAGCCTCACAACCCAAGGGAGACCTATCCTGTGTCACAGGAGACAGGGAGCATCAGCACTGCATCGGAGTCAGAGGAATACTGCTCCTGACTGTTGGCCGATCTCCAGGCTCATCCTCTCCTCCTTACCAATCAATCCCTCCTGTTTAGCCTCCCACTTCTTTCTCTATTATGAAGATGGAATCAAAGCCCCAGTCATCTGGCCATCTGTGAGATTCATGTTGCATCCAGCTTTCACATCTGTGTTCATGGTAGTGAGAGTGCATGCACTGCCGTCTGCATCTACTACCAACGTGTTCCAGCATCTGCAGGAAGACTCTGGCCTTCCTTCAACACCAGTGTACCACTCCAGCGGAAGAGATGGCTAAGTGGGAGGGAGCTCATCCATGCAAGTCGCGCATACACGACACCTGCATCCTCCATTCAATTTTGCCACAAACCAAAAACTGTTTGAACAGGGTCCATTATGACTTTTTAAATAACTTTACTCAGAAATATTCTAATAGTACATTAGTTTTTAGTTAATAGTATATAGTATACAGTTAATAGTATATTAGATTTTAAAAACTGCCAAACAAAAATTATCAGTAAGATTGTAGAACGTTACAGAAAAAGAGGACAGACTACAAAACAGGGATGAGCAGGGACAGACAGGTCAGTAGACTGGGTAGCTTGAATTTTGCTAATTATTTGGTTGGTACTATGTTTCATATACTTAAAGGGTCAACTGAAATAGTGTAAGGATAAAGATAATCAGGAAAGTCATGAGGACAAAGTCACACCCGCTCTAGCTGGTACGACGGCAGCGGGGTGGGAGGAGCTGACTGATTTTTGTCCTATTCAAACCACTGTTCAGTTAGATAATAATCATGGCTCACGTTTATTACTTATACATGAATATATTCTAGTCTTTCTAACACTAAGTCCAGGCAGTGTGGTTTCAGAATATACCCTCACTATACTACCTTCTCTAGCAAACAAAAACACTAGCAAGGATGGCTGGGAGTGACAAAGGCACGTACAGAAGCGGGTGGGGGAGGAGCAACTGCATGGGAGAGGAGCACAGGACTTGACGGACTGCAATCAGTTCTAATAGAATAGTTTTAAAGAGATCGAGCTCTGTCACTGGCTCAGTGTAGTTAGACCAGGATAGACCATGGAGAAAGGGATGGTGCTACTAAATGAAGTGAAGCTCAGGAGTGGGACCGTATGTGTGATGACCAGAACGAGAACTCGGCCTCAAAGAACAATGGAGGGTAGAGCTTATGTTGTTATGAGAGAGGGCCCCAGGTCCCCCGGTCTACTGCAAAGAAAAGGTTAACACATGTGTCCGGGTGATTATGGGATCACCACATTATGCCACCAACAGGAAAAGGCCAACAAGAAGGGAAGCTGTTGGAAAGAAGGCACTACAGGTATTTTTTGAGGCAGTTTTAAACAGATCAGTAAGTCATGAGCTTCGGCTTAAGCTGTCCCTGGTGATCTCTCTTACAGGGACTGCTCAGAACTGTCATAATGCACAAACTCTCAGGTTTGAAGAAGCTTACAAGATCTCTGCCTCCTTTCCTCCTCTTCTTTTAACCCTGTAAATGTTTGTGTTTCTTCAAATTTGCTATGTAGTAACATACTCCAAAGAATGAAGAAACTGTTTCAAAACTGCTTGTGGTTATCAGGGACCTGGGATGTCAGGATAGAAGAGGTTGGTCAGTACTAAGTTATAAAGACGTGAGATGCTCTGCTGTGCTCTGCACAGTTGTGTTGACTACAGAACAATGTAACATACACTTTAAAGTGCTACTAGATTTTGAATGTTCTCATCATAAAGAAATGACCAACTTTTGAAGACACAGAAATATTTGACCTGATTTAAATATTATATAATATATACATGCATCAGAATATGACATGGCATCTCACTGATATGTAAAGTATATTTAGGTATATTCAAAATAAATAGAAACCTGGCATGGTAACATATGCCTTCAATCCCATTACTCAGGAGTCAGAGGCAACTGGATCTCGGTGCATTTGAGGCCAGCCTGGACTAAATAGTGAGTTGTAGACTAGGGATACACTGTGAGACCTGGTATCAAATAAATAAATATGCAAACAAACAAATAAGAGGGTTCTTAGAAGATATTCTGGGGCCTGGTGCATGGCTCAGATTGTGTGTGTGTGTGTGTGTGTGTGTGTGTGTGTGTGTAGGAGTGGGGTGGGGGATAAAGGCCCTTATGGCTAAGTCTGACATCCTAAGCTTGATCCTCAGAGTCCACATGGTAGAAACAGAATGACTCCCTCAAGGTTTCCTCTGACTTTCACACATATGCTGTGTCCCGCCCCCACACAAAACAAGGAAAGGTTTAAAATGGGGTATTTCAGAAATGCTGTTTGAAGTTATCCTTTTCAAAAAAATTATTTAAAGAACAAAAAGCAAGCTTTGGAATGTGTTCACTGATTTCAATAAGAGCCAAGAGGCAAGTGATACAGACCAGAGTGAGCTGGAGAAGGAAACACACCAATTAGAAAGTAAACAAGTATCCCAGTGCTGCACACTCTATGTGCAGTGCACACTCAGAAGCATCCTCAGAGAAATGCACTTAATACTCAAACAGCATCCTTTAAAAATGTCTGAAACCTGAATCTTTTACCCCTAGTCCTTATTATGAGGCCTTACAACTATTTCATGACAGATTATCAAGGAAGCTTTGACGAGGGCATTAGATTAGCAGTTTATTACACTGAAGAAATAATCTGAAGCCTTCGACACCCTTACGGGTTTCTTGTGTCTCTTCTCCACACTGTAAGAGCGCAGCAGTACTGAACGTTACAGGAAACGTTCGACTTGGCACTTTATGGTCAATGAGCATCACGACTTTCTAGGTCTTTGGTGGAATTTAACCCTGGCTTTGCTGCCAGCGAATGGTGTGACTCTAGAAAATAGTGATTTAAAATACTGAGTTTCAATTCCTTTTCTATCTCAAATGGGGATATACTTACCCCATCTATCCATTGGGTATATTTTGAAAATCAGATAAGATCAAAGCCAAAAAAATTCATGAGCAATAAAATGTCATAAAATCGTAAAATGTAATATAAAGTCTAAAAAGTGACACACTATTATTGTGAACAGAGCACCAGTTCTACATAGTTGTATTAAATGCTACTGTATTTGTTGTATAAACTCCGACTAGATTACTGTCTCATCATTGTTAACTGTCCCATTCTTCTCATCATTTTTGCTCTGTCACCACTTCCTCATGGGTAGCATCGAACTTTCTTCAGGAAACATGTCAGAAGTAGGAAAACCAGACAACACTGAACAAAGAAGAGACATACTGTAAGATCAATCATGCCTTCTCTCTCTGCTCCACTGTGAACCATGGAAGCCTCATCTTAGGAAATAGAGACGGCGGGGCTCTATATTCTTTGAGCCCTTCATTAAACTATCGATCTCTTACACATTATCCATAATGTTCCAGCAGCCCGGTCCATCACCTGGTGAAAGGCTAGTCTCTCACTCCCTTCAATAGCTTCACGCAGAGGAAGTCATGATGATTTATTTACCTGACATTTTCCAGTCCGGATGTCATACAGGGCTACTGAGCCATGGCGTGCTCCAACTGCAATTCTGTGACTCCGCTCATAATAGCTGACCATGTAGAACCTGAATTGATCATTTCACAACAACAACAAAAATAAAAGTCAGGTGAGATTGCCTGCATATTTAAGATAAAACCAATATTCTCAAAGATTAAAGCCAATATGCATACATGCACACATGCATACGCACCACACACACACATAAAATATATGTACACATGTCTGTATATACATATAGATAAAAAGCTTTAATCCCTTTATATCTCAATTATTTCTAAATAAATACATCTGTAACCAACTTGTGGATTAAAAAAAGTGTTTCCCTTCAGTACTGAATTCTTTTGAAAAACCATCTGAAACAGAATTGACGTGAAATATCTTAGGTCTGCTAATGAACTGTCAGTAAGCCTAGTGGCTGGGTGACATCTACAAATCCAGCACATGGGAGGCAGAGGCAAGAGCACTGAGGTGATTTGGGGCCACTGTGGACCACACTGTAAGTTCCAGGACAGCAAGGACTACCAACAGAGTAAGACCGTGTTTTTAAAAATTATTTTCGATAGGAAACAACTTTATAATAATAAATACACTTGAAAGTTTGAGGTACAAAGGTTCAAAGACAAAAAAGATAAACGTGAAAATGCAGTTCTCTGACAACTTACGCTGACACTTCTATTTGATCAGAAAATAGGATTTTGAGAGGCTCCCATATTCAGTTATGTTCTCTTATTACTTAACTAGTGAAATATACATTCTCACAGAACAATAATAAAAGGCTACATAAATAGTATGTCTCCTAAATTCTAATGACATTAGAAAGCTACTCATCAGGAAAAAATATCGTGAAAATGCCCAAGGTCTTCCACATTTATTAAATTTACTAATTTGGCTACATAAGAGGTGACAGGCAGTAAGAGGTTGTAAGAGGTTGGCTTATTATCACCACTTTTTAGATTCGGTTCTGGGAGTAGATTAAGTGCTTGAATTTCTAGTCTAGGCTTTGACATAATCATTTCAAGTCCATACATCTTGGATCTATAGGCGAGAACAGTACTAAGACATCAGGTAAATCAGGCATGACTTTTATGTTGACAACGACTTTTTAAATATACTTTCACATGGTCTCTATGAGCTATCCAAGTGAAGGGGGATACACTAAATATGGTATTTGAAGACATCTTTCCAAAATCACATTATAAAGGAAAGCTGTGCTTTCCTTTGTTCTGTAAGGTGTGTGTGTGTGTGTGTGTGTGTGTGTGTGTGTGTGTGTGTGTGTCTGTGTGTGTGTGTTTGGGTTTATATCAACTAGAGTTATTTTACACAAAGGACTCTCAGCCAAGGCAAGGGCTCCATCAAATTTGCCTGTAAGCAGGCCTGAGGAGCGCTTGCTTCACACGGAGGGCCTAGGCCATTGTGAGTGGGACTACCCTTCAGCAGGTGATCCTGAGCTATACAGGAACAGAGGCTGAGCAAATGAAGGCCCTTTTAATATACAGTAAAATGCAATAAACTTTCTAGTGCTGGTTAGTTTTTGCCAACTTTATACATACAAACTAGAGCCAACTTGGAAAAGAGAATCCCAGTTGAGAAATTTCCTCCGTTGGATTGCCCTTTGAGGTATTTTCTGGACTAATGACTGATACAAGAGGGCCTGGCCCACTGTAGGCAGTAACACCCATATGCAGGTGGCCTGAAATTGTACAGGAAAGCAGGCCAAGTAAGCCATGGAGATGAAACCAGGCCCACTGCTGGTGGTAACACTCCCACGCAGGTGGTCCTGGGTTGTATAAGAAAGCAAGCTAAGTAAGCCATGGAGACCAAGCCAGTATGCAGTGCCTCTTGGTGGTGATGTAAGCTGTAAGCTGAAGTAAACCCTTCCCTCCCCAGGTTGCCTTTGGTCAGTGTTTTATCACAACAACAGAAACCCTAAGGCACTTTTTTTCTCTTTTTCAAGGGAGATAAAACAGGAAGAATATTCCAATGAATTCTTGAAGTAAGATACAGGACAATTCTGTAATTCTAGGAAGAGAAGCCAAGGGACACAAACTTGAATGTTAGCAGCAGTGGCATCCTGACAGCCATTTTACCTTGGCAGTCATATGACAGCCAGACATATATTAAAAAACTAGAAAACTACTATGCTTTAAAATTTTTGTCTGCTACTTATTAAAAAGTTATAGATTCTGAGATGTTTTGTCTTATCCAAGCCTCATCCATAATCAACTTGTGATTTATGGGAGGCCAGGGTTTCATTTTTAGTAACATGGAAGGCAGACACTACTTGCAAATGTATTTAAGACAGTATCAGTCTGAGTATTAGGCGTGCTCATATCTATATCTGTGTTACTGTTGGCATCCATCAACGCACATATATACTCATGTAATTTACATCCTGTTACAGTAATACGAAACACAAAACTTAATATTTCACACGTCTTTTAACATTTATTCTTTGTAGTTAATAACTATAGAGAAATAAAATTTGCAGTGCCATTATTGCAAAAATTTAATAGTTTATACTATTAAAATCCTACTGAAAAAATATCACCTTCAAAATAACATTTTTCAAAACAAAACAACACATTTCTACTGACAGTGTCTTTAAAGGTTTTTGTAGCGTCACCTCCTCTTTGTGCTCCTCTTTCCGCCTCCTCCGTCTACAAACACCATTATTTATGGGATAAAAAAAGATTAAATCTACTCTTGGTATAAAAATCTTTGGTCTGCCTGAAAGGACCATCTATTACAGTTCTAGCATTTTTCATTCTTTGTAACTTACTAGTTGACTAACATTTCTGAAAAATACTTTAAAGATTTCTGGACAGTGACAGTCTCATGCCCTGGTTTTGGCTTAAGGGTTTTGTATTAAAATTTCTTTCCTGGTTCTTGTAATAAATAATAATAATAATAATAATAATAATAATAATAAATATTATATATACATGTGTGTGTGTGTGTGTATGTGTGTGTGTGTGTATGTGTGCATCAGTCTGTGTACTTTGGTGTTGCTGCAGGAAGCCAAGCACTGTTGAGGCCTCTGGGGTCCCCCATACCCCTAGACTACTTACTTCTTGGAAGAGTTCTGCATGTGAGCACTGTCAGTTCTCAGGATGGTGAAGTAAGTAACCTTTGTTCCAACCTCTGATGGCATTAAAGGGTTGAGGCAGAAGTCCAGTACAGTTTTAATATTGTTCTCATCTTCCCCCAATGAAAAATCTCAGATTTCTTTAGATTTGGTATCTCAGATTTGGTATCCCAGTGTTCAGGTCACTGGGATGGTAATAAGACATTGAGGTGGCAATCACTAACCTGGCAAGAACCTTTTGTTACTATTCCCAGGGTGCTAGTTTCATTTGTGTTGCTGTGAACAAGTAACTCAACAAAAACCACCTTGGAGGAGAAGGGTTCACTGCAGTCCACAATTCCAGGTTACAGTCCATAACAGCAGTGAAGTCAAGGGGGCCAAAACTTAAAAAGAGCTGGATCTATCACATACATCCACAGTCCAAAGCAGAGCAATGACTAAGTGCATGGTTACTGCTCAGCTCACTTTTCCGACTCCTATACCGCCAGCGACTGGGGGGACTTGCATAATAGCTACCGAACTGCAGGTATCTAGAAATAGTTCTAGTGTTGTACAACATAGTGGTACAGTGAAGTGACTGCAGTTCACAGTAAACCATTATATACTTTATGAATAATAAGAATAGGATGCCTCAAAGGCTCCAAACATGAAGCAATGACAGAAAGACAGAAACATGTCCTGATTTGAAAAGAACAAAATTTAAATGTCACATTTTACTGAACAGATATTTATTATTACTGTGCATTAATCAAAAGTTTAAAAATGTTTCAGGAGATGAAAATGTAAGCTACCTTAAGTTGATCATTATATATTATAAACATGAATTATCATACTCTATAAATACAAATTACAATTGTAATTTAAAAAATGAAGTAGATCTTTCTCTTCATACCCACCAACTTAAGAGTAATCTCTGGTAATTATTTATAGATTCTTCCCTGAGTGTTCTGCACCTTTATCACAACCGCATCATATATACTGTTCTACAGGGCACTGTCTCTCTCTGTGCTCAAGGATATCCTCCTCTATCAGTGCTGTAGGGGATATCCTCCTCCATCAAGGTGCATGCTCCCAAGTGACCTTCCTCACTGCATTCAGAGTGTGCCTTCCACTATTAAATCTTTTCTCCAGTGGACTAGGGCTATATTATGTCATGGATCTTTGTAAACCTGGGTGAATCTTTTTGTTGGCAGATTCATTAAGGTAGGATCAAATGTTATCACACTTAAGGTTTAGATAGGCAATGCCAAGTTCCTAAAACACTCACCAAATGTCACCCACACTTGGTGCCATCAAATTTCTTACATTATCTTGCCAACAGGAAGGAAAATAGATGGCCTTGCACTTCTGTTCTAATTTGCACGTAATTTTTGAGATGGATCCACATGTTTATACTCTGCAGGATAAGTATGTGCATGCTTTATTAATAATGTAAGGACACACACCCCCTTAAAATGTCACCAACAGATACTGTCTGCCATGGTTCCTCTGCAGTGACTAGGACTGTGACAGTCATGTGTTTTCAGTGATCACTCCCAACAGGTACTGAGTCTGCAGAAAACGGTGACAGGATTTGTGCAGTGAAGCAAGGATGGGTCACTCTCACCACAAGAAGGGACAAATAACAAGCCTGCTCATGCCTCTAAGCTGAATGGAGCTCTTCTGAAAGCCATGCACTGTAGAGTCCTCAACCCTGAAAGATTCATGCAGGCCAGCAGTCACAGAGATGCCCCAGGTGCAATGAAGGGTGACACTTTGTCCTCATAGACCATTTTCATACCTGATCCTAGGATTCTAGCCATCCAAGCTGTACACATGTTTGTGAACTTCAGAAGCATGGAAAATGGCCATAGTGAAGGCACTGCTCACTGGGGCTGAGGTGTAGGGTTTTGGATATACATGAGTACCCATTTTCTAGAAGTGCTTAATTATAAGAGAGAAGATGTAGTCTGTGATGCTGATGCTGCAGAATTCTACTGGGAGTCACTATTCCCAGTCAGAGTCTTACACACTTAAGTAGTTAATAAACACTTCCTGCTGAATGGCTAATGAGTAGATTATGCTCCTTGTGGAGAGAGGAACCCACTATAGCATACTCTGGCTAGGGTGGTAAAGAAAGGACCGGAGATGCTTGTGAGGCTTTGCACAAGCAACTATTTGACAAGAAAACATCTAAGCACGGCTCAGTGTTGTTGACACATGTTGTGGTAGAGAAATGGGAACCTCATTGTCTGGTTCTATACTTACTAATAGTGTAACCATGGCAAGTTACTTAAATTATCTATTTATCAGGTTTGCATCTGCAAGATGGGAATACTTACTATAGCTGTAAGAAACAGAAATGAGTTAATATTAGTAAAGTACTTAGCAGAGAATTAGGCACTTGGTGAACTCTTTCCATGGCAAATACATGTTAGCCTTGTTACAAGACATCATCTTCATTGTTGTCGTCATCATCATCAATCTAGTCATGGTAACTAACAAGGTGAGTAGGTATGGCAATAAGTGGTGACTAATGTTATCCTAATAAATAGGAGAAGTGAATGCTCAAATAGTTCCAATTTATATATATTTAAAGACTTATTCTTTACAAGTATAATCCACCCCCCCTCTTCCCCAAGAGAGGGTTTTTCTGTGTAGCCCTGGCTGTCGTGAAACTTACTCTGTAGACCAGGCTGGCTCTGAACTCAGAGATTCACCTACCTTTGCCTCCCAAAGGCTGGGATTAAAGGGACATGCCAACACGCTCGGCTACAAGTATAAACTTATATTAACTACAAATTATTTTAGTTTTTCTGAAAAATCTGCCAATTCAAATAAAACAAATTTTGGTTCTTGTTTTACTGTTTTGATTCATACATACATACATACATACATACATACATTTTTTGAGAGATGGTCTCATGTAGCCCAGGCTGGCTCAGAACCCATTCAGCAGCCAAGGATGGGCTGAAGTCCTCATTTTTATCTCTCTACCTCTCAGTGCTTGGATTACAGGTGTGGGCCACTATTCACAGGTTACACTTGCATTCTTCACATTATTTTAAACAGCCCTCAAATTAACTGTTTTTCTTGTTGTACAATGGAATATAGATAAGAGGTCTAGAGTTATATATGCATCAATTAATTTACTTGATAATATCCCAAGTCCTATTTTGGTTTATTTTAACATGGAGACTTTTAATAGTGCAAGCCAACCTCCTGGGGAGATCTCTAGGTATGGGGAATAGGAATAAAATAATGAGAAGGATTCCTACTGGTGAGGGTATGAGTACCAAATACTCATATAAAATAGTTACTAAGTTAATAGGTTTACTGGCGGCTACGGTAGCAGCTCTTCTATGATCCGTCCCTGTTCTCACTGACCAGGCTTTTGGAGGAGTCACTTGAGAAGGAGCTCACGACGTGCTCTGCAGCAGACAGTGTGCAATCCCTTACTAGAGTTTAAGTGCCCATTTAAGGTGAAATGAGCTGAGTCGGCTTTTTACTTGAAAAGGAAAATCAATCAGTCTGTCTACATAATAACATAGTTTAAGAAAGGCTAAATCACTTCTGAAAACATAAACTTTTAACTCTTCTAAAATAGTTTTTGATTTTGCTAAAGCATGCAAGTACTGAATTTACAGTGAAATTCTGTGTCTTATCTATGATTATACATTTAATATTTTCCTTAAACTTTTCGAACTCTCCATTGCATATTGAATAAAGGTGAAACTGTTCTGTGGGGACTCAAACCCTGTCTTGGCCCTATACATCTGTGTGAAGCCTCCATTCTAGAAACCCACTACACAGCATGGCCAAACTCACGGTCCACTTGTGTGGCTCCAAACACACTGGCCTGGCTCACTCTCTCATTTCACAAAGCTCACCTCTCAGCTCTCTGCGACACGGTCCTATAAGACCCACCTCTGCTCTTACAGCTATCACTGGAGTTCTCTCAGAGGACGAATCCCTCTCTACCTGGCAGCCATTTTTGTGAAGACATTTGTAACAGAAAACTATTATCCTCTACACTGTACTTACAAATTCTGATTCCACACACTGAATTGAGCATTATATTTATTGCCCAGCTCAGTCTCTGGTAGGTAGTCTACCAGGCATGCTCCATAGCCCAGTGAACCGATGTAATCTCTTCCCCATTAGCTACTGTGATCCTGGAGCACAGAGATACCTAATCTACCATTCCTTCCCCAGAGAATACACAGGTGGTGTTCAATAAAATACTACTAAATCAATAAACAATGTACAATTGCTTTTTGCCAAGTCAGAAGGGGAAAGATGTACATGTAGTGTTCAGCAAAGACAAATCTGCTAGGCGTCCAGCACAACTCTCCCTTTCCAGGGTAACTTAGTCAGGGTCATGGATGTACGCAGAGCATAGGGACCCGGGGAGCATGCTGCTGAAGACTTCTTTACCTGCAGATAGCTGGAAAACATTCCTGAAGACCCTTCTTTTTAACTAATGATCCTTCAAGGCAGTACATGATGATGTCCATAACCTTTGACAAAAGGACACAGACTGAAAGTTAATTTCAAATGCTTCATTTTCTAAAATGTAAATGATTCCATTAGACCTCATTTTTTCCTGTGTAAATCCATATAGTTTGATCACATATTTACTTTAAATAGAATAAAAACTATTTTAAGCCTATGGATATTACAGTGTATCCTTGGTCTTGTCTGCAGCAACAGGCAGTCATTTCCTTTAGAGCTGACTGCTTACGCGCAGAGTAGGGTGGCTCCCCAAGCACATGGTGGACGTGACTTTGTTTCCCATGACTGTTGCCTTGAAAGTATTCGCACACATATCAACTCCATGTGGATGGACAACAGCTACAGCGACCGACTTTAGTTTTGAGGAAACAGAATTAAGGCACGGGAGTCAATTACTCTTAGTTATGTGACATATTCCCTGTCCCTCCATCCCTCCATCCCTCCCTCCCTTCTATTTGTAACCTCATGTATTTACTGCGTGGACAGGATACTGGACCCAGGCCATTCTCACCTCCACAAGAAGATCCACAACATCCGTAGGCATCTTTTCAATGAGAATTTCAATGACTCTGAGGATTTCGCCTTTAGCTCTTGCCAGGGTGGTGGTGTGTATACTCTGCTGTGACTGGGTATTTGCTGCAAGGGCCGTGTGTCTGTGCACCTACAAAAGAATTGCCACGCTGTAGAGCCATTGCTGCTCTGCACAGGCTTACATTTCTACTCACTGATTTACTTTTCACTTATGATAGAGAAGTGAAACATACAATCAACCAGAACTGTTAAAACAAATCACTCAGGGTAGGGCAGGAATTGTTTTCAGTCACAAAGAAGCATTACGTATAATAAGAACTAAGTAAGTATGGGCTAAGAAAATTCTACAACTTCCTTATGCGTTATCTCCATTACCACCACAATCATCATCATCGTCATTTGAGACAGAATCTTATGTAGCTGGCCTTAATATGTTGCTAAAGATGATATTGAACTGTCTCTCCTGCCTCCATCTTATTTGCCACACACTGAGATTACAGACATACAATACCATGCCCAACTGGTTCCTGAGTGTTGACCTTAGTACGGTATTACTATGATATTTTAGATGTGGTGGGTATGTTTAGTGAGACGTGGCCATACACTATCATGCCATTTACAACATAAACTGAAGAACAGTTTGGTAATTTGATGCAAAGGTACTTTTAGAAAATGCCCAGGAAGCATCTGATATGACCTAGTATGCCTGGTAATAATAACGAGTAATACTTACAGGGTGATAAGTGTTCTAGGCACTTTATAAGCAAGTTGGGAAGTTTAAGTTAACATGTCTCCAAAACTAATGAACATAGCAAAGAACAGAAATTCACTGGGATTTTTTTTTTTTTCTCATACAAAGCCTAAACTCCACAGCTCAAAGGAGACAAACTATTTAAAGCCTTGGAAGAACCCTGGATGCGCTGTGGAGCCACAGGCCCAGGGACAGAGTCGTGTGCAATGGTGACAGAGAGGAGCACCTTAGTGCCTTTCATGAATAAACCAGGACAAAAAGTAGCACCAGCAAAGTTGTTTTGAAAAGAAATAAATGTAGACTATTAATTAAAATATTTTAAATAATTGTTCCAACCAAATGTCTCAGCATGAGAATCCTAATATTTCCTTCAAAAATATTCCTGTGTAAATAATATAAAATAGCATTCTGAAATGTAATTACTATAAAGACCTATCAGATTAATATAAAGCTCCTGAGGTAACCAATATGATTCCCTGCACACTTTCCATGCATGGAGAAAACTGATTAAAAATTTCTAAGTTAAATAAAACTCCTCGTTCAAACAACACACACATCTGATACAAGTATACAACATTAAGTGTATGTGTGACTGAAACACGGGGGAAGCCTACTACCCTCACACCTGCGTCTACAGCTCTTCTTCAGATATGAATTCCTAACTCCACAGCTTCCCATCGACCATACAGACTCCATGCAGACAGGACCATCTCGCCTCCTTTCTAGCTGTTTTCCCAGCATGCTTGTAAGGATGGTTCTCAGGCAGACATGGGCCCTGTAGGTTCCAGGTAGTCCGAGCAGACTCAATGGTTTTTACTGTTTTAAAAGTTCACCATAGCTACAGGAAGAGCAGTTCAGACGGAGCCCATACACTGTGGACACCGAGCTGTGCAGTACTAATGCCAAACGGGAACACGCCTTTCCAAGCATTAGAAACTTATGCTTTCCCTTCTCTTGCTAAGATGTATAGGAAAGAACATAGAATCGGTTCATTGTTCTTTACTAGTTTGTCAGCTGGCTGTGAGCAATTAATTAGAACACCAGAAATGCAGGAATCAATGGACTCTCCAGTCTTTATGTGTGACGCAGAATAGGAAAACCAATCACTGATTTTATGGCTTATGTTTTTTTGTATAGAGTTTGAGAGCCACTGCAAAATAAGTTTAGGTTTAATTACAAGTATTTGCTCTACACTTGAGAAGTGTGAATACCTTTAGTACCTTCTAATTCTCATAGACCTATTGTATTTCATATTGAAAGGTATTGTCAAATATTACAAGTGTGTTCATTCTGAGAACAGACAGGAGCACAGAAGCACAATTCCACCGTTGCAGAACTCAGTGTATGTACATGCATGATACATTCATTTCAGAGGTAAACTATTAGCTTGCTTTGCTTGAACTACAAGGATTCTTTGCGGGTGTACGCCAGAGTTACGGTACGGAGGGACTCCTCGGAAAGGGGCAATGGAGCACGTGGTGAGGAAGGCTGCCCACCTCCTTGGCTATGGTGGTGATGAAGGCGGGTGGTCTGGCGGTGGCAATGAGAGAAAGGGCGTGCCTTGCAGAGCGGGCAGAGTCAGCTGCAGGGCTCAGAGGCAGCCCCATTGTGATGCTAAACAGGGAGCAGGGAAAAAGGAAAAAGAAAAGAAGCATTAGAAATATAGACTGAAAAGATTAGACACAGCTTATAATGTCAGTTCAAGGTCAATGGGGGCACTCAAACAGTTAGACTATAATAGGCCTGTGACAATGAGCAGTGATTAAGAGTCAGGGTGTTCTGGCATCAGATACAAAATCGAATTATTAACCATGAAGACTGAAAACAGTATGTGCATCTGTCCAAAAGGTTCAAAATGCCTTGTTAACAAATTATCAAGAACTACCACTGAATACATATCACAAAGCTCAAAAAGGCAGGGATGAATATTGTGCTGGATGTTTTAAAGTTTTGGCCTAGGTTAAGTTAAAGATAATTTACTCATAAGGCCATGTTAAGAAACTATAACCGAGGCTCTTTTGTGAAAGGAAGCAGAACTCATCACTGTCTGTGAAGTTCTTAAAGAAACGAGAATGACAAATTACTGTTCCCTGGCTACTGTGTTCAGTCTGAAAGCTCCTCAGACTGCTGGGCTATCCCACACCAGTACTTGCAGAGAACCCACTAAGTACATGCACCACCGCTGACACTCATTTAGTAACAAAGAATGACCTGGTGTTAACTTTCTTAACAGAAAGGAGAGACAGCAAACAGTCTTCATAAAGTGATGTACATAATGAAGCGAACTTTTCTAGACAGTGAGAGCGTGGCATCTTGATACAACAGTGTAGACAATACATCCCATCTCTGACATGAAAGCAGCAGCCTTATCACTAAGTTTATACACACAATATGCACATGTACACAATACACACACACATATATATATTTATATATACACACATGTAGACATACACACATATATATACACACACACATATATGTACACATACAAACACACACACATACACACACATGACTTTTGACAAAAGTGTAGCCAAGGAGTCAAAGTATATGACTAGGAGACGAGGATATTGGAAGCAGGGGAATGTATGTTAACTAATTCTGAACAAACCTAAATCAACTTTTGTAAAACCAGTCTGTAGGGGAAAGGCACATAAGTTTCCTGGGGAATCCATCCCACGCTGGCACAGCTCAACACAGAAGGAAAGAACTAGACATAGCCTAGGGTCTGGAGTGAAAGCTGGGCTTACTTTTGGTCTATGTGCCCAACATTCTCATTGGCAAAGAAATTTTACAAATGAAAAACCAGCTCAAAGAATGGTAAATGAGGAGCTGAGGTACTGGTGCACCATGGTCCCTTCATATTTGCTATCCAGATTTCCTAAAAAAAAATTAAATGGAAAATATCAGCAATGATGAATACATTTTAAACTGCATGGAACTCAGAGTCGTGTGATGGAATCTTATGATGCGGATCACCTGGTAAGTGAATCGCATCTCTGTCCTGAGTACTGAGTATACGCGGTCCTTGCAGACACCTTTGCTAGTCCACTGTGAAGGTATTAGCAGTGTCTGTGTGCAGGCTGCCCTCTGTTAATATAACACTGCATCGCGATGCCTATACAGTACATCTTACTTGTCTCTTCACACAGGTACCACACACCCACTCAGAGAAAAACAACCAGGAAACATATAGCACAATGTGATATTTGGTGGGGGAACCTCTACTCACATAGCTTTTATTATGCTGTGTTGTTATGATTATTTAAGTTTATTGTTATTTCTAATATCTTACAATACATAATTTTAAAGTTCAGCTGTATCACAGGTCTATATGCAAAGGAAAATATTGCATATATAAAAGGTTTGGGATTACCATGGTTTTGTGAATCAACTCAGAGTCTTGGAATGTGTCCCTGTAGTTAAGAGAGATTACTGTCTTTCAGAATCACTGACCTTTGTATAAAGTAAAGAGTAGTGAGGCATGGTGACACTGGTGAACTAGGTTAATGAATTGGTAACATGACCAAATGGCCTTGGCTGAGTGGCTAGACTGCTTAGAGAAGTTTGTAGAGATATACTGAGATACTTGTGTTCCAGTTGTCTTATTCAATGTTAGGAGTGGTTTAAATGAGGAACAGGATACACCTATCAGTTGGGTTGACCATAATACTTGAAAGGAGATTAATCATAGTAAGAGACAGAACTTGATCCATAAAGTTCTTCAAAAGATCAAATTCAGCTAAATAAGAAGTCTTGGGGCTGGAGAGACCACTCAACAGTTAAAAAGGATTGTGTCGAAATCATGAGAACCAGAATTTGGATCCTAAAACCTAGAGTCAGAGTAAATACCTGTAACCCAAGCTTCAGGCAGGACTGCTGGGGCTGGCTGGCTTCTAGCAGAGCAGAAGCCCTTTACCCTGTCTTAGTTCTCTGCACGGGGGAGAAATTATTAGTTGGAAAGGAAAGAGTGGAAGAAAGAAAAGGAAGGAAAGGAGGAGACAGAGCCGTATGTGGATAATAAATGCTTCTTGTAATGACCAATACTGTGCAGTTATAAAGTGAAAGAAAGCAAAGGAAATATCAATCAGTCACTAACTTCAAATCAAAGGCCTGGCTACATATTAGCCTTCACTCACATCAGCAAAAGGCCATATACATTTGAGGGAATTACCAAACTTATTACAGTAAGAAAACCATTAAGGTTTGGTGAAGGGCATGGTCTGAAGAGAAGCCATAGGCAATGGAAAAGAAAGCGAATCAAACATTTTCCCACTGCCCTTCGGTGCATAGTGATCATTTAGGAGGAGCTGATGTGCACATGTGTGTGAGTCTCTCCGGCAGTATTAAAGGGTGAGGCAGGACGACAGAGTGGAGTTAGGCTCACTGCTTGGGAACCAGGGCTCTGTCACTGTCTTGGGATCAGCCACCTTGTTAAAAAGCTGTAAGTTCCCAGGGCATAATGAAGAAGATACGTCCTCTAGTCTAGACACTGAACTACCATCAGAGAAATCTTTCCAAGGCATCAATTCTATTTCATGAATTCCTAACCTAAACACCTCCAGTGGCCCCACCTCACTTCTAGGGAGGAAAAAGGATCTTTGCTCTGAGTGTGAAGTCTCCTAAACTCTTAGACCCTTCATGACCTCTCTCATGGCTTTTCACCATCACCATCCTCAATCTCAAACTGTACTAAAGAGCTATAGAAATAAAACAAATACAATGATAGACTGAAAAGAATTGAAGATTTAGACATAAGTCCACATACCTATTGGACAACTACTTATTGATGGAGCCAGAAATGCCCACTAGAAAAAAGAGAGCATCTACAGCAGACAGTGCTGGTCAAACTGCACGGCTGCATGCAGAAGAATGCAGATAGATGCAGAATTACCACTCTGTACACCCCAACTCCACGTGTACCTCAACATAAAACCAGACAGAGGGCACCAACAATGCTTGACTCTTACCCGGCAGGGGGAACGGAATGGTCGTCAAAGGCAATGGAGTGAGGGAACTGAGTGGAGAGGGGATTGGGATGATGAGTGGGGGATTTCAGGGTTGGATGAGGGATGGTCAGATGGCTATGAGAATGAATGGGAATCTGCAACTGACGGGCTGAGGAGGGGATGTGGAGGGCATCTCCTGGGAGAAACAGGACCTGGGATAGAGGAGGTGCCCGAGAATCAATGGGGACATTCTTAGCTGTGATTCACTACACTGGGGATAAGAAACCTCGGGAGGCTGACTCCTGTGGCCAGGCACGAAGCCCAGTGGAGCAACAGGGACACCAGCCCACCCACAAATCTGTTAGCATGGTTTTAACAGATAGTGAAAGAAAAAACAATCAAAATAAATACTTTAGTGAAAGAAAAAGAGAAAAACCAACATATTAAACCTGATAGAAGAGAAAGTAGGAAATAGCCTTGAACTCATGGGCACAGGAAAGACGTTCTGAACAGAATACTGTTAATGTGGGCAATAAGATCAACAATTAACAAATGAAACCTCGTGAAACTGAAAGGCTTCTATACAGCAAAGGACAATGTCATTCAGACAAGGTGGCAACCTTCAAAATAGGAAAATATTTTTACCAAATACACATCTGATATAGAGCTAGTATCAACAATATATAAAGTACTCAAAAAACTACATATCAAAAAATAATACTCAATTAAAAATGAGGTACAAATCTAACCAGAATTCTCAAAAGAGGAAACTCAAATGGCTGGGAAAACTTAGAGAAACGCTCAGTGTCCTTCTTAGCTATCAGGGAATGGAAAGCAAAACTACTCTGAGATTTCACCTTACACCTGTTAGAAAGGTTCAGATAAGTAACACAAGTGACAACATGGTGACAAGGATTTGGAGTAAGGGAACACTCTTTCACTGCTAGTGGGAATGCAAATGTGTTCATTAACTACAAAAATCAGTGTGGCTGTTCCTCAGGGAGACAGGACTCGATCTACCTAAAGATTCATCTATATCTCTCTTAGGCATATACCCAAGTAATGAGGGAGACAGAGCCCCAACTGGACATATTTTATCCTTTCACACGGACCCTGCTCAACCATGTTCACTGCTGCTCTATTTATAATAGCCAGAAATTGAAAACAACCTAGATATCTCTCAGCAGAAGAATGGATTAAGAAAATGTAGTATGTTTATACAAAAGAGTATTCAACTATTTAAAAAAAACAAAATTTCCAGGTAAAAGGATAAGACAAGAAAAAAAAATAGTCCTGGGTGAAGTAACCTAAACCCTGAAAGACAAATACGGTGTTTGCTTATATGTAGATATAGTAACTGTTAAATCAATGATACCAAGCTATAATCTATAAAACCAGAGGAGTCAGGTATAGGGTAGGGAGAGTGGGGTGGAGTGCACAGCTATATCCCCTTTGGAAAGGGAGATAGAAGAGGGAGTTATGGGATGGGTGGTGGGGAGCTAAAATGGGAAAATCAAGTGGATAGGGAAAGCAAAGAGGGTGACAAGGGAGGATATGGAGACGCTAAAATTAAGAACTGTTTGAGGGTTAAAATGAAAACCTAATACAGTAGAAGTGTGTGTGTGTGTGTGTGTGTGCGCATGACCTAAATAAAATTGCCAAATAATGGGGGAAACAGAGCCCCAACTGGACATCTTGTCACGAAATGATGCTTCCAGTCCCAGGATTGCAACACATCTAATTTAGTTGTTGGCCAAAGCAGTCCTATGGGAAATCCCCAAATAGCCTTGGCAGTTGCCAAGACAATATGTTTCTCTCCAAACACTGATAGTAAGGCCCCACTGAAGAAGAGAATACCTACACAATTCACTGACCATGGGAAGGTCGAGCTATGCCTACAGAAAGCCCTATTGCACAATCCCTTTGCACTGCTTACCCTTAAATAGTACAAAGAATTCTTAAAGGGAGAAATAAAATGGCTTTGAAATATCTTTATAAATGTTCAACATCCTTAATAACTAGTTCTAAATGAAAATTAAAACTACTTTGAGATTTCATCTTACCCAAGTCAGAAGTCTAAGAGGAAAATCTCAATGACAACAAATGCTGGTGAAGATGTGGGAAAGGCACTGTATTCTCTGTTGGTGCAGGTGCAGCATGGTACAGCCTCAGGAAATCAGTACAGAAAATCCCCAGAAAGCTAAAAATAGATCCAAAAGAGATGCCCAGCTCTAGCATCCTTTGGCTTCTGTGCACCTGACTCATCATCTTACCAACACAGATCAGCCATGTGCAGCATCTCTTATTTGTGTGCTACAAATCTTAATGTGAGATTCTACCTTGGTGAAAGGGAGAGGGCTAGCTGGCTGTTTCTGGAACCTGTGTGTAAACTTACTTATTCTGTGTGTAAACTTACTCTGTTCTCTTGACCCTGTCTATGGGCTGTTATGTAAACCCTTTGTTTTATAGACCTATAGAACAGGCTTTGGTTTTAGTCTTTAGTCTAAGGAAATTGGACACCAGAGACTATCTTACTCAGCATTTCCTGCGACTCCCTCCACCTTTCCAATCTTAAACACCAGGGTTGAACGACATTGTAGACAAATAACATGAATAGAAACATAGTCCCCCTTGGGCTGAGCTCAGTTTTCTCATGATTGTTTACTAACCTAGTTCCAAGACTGTTTCATTTTAGGAAAATCATCTTAAAATTTATAGGAATAACATTTTAGTAAAATGTTACCATCTAACATTTCCAGATGTCAACCTCTGTTGAATTAAAAAATACTGCATGGATACATTCCAGGAGAAAACATTAATATTTCTGCAAATAGCCTGCAAATCTTAGTCATCAGTAACAAGGCTTTGAAAATAGTTGCCATCAAAACAAAGAAAGCTAACATTGTTTTAGGTACCTACTTAATTATGTAATACCCAGGACTTCCAGCCCACACTTTCCTAGGAACACTAGTGTGTTAATATTTGTTTACAACTTCATAAAGAATATGCAGCTCCTCTGTGTTAAGTTGAAACTTCACTTTTAAAAATATTTTAACAACTTCTTCTTTTCTTCTTTTTCTCCTCCTCTTCCTCCTTCTTTTCCTCCTCCTCTTCCTCCTCTTCCTTCCTCCTCTTCTTCCTTCTCCTTCTCCTTCTCCTTCTCCTTCTCCTTCTCCTTCTCCTTCTCCTTCTCCTTCTCCTTCTCCTTCTTCTTATTAGTGTGTGTGTATGCATGCTATGACATTTCAAGAGGTCATAGGACAGCTCTGGAGTTGCTTCTTTCCTTCTAATTTTACTTCGTTTCTGGGGATGCTCCTGGCTTGCATCACTGGTCAGCAAGTACATACTGAGCTATCCCACCGATGGCTAGAGCTTCATTTTATAACTCAAGGCAGAATTCCTTTCCAAAGCTCAAAAATGGAAAATTTTCCTACTCTTCCAATCATGTTAGCTGCATATATTTACAGAAAATAAAAAAAAAAAAAAACTATGCTAACCCTTTCTATGTAAAGGGCTCCCCTAGATAAATTATTTATTACTTATTATTATTAACCCTTATAAATTAATTTTTCAGAACAGAAAAAACTGTCCAGTATAGATTTCTAAAGCATGTTTGCATTTTTAGTATGTTTCTATCCCTCAAACTTAACAGAAATGGTTGAGTTTGAGTTAAGCTACTTAATTCTTCTCTCTAACTCTATATAACCTTTAGGAACTAAATTAGAAACCAAAGCCCCCCAAGGTTCTGCCATCTCTGGCTATGATGAGGCAGTCAAGGGGCTCAAGGACATTTTTGGGTTTTAGTCTATGAAGAAAAAAAAAACAACAGTACAACGGTTACTTTTCTTGGAAGTCTTTATTTTAAACTGACCACCTAAGTTCTATTTCCTCTATAACTCTATAGGAACCTTTGCAGTGTATGGTGCTTCTCTGTATACCAAAGGTTCATGGCTTCCAGTAGCTCTGTTTTCCCATCTGTGTTTGGTAAGCTGTGGCAATATCCTAAAAGCAATAGGCTTTCTGTAATCCGCTCATGTCCTCAGCTGTCCAGCACATGATGAGCATGGACCCCTCAGCAGCTGGGCTGTGCTCCACTGTTCTTTCACAATAAAGGCCCTATACTGTGACCTAGGCAAATAGAATCCAAATCACAGGCCACACAAAGCTAAGCAGGAGTCTAGTCTTCTAGAAGCACAGGAGTTTTCTGCTGGTCTATAAAGTAGAATTTATGCACCATTTCTAATACTTTATCCGTGTGTACATACCCACAGAGATCTTTAAAAACAGTTCTCAAAACACAACACTCTGTGTCTCTAATTTATATTACAATTGGCTAGGTGGCTCATCAATTATTTCAGGAAAGTATAGCCTCAATGTTATTATACAGTTCACATTGAATAAGCGTACCATTCTCATTCATTTAAGAATATCCTCATAAAAGATGCTACCTGTGGCTCACTTACCAAACAAGTAGCATATGCCTTAAGTATAGGGGCTGAGCAATGGGAGCTGAGAGTCCCAAGAGGTGGGCCCTGTTCTCTGACAAGTCACCTATCTCTCTACGATTACTATATAGAAATTAGCTAGTATATTGAATGTACTGGGCCAGATGCAGCTGATGGAGACTGTCATATATAAAGTATAGTTTTATTAAAAGCTTATTGGTACCATCACTGTCTACCAATACACTGATGAGTGCTCGCTTTGGTAGCATATATAATAAAATTGGATCCACACAGAGAAGATTCGGATGGCTCCTATTTAAGGCTGGCAAAAAACAAAAACAAAAAAAAATGTGAAGTGTTGTATATTTTAAAAAAATAATTAAGTAATAATCAAAAATTTAAATTTCTATAAGGTACAAGATCCTTAATGAAAATTTCATTAAATATAAAATCCAAAAGTATATTTAAAATTCTTCCCTTACCATTTTTGTAATCTTTATTTAAGATGTCTTTAATTTTGCAGGTATTAAGATTTTGAATCATCTTTCTTTAGCTTTAGCTTTTGGAATCAGCTAGATCTGAAATTAAACCCAGTAATTTTTTACCATCCAGAAAACAAGTGATGGTGTCTTTCACAGATTCATACACTATATTTTGGTGTGCGCACTTGCAAAATGGGGGAAATCATGTTTACTGCCTAGGGCTTCTGTACCTAAATGAAAGCAGAGCAGTCCACCCTGAGTAGCGCTGTATACTGGTAGAGTAAGCAAATAGAAGCCCCAGAGGAAATAGAAATTAGGTAGGCAGTTTAGGATAAAGGCCTCCAAGAAAAGAAACTTTCTTTTTTCCTAGACTAAAACCCAAAAATGTCCTTAAGCCCCTTGACTGCCTCATCATAGCCAGAGATGGCAGAAGCTTGGGGGCCTCTGATCTCTAATTTAGTTCCTAAATGACGTTAGGGCTACTTATTCAAGGGTGTGAGTGTTAAAGTAAGCAATAAATGTCCACTAAGGAAAATCTCATTCTTGTAAGACAACAGACTCTCTGGCCTGGGACCTAACGCTCCAGCTTTGCCAGGTCAAACACTTAGCTAAGAGGAAGACGGCTCACATTAAGCCACAGTAAAGAGACATGTGCAATACATCCTTTAAGAGAATGCTGGAATTTTCCTTTCCTGAACCCCCATGCTAGAACAGCAGCTTACTGTTGGCAGCCATGCAGCTTTGTAGATCTGCCCACTCTCCTGAACTACTCACAAGACTGCCTTTCCCTTTTCTTCCTTCCTTCTATGGCTTTTCTAAGCAGGCATTCCTTAACACACTGGGACTCGCAAACATTTCAGGCTTGCTTACTATTTCCCTAAAGCTCCCTCCCAAACATGTAGTGCTTGTCTGTCACGTGTCTGACCTTCATGTCAGCTTAAACAGCATGACACCCACTGTAACCCCACACCCAGTTCTCCTCCAGGAAGCTGCAGAGGTTTGCAGCTTGCCTGCCATGGGGGTTTTCTTTCAGATTCTACTCTAATAAAATGTCCTTGAGCTTCCTCCCACTTGAGTCCACTCCTAAATTATTTATTAATTACACTACGAGCTCTAAGAGGTGGATCCCAGTTTCCCCAGTATCAATAGGAAGACTGTTCTTTGAACCTACAGATCCATTATACCTTAGTGTACACCACACAGTAGGTGGTATAGCAAGGAGCTTCCTGTTACAACCTGTTTCTAAAGGAAAAGCTTAAACCAATCTTGTGTGTCCCAAAGACAACTGGCAGGGAGCCTGTGGTTTTGATGGGTGAATCCGTTTGCATGCTGCTGATTGGTCAGAGTGAGGTGGACTTTCACTGAGGCTGTTTAAAAACATGCCAGTGCCTGACCTGTGGCACCATCACTCTTCTCCACACAATATTGTAATGTAAAAATCTAGGCACACCTTCCTTCTCCTGCTAACTCATCTCCTCAGGCCTGTCCACCCCTTTACCACTCCCACCTCCTCAGAGTCCCAGACATCCGGAAGCAGGACCTTCATTTGAGTCTACTGGAAACTAGGAATAACTGATGTTAGGTAATAGCCCCCACCTCCAGCAAAATATCCCAAAACACCAGAAAATAAGTGCTGCTGCCAGGCCAGACAGAAGTGGTGAGTCAGATTCTAGAGTAAGGGGTCGTGAATTCTGGGAAAACAATCTAGTGACCTCGAAGCACCTACAGTGTTGTGGAAAAACTCAGAAGTTAATTCTGACAGGGAATGTCAGTACTTGAAAGAGATGGAGAGAGCACTCCTCTGTGATGTGTATTCTTCAGAATAAGGCCTGAGTAGCCTGTTCCCCCTACCAAGCCTGCCCTCATAATTGTAGAAGATTTCTTTCCAGAGATATTAACTAAAATTCTAAGCACTTGTCCAATATAAAATCATGTTCACATGGCAAGCATGGCACCATGGACAGAAGCAAGGCACAGTAAGTCAGCCACAGCCAGGCATGAGGGGTGGGGTGGGTAAGAGTCTCCCTTAAGCTGAGGTGTACCCTGCTGCTCTGCTTCTGCTTCCCCCACCTCAGTACTCCGGCCTGCACCAAGTGGGCCACGTATGTAACAGGCCATTTTCAATCTAAATCTTGTTAGAGATTAATAAGCAAACATTTTCTTGCTTATTATGCAATTTATCATGATGAAAAGTACATCGGGCTCCTCAAAGCTACATGCTGATACATTCATTTATTCAGAGCTGCGTACAGAAAGTCATACTAATCTTTGTGACAGAAAGAATGTAATAGCAAGATTTAAATTACCAACTGAAAACTATAGAATTTATGTCTCTTACTGTCTGTACATCTGTACATACAGCATACACACACACACATATATATACATGTTTACTTTGCTGATATAATTTTGATATAAACTTATTTTTAAAAAATTATAAATGCTAAACTAAAATGAAACCTTCCAAATAACAAAAGGGTATAAAAACTTGTAGAATTGTGTCTGGTCAGATTTTAAAACAAACCATATTTTTAGATATTAAAATATTGCATCCTTCTCAAGACAAACCAAGAGAGCTTCATTAGCAGCAGCCTGTGCTGTGTGGTCTCCTTTGGGCACATAACAGCAAGCAGGAAGCCAGCAGGTTTCGGACAATGTTTTATCATACTAACCAAGAAACAAATTAAAACGCTTAAGATGTGCTAACTGCTTCTCTAAGTTCTCTGTGAACATAACTAGCATTTAGCATCAATCTTCTGAAACAAATACTTTATTTTCCAATCATGTAGCAAGGGAGACTCAGAGGTGAGATTAGAACACATGGAGGTATGCCCAGAGGTAAGAGAGGAAAGCTGCTGGCTAGGCTTGCACTAAACATCCCCTCCTTCCAGTTAACGGTGGGGGGGGTGGGGGAAGGGGGGTGGGGGGCGGCACTGGGCACTAGGCAGCTAATCTGAGACAAAGCCACAGCACTGTACTCTAGCAGAAGGACTGCAGGCCCCACCATGCTGTAACTGGAAGGACTGTGGCATAAGGGAAAGCAGCTGTGAAGCCAAGAGCAGCTCACTTTAGCTTCCTATGAAGTCAACCATGACAACACTGGCAGGAAATTCATTTTCACAGAGAGGCATGATGAGACAGATAGGATTTCCTATCACTTCACAGTCACTAGGATGAGATAGTTTAAAATGTAGACAGAGAAGTGGAAACCTTGAATGTGCAGAGCTGGCAGGAATGAGAAACTGTGAAACCATGAAAAACTATGCAGCAGCTCCTGGAACTCTTAAACATGGAACTATTCTATGTCCTAGTAATCCCACTTTATAATGAAAACAAACTCTCACATAAACACACATGAACAGATAAATAAGACATCATCACCAGAAGTGGGATGGAATTCAGCTGAAATCCAAATTAGCACAGTGAAGCATGCTACAACATAGATGGACGTTGTAAGAGAGTGAAGCACGCTACAACATGGATGGACATTGTAAGAGGGATAAAGCAAGAGAAGCTTAACAGACCAGGGTATCTACGTGGGGTTAGCACTACTGGGAACCAGGAGGCTGTGATGGCTGTGTACTGCCAGTTTACTTGTGGCGATAATCACCAATTGTAGGCCACTTGTATAATACACCCAAGACAGGCAAGGTTTTCTGGAAACAGGAGACTGGGTTTAAGATGGCACCAACGTCCATCTGTAGTACCACGACTCCTTGCCAGTTCACAAAGATGTGTTCCACATATGTCAAGTTAGCGACTCTATTTTTATAATGATGATTATAGTGTATTTAAAATGTAATACATTTCATTTACTGTTTGTGTGTGTGCACGCACATGTGTGTGTGTGTGCGCATATGTGCACATGAACGTGTGCACACACATGCACTCACATGTACCGTGCCTCAGTGGAGGTCAGAGGACAACTTGCAGGAGTTGGTTCTTTTCTTCCACCATGTGGGGCCCAGGGATTGATCTTAGATCATCAGTCAAGCTTGGTGGCAGCTATGCTTGCCTGCTGAGCCATCCTACCATCCCAACTACAATCTTCACTTAGTCTATCACGGACTATATGCAAAAGAAACCCCAATAAAGTTAATTTAAAAATGAACAGGAATGCAGAGAGCAATTCTCCAAATTTTCTAGCTCCATCTTCTATTAGTAGAACTTTGGATCTAGTACCAAGTACGTATATCACTTTCCTTATAAGCAGTAAGTTTACACAATTATTTATCAGTAATGTCTCAAGGTATAAAAATTACAGTTTGAAAATCATATCACAGATCATTCACTGTCTCAATTTTCTATTGAGTTTTGTATTGTTTTTGTTTTTGAGACAGAGTATCATGGTAAAACCCTAGTTGGATTTGACCTTACAACAATCCTCCTGCCTTGGCATCCTAACTTGTGGCTACAAGCTTGGCTATCATGCCCAGTAGATTTACTGCTGGTCAAACACATGGAGTTTCTTTCTTTCTTTTTTTTTGGTTTTTTTTTTTTTTGTTTTTTTCCTGAGTCAGGGTTTCTCTGTGTAGCCCTGGCTGTCCTGGAACTCACTCTGTAGACCAGGCTGGTCTCAAACTCAGAAATCCGCCTCACTCTGCCTCCCAAGTGCTGGGATTAAAGGCGTGCTCCACCACTGCCCGGCACACACCCAGTTTCTAGAGGATAACCAATACCTCTGATAACGTCTTCCAACAACAATGCGCTAACCCACCGGAACCTGCACATACTTGACAACAATGCGCTGACTCCCTGGAACCTGCACATACTTGACAACAATGCACTGACTCCCTGGAACCTGCACATACTTGACAACAATGCTCTAACCCACCAGAACCTGCACATACTTGGCAAGTTGTTTCTCAGCATCTGCGCAGAGCTCCAGCAGCCCCATCAGGACAGCGGAAACATCCATGTAAGGCTCCCACACAGTGAACCCTCGCCCAATCAGGTCAATGGCAGTTCTCCGGATGGTGCTATGAAGAGGAAGTTTGGGACTTGGTGGCTGTAGCAGAAGAAATGTCAGTGCCTTGCCTGAAAAATAGAAATCAGAATGTTAAGTACACTTTGAAAATGTAACTATACTTCAAGTTTTTCCCCAAAAGGGGGAACTTGTATTTTATTTGGCTCCATATTGTCAAGAGAAAAGTTAGGTTACAATGTTTTATAGTATATTCTTCAGTGCTTAATTACATAATAGTTATATACAAATACACATTTCTACATTAAAACATGAGTAGCCTAGCTACCCTACAATGCTACCTTCATCTCAGTATCACAAATGAAAAAGCTGGCTCAAAAAATGTAGGATTTTAACAATTTTCCTTAAATAGTCAATTATTAAGTAGAATGCCTTGAGATGGAGATGAAAAGAAATGTTCTATAAGTCCGAGTCTATGGATGAGTTCTGTATAATAAGTGGTTTTGAACTTCTTAGTCATAGAACCTCTTAAGAATCTGTTGGAACAACTTAATAAACAAACCGTGGTGCATGCATGCAATGTAATTTTACTCACTTATAAAAAAATGAAACTATGACATTTGCAGGAAGATAGAAATAGAAAGCATGTTACATGAAGTGTAACATGTTTTCAAGTTAAGAAAACCAAATACCATATTTTCTCTCATGTCCAGGCCTTCCATTTGAATTTTGTACAGGCTTCTAGGGGTGTGGGTGCAGCTCATGAAACTAGAAAAGGAACCATGAAGAAAATGGCAGGAGGGGGAAACCAGCAAGAGTTTCTCCAAAGACTCTGGACCTTATAGTGGTCCATCACAGTGCCTGTTCTTCCCATGTGTGGTGTGACCAGCACACACAGGGTCTCCAGAGCACCTCTGCCTTCGCACCATTTCGCTCAGTGACCTTAGTAAAGATTCCAACCATTCTGCTATGGCAAATTGTACAGATCTGGGAATCCATGTGGATGGCATCAAAAGTGAAGTAGAGAAATGGTCATCTTCACACATAAATTTTAAGCCTATTAATAAGAAACTATTTGCTTCCATTTGACGAGCTGTTTTGGAATTACAAAGACATACAGATGACAAAATTCCACATCTTTCTCAGAGGAATATTCAAACCAGGGTATGTAAATCTCAGATCCCTTAAAGGTTTACTGAATTAACCCTTTGATTTCAAGACATGTTGGTCAGAAAAGATGCTGAGGACTCTACTGTTAACACAAAATAACGGCCTCAATGCGTTTGGAAGGACTACAGGAATTCTAAGTAGGAATTCGCTGATCAGAGGTGGAGGTAAACAGAAGAAAACATTCAACACAAACAAAAACTCAACAAGATCTGGGAATTACACAGAGCTCTACATGGCTTTGGTTACACAGGAGAGTAGTGTGGGGTTCTTTCTGCCACTCTTCCCTGCTTACAGTAGAATGAAATTTTTTCTCTTTTTCTTTCTCCCAACCTCTTCTCACTCTTCCTCCCTCTCCTGCACTCACCTTATGGTGCTAGGGACTGAAGACAGGCTTCACTTATGCTAAACACATACTCTGCCACTGAACCATACACTAGCCCCATCCATGTAAGACAGTAATTAGAGTCAAGGATTTAATAAACATACCACCCTCTGGAACTTATTCTATCTACGATTTAGGTTGTTTGTTGTTGTTGCTTTTTAAAGTGTGTGTGTAGGTGTGGTCTCCTGGTAGTCAGAATATGGCACTGGATCCCTGGAGCTGGAGTTAAAAGAAGGTGTAAGTCCTCCCTTGTGGAGCTGGGATTCCAGCCCTCCTGTGTAGGCCTCTGCATTGTTGTACACTGTCTTAGTGGCTGACTCACATCTCCGATCTCAGGTCTCCAGCCCAGACATCTATCTGTACTCTCTTTAATGGTAATTTTGTTTATTCATTAAATTTTCAACCTTGTAAATACTCAACATTCCCTTGGTCATATGAACTTGTAAAACATACTTCCTTCTCTGCCATTGGCTTAGCACAGGGCTTCATTCACAACTGTGGCTTTGGAAAATACCAAGGACTGCTTTGTACTCTGTGTGTGTGCAGTAGAGTCAACCAGTCCTGGTTTCCAAGAATCACCTACAAGGCTGTCCTAGCCCATGGTCCAGTTCCCATCGCTCTAAGGTAAATTACAAACTATAGTGTATGTGTCCAGAAGAAAGCTGAGTAAACTGAAGAGAATGGTTATTTAAGGTAATAATAGGCTTACTACTTTCTTACACTTTTGATGAAATTTTAAATAAAATTATGTATGCATAGTATTTTCTAATGTTTGCATCAGACAAAAGAAAAAAACTTGAACCGGGCGGTGGTGGCACACGCCTTTAATCCAGCACTTGGAGGCAGAGGCAGGCGGAGTCCACACCCAATGGATCAGATCCTACCAAGACACAAACTTAAACTACACAGTACTGTTTTACCCAGTTTGTTATATAAACTATCACTAAACAAGAGTAGATCCTTATAAGAGTACAAAACTGGTGACATTTGACCCAGCCTTTCCTTTCATTGTAATTTTTGCCTGAGATTCATCTTTCTTTCTTATTTGGAACCAGAAGACCTCCAAGGACTTCTGTGGCTACTGAAGCTGTATCTAACTGTCCTAAGTCATCTGGCAGCCAGCACTGTGTCAGAAAGTGACAGCAGATAACTACAGGCTGCAGACCAAAGGGGGGATGATGTAAGAGACAGGAGGAAGCATCAAGTTCAGAGCTACTCTGGGTTTCAAGGAAGAAGCTTGGGTTTTATTACAACTAATGCTGGTGGGAAAATATAAGCTAGAAAAAAATTAAGAATTAGAAATTAAAAAGAAGTCACCATCAAACCATACTTTAACAAGAGAACATTAGATGAGCTTTTCTTACTGGTTTAAAAGACCACAGGCTTTCAGAGAATTGTTCTACATGCCCTTGGAGACAATGCAAAGCTACCAGTATAGCCACAGGGAGAAAGCATAAGGGATCAGGCTCTGTTCACTCCTACACCAGGCAACTGTCACTAGTCACAACAACCTCGTTTGGTGGCCTTAGAATCCTGGATGGAGAAACAGTCACTAACTCTCCCTGGGTCTAAGTGCAGAGAGGGGACAAAGGGCGATATTCTTAAAATACTTTAATTAATAGCTCAATTACAGGAAAATTCCTGGGGGAAAGCATATTATATACACTTTAAACCAAATGAATTTATTATGATTTATGCCATTACAACGAGTGCAAAATGAATAAATAATGATTGGCCACTTATTTCAAAGTGTAACCTAGTGAATGAAGCCTTTTCCCAGTTGCTATGTCCATCAAAGAACAGGGATGGCAGAGTGCCAAGAGAATTCTATTCCTCTGCACCACACAGGTACTTGACAACAGATGATGTTAATATGAGTTATTTGTAAGTATAGAATAATTAAGATGCACTTTTAAAACTAGATGCTCGTGGCACACACCTTTAACTACAAGACTTGGCAAGCAGAAGCAGGAGGAATTCTGTGAGCTCCAGCCAGGGCTATACAATGAGTCTTTGTCTCAAAAACAAATCAAAAGGCAAATAACACACACACACACACACACACTCAGGTGTACTTTTTACTTCCTGTATGGCATTAAAAGAATAAGCCATCATTTCTTTTGATTGAAAAACATAAAAGACCTCTGTGTTAAGTTGGAGAACTAGCAAGTATATTTTAAAACTTATTAGTCTTGCATTAGCTTAACCAAAATAGTCGTAACTTAATTACATGTTTCCTTTCTTACAATGAAAAAAATAGAAAATTCAAATTCAAATTCTCCATGATAGAAAGAATAATTTTTTCCCTTGTCTTACTGAATGTCAAATTAACAAAGTTGTATCATAGGGAAATCCAGTCTCATTTTGCTTATGGTTAACTCATTTTGGACAGCAGACAAACATATAAGATAGTCTGGCTATCCTACAAACAGAAGGGTATTTATTGCTCAGTGCACATGGCCTTCTGTCTAGGAGAAGTAGAAAGTGCCACTGGTTGGATAGCTGTGGATCAGCAATGAAAACCTAAAACAATAAAAACAAATGTTTACAAAATCAGAGATCTGTTCAGATCTATAACCCACTGAATGTTGACTATTCCAAATACTCCTTTACTCTCTTCTCAGCAGGTGCAGGGCTAGTGAGAGGGCAGGAAGGAGGGATAGGAGTGGACCATAATTAAGCACTGGTCCATGCAGTTAGTAGCTAAATTATTTTTTCATACACTCTTTACTGAGGGCAAGAAATGAACCAGATACTATTTTCAACTCAGACTCCCAAATTCTAAGCTTGTATGATGCTCCTGTAAGAGCCAGATGAACCAATAACCACATCAACTACTGCTAAGTGCTGGGCAGAAAACTAAGCACAGGAGCCTAGAAGTGACAGATGATAGAACTATAGAACCATGTGACTGCTATGGAAGACGTGTGAGGTAGGTGCCTGGGACACTGAGACACTGAAAACCAGTGAAGCTGCAGGATAGTGGACAAGACAGAGGGCAGCAGGTCATGTGACACAGTAGTCTTCACAAAATGGGCTGTGCAGAGCCATGAGGAACTGTGGAAGACTCTGGTGAGGAGAGCGGCCTTGTCTCATTTCACAGTGGAAAGCAGCCAGTGCTGCACACAGAGCACATCATACATGGCTGGGGAAAGGGCGAGCCTGGGAACACGAGTTAGGCTTCCAAAGGTGCAGCAAGAGGTAACAAGTCAGCGAGAACTGCATGGATTCTGGGGTTTAAACATTGCTTTAATGGATTCATTTAGGGATTGCCTATATTCATGAGACAGACAGAGGGTGTGTGTGTGTGTGTGTGTGTGTGTGTGTGTGTGTGTGTGTGTGTAAACATTCAGGCACAAACAGCTTGGGTGAATGGCAGTTATGCTTAGTCAAATAAGAGCAGGAAGATCACTGCCTGCTGATTATAAGTAGGGGCAGCCATCCAGTTTAGTTTTGGACATTTCTTTCTGTGTTTCCTTCCCCCACCTTCCCTTTATATACATATGCATTGTTTATGTATGTGTCGCAGCATACATGTGGAGGCCAAAGGTTGACCTTGGGTGTTGGTCCTCATCTTCCACATTGTCTGAGACAGGGTCTCTTGTTATTTGCAGCTGCATATAGCAAGTCCGCTTGTTGCAAGGTTCTTAGGCATATTCCTGTCTCTGCCTTCCATCTCAATCTACCAGTGCTGAGATTATGTTAATGAATTGCCTTAAGCACTGAGCCCTGGAAGGCAAGGCTAATGCTCTGGGCCTGGGATGGCACCGCCCCATTCCCAGGACATGGCATCTCCATTCACTGCACTGATCTTCATCGGCGACAGGGCTTCGGGATGCATGTGTTCAACCATTGAGTTTCTGGCCCCATTCCTGAGTTCGCATGACTGCCTGTCAGCAGCAGCTGCTGGCTGATGTGCTTAGGGACCTCCTGGAACCTCCAATAGTGCCATCCTCCTAGGCCACCACGGCTGAAAAACCTCCCAAAGTGCCCTCAGCAGAGAGGATTCCTTGGTAGAAGCCTACAGCATTTCTAGGCTGAGAAACCTAGAGTTGAATAGTCAGAATTTTTAGTATGGAATGTATATAGTTACACAAATGAAAATATTTTATATCCTGTGACAATGGTTTTTATGATTATGATAATAATTTGGGGTCCATATATCTTCTTAACAGAGAATGATGGGTAAGCTTCAAGTCCTCTGGTCTTATGTTCTGTATCAGCCACCTCTGGGACTGTTCATCTCTCAGCATCAGTCAGAGCATCGTCTTTCCAAGATGCAGTTCCCCTGTCCTTCCCACTTTGTCCACACTCGAGACTGCACTTTAACCTTTTCCTGTGGGGACTGCTAGTAAATCCTGGGTTCTCAAGTTACTACTCAGTCCGAGGAACATCTTGTCCATTCACACAGCTGTAATGTATGAGGAATCCAATTATTATTCAAAAGTGCATGAGACTAGGGGCTGGGAAGATGCTCAGTGGTGAACAGTACTTGCTCGTCTTATAGAGAACCCAGGGTCCACTCTAGGCATATACCTGGTGGCTCACCGTCATCTGTAACTCCAGTGCCAGGCAGATCCAGATGTTCCAAGTCCTGTTCTGACCTCTACAAGCAATGGGCACACACAAGCAACCCACACATATGTGGGCATAGCAGTCATACATAAAATAAAATTTAAAAGATCTAAACAAAAAAGACTACATGAAACCACACAATGAGCATCTCCCATAAAAACTAATGTTAACCAAAAGTGTGTGTGTGTGGGGGGGGGGGGGCAGAGATCCACAAAAAAAAGTGAAAAAAAATTAAATGCTCCATTATGACCTTAAAATTGCATCTTCTTTTAAATAATTCATTCAAGATAATTAAGGAAGTTACACTCTCATTACAAGGTAAATATTAAAGCAAGCTTATGATGATCTAGTGTAGAATAAAGTCTTATGGAAAATTACTTGCTCTCTTTTCTAATAACGCCAAGCATGAGCGGGAACAAAGAGCTGCTGCAGGCTAACCTTTCACAGACACATAGTCAAAGATCCCCAAGGCTGTACCTTCAGGATCTGCTAAAGACCAAGAAACCTGCACGTGAGGACTGGAGTCAGCTTAGGAGAACGTTCAGAATTTTTCTAGGTGCTAGGAAAGGGACAAATACTGACTTTCTCAATACATGCACTTGAACACATTCATTTTACTGGATGAGAATAAGGGGCTGGGGAAGATGGGCAAACAAAAGTCACTTGGCTGCCCGTTTCTCAGTCTGGACATCTTTGTTTAAGCTTTGACTTGGCTTAAATGAACGAATTAATATTGACAAAAACATCAACTAAGCTAATGAGTTGTTAGTTAAAGCAATAAACATGTCACATTAGAGTCAGCGCAGTAAAGAGGTAATTAGCCCTGGGAAGGCCCTGCTGATTGGAGCTGTTGAAATCCTCTGCTCTTAACCTTTGAGTCCATTATCTAACCTAGAAGTGGTGGCTGTGTTAATGGGAACACTCCGGTAAACATCAGCCTTCCTACTCACTCAGTCTAGGATGCAAAGGGTGTCAGCGTTTACAGGAGCTCCAGGCAAATCTAAACTAGGCATAGATATTAATGTTCAAAGAGAGAAGGTCCAATATATTTTAAAATATTCAAGTTTCTCATTTTTTAACAGAAGGGCACTGAGCACTATATGTAGTAACAAGCTGCAACAAAGGAAAAACCAGGTCAATCTCAAAAGTACCTGAAGCAACCAGCATTACAGGCTAAAATCCTAGATTTAGACAATTTACACTCATTTAACAGGAAGAAAAAAATGCCCCATGGTGAACCTTGCTTCTGGAGTCTGCTGCTTACAGAGACTGCCTTTCAGCTGGTCCTCTAATACAGTTCAGCTGGAAGCTATCACTAACTTTACTGAGTTAGCTGCCAGACAATTAAAATGAGCAGCTCAGTCTGTGCTGGAAAATCAGATGCTTACAGAAAAATCAAGGTAGGATGACAAAGACTTAAACAGCTAAAAATCCAGTGCTCAGTATGTGAATAAACCTTGTCCTCTGGTTCAGTGGCCCTTTCCCAAAAGAAAGCAGAATCGTGGAGAAAGAACAATTGGAATCTGCATAATATTTATGTCAATTTTTAAAAACATTATGAAGCGTATGCAACATTTTGACATTGTTTTTCACAGTGTATACAAGTGCCTTGGAGTAGATACTGTTATATGTGCACAGAGATAGGCTGATAATACACTGGCAGGAAATGGGCATTTTGCCTTTGGAAATCTGTTTTAATTTTGATCATAAATGCAAACAGAGACCTTCCATGTGAAGCCTGCACTACCATTGCTGTTTGAGTGTTTAACACCATTTCCTTTTATGGAGGATTAAGGTACTACTCCTTATTTTGTGACATCTAATGAAAGCAAGGGCTTGATATGCAGTTCTCAGAAGTGTATAGAAGTGGTGTGTGAGGGTGTGTGTGTGTGTTTTAGAAGAACAGAGACAACTGAGCATTTACTATACAGTAAATCAATATGTGCTATCTTTTCAGGCTGAGTAATTTTGGAAGGGACAAGAAACAATTAGATGCTTCACTGTATTGGCTAATGTATAATTTTAATGTTAAAAACAACTTTCTTTCAAATATAGCTTTTTCACTAAATCTTCAAAACATCTCTATAGAGATTAATTCTTCAAAATTAAAAAAAAAAAATCACTACAACCCAGTCTTCATTTTTAATGGACATGAAAGAAGTAATAATGTTAATCAAACTAAGAAATTTATTTTTCTGTTATTTTACTGTCATTGACATTTAAGTAAAGCCTGAAAAGGGGTATAGTATTCCCTTGTTATAAAAAAAAAAGTCTAAATCCTCTAGGATCAGTAATAAAAAATAAGATCACCGAAATATTGCTAACATAAGGATTTAATTTGATACCATCTAATTTTTTCTTGTATCTAGGAGTATATAACAGAACAATAGTGTGTGAATATTTTTGCTGTTTTCACATACTTGAGAATAAGACAGAGCGCCAAACCATAGTTTAAAATGTCAGGGGGAGGGTATCAGAAGTAGAAGGGTATCAGATTAGAATCATAAAACTATGATTTTAGTTCCATAAAAAAACCACAGTGTCCTTCAGACAATTCAGGCATTTTCTCGCATCCACACCTTGCTCCTCCATCTGCTTTCAGTTCAAAGGAAAACCCTACACTTGTCTTTCTACTGGCTAAAACACTTTGGATAGTTACAGAGGACTGTGCGGTACCGAAGGTGGGCACTGGTGCACGTGTCTTTTCATCTAATAAGATGCAGTTATTTGGATGAGACCTGCTTCTTGAGTTGACAGTGGTATTCAGTACGATAGTGTATGCCTTGCGAAGAGGGCAGGCTCTTATAGATCGTATTCCTCTCCTTCCACTACCTGCTTTAAATTATCAAAACTATTTTTATTTTCTTTAAGCCTAGACATATTTAATTGTAAATTATACTGAGCTTTTAGAGTGAATTTTTTTTAAATGTGGAAAACTTCCTGGACACTAATCATTCAAAAATATTACAAAACATCTCAGCAAACAATAAGAAAGACACAGCAAAATGAAAAATGCACAAAGTCATCTGTATTTGTCCCCTGACTGGTCGCAGCAGGCATGGTGCTGTGTGTTGACATGCGCAGTTTTATTTATTCTGAAAATAGTTTTGTGAGGAATACAATGCTAGTTTCATTTTTGGGTGGGTGATAAAAAATGTCATTCTCAGAAAGCATAAACAACACATTACTGGTACTGCCAGAATGCCAGAATGAAGGAAGTTTCCTGACTTGGGATCATAGGTTCTGTCCAAATTAGGTAAATTGTTTACACAAAAAATATTATCTAGGTTATAACTACAGTTTTGTATACTGTCTGCAAAGGGGTTTTATGTCTGAAATGTCGAATGAAGCATTTCACACTGTCCTCTCCTGACGACACAGTAACATGCTGTTTTAACAGTCTGTCACAGAGTCATCCCCACACATACAGACAGTAGAAGCCCGAGCATCCAAACCTCCAGGATGCTGAAGACTGTTCACCCAGACTCTACTACAGCACATCCAAACAAGGCAGAGAAAGGCAGCACAAATCACAACTGGTTTCCAAGCTTGCCCCTTAGTAACTCTGGCCTAGTTTAACTGAGCTAGGAATGCCATTTTTCTTCCTTTCAAAATCTGTAGAGGGTGAATCAAATGTGAAAGGGAGATCAATTCGGCTCCAAGACAGTAAAAGAGCTCAGCATGAGCCCTGCTTCAGTTATGGAAAGAATCTAACTATACCAGTCAAGTGCACACTTATAAAACTGTATTACAGAGGCAGGAAAAAGAACAAGCATACCCCCAGAAGCAACAAGGAGATTTCATGGTTACTGAAAGAACCAAAATCTCTGCCCATGGCACACTGTCCACTGTGTAGATGCTGCAGACAGCATTCTACCCACTTGTGTAGACAGTATAAAATAACACATTATCTACCAGCATAGATGCTGCACATAGCACACTGCCCACCTGCATAGATGCTATGATCTGAAAGTGCTTAAATCTAATCTCCAGAGTGGAAGTGTTAAGAGTTGAAACCTTTGGGTGGTGATTAAGACATCAGTGCCCTTATTAAATGGGATTTAAAAACCTTGCTCATCCTTCCTACCACATGACATAGACTATAAAGTGCCATCTATGAGTTACAAGTCCTCATAATTCACCAAGCCTTGTGCCCCTTTGATGATGGAAGCCCTAGTTTCAAAAACTGTGAGCAATAAATTCACGTGGCTTAAAACTTATCTACTCTTGGCATATATTTCTCTAGCACCTTGAGTTACTTTGCAACAAATACCACTTACAAATATTTCATCATGTCTGACTTAAAGATTGAGACACACACACACCTCACAAAACTATTATCACATCTGGAATAATAATCAATTTTCTAGATTTATCAAATAGACTGTCAGAGTTATAATTGTATCCATTTTTTCCTGTTCCCCTTCCTACCTGCCTCCCCACCTTTAATGCCTCTCCTTTTCTTCTTTCTTTCCACAGCTACTTATTTTCATGGTCTCTTCTAATTATAATACAAATCTCTCCTACTCTCCCTCTCTCTTACACTTTTAAATCTATAGTTTATCCTCCACCTACTGTCAATTCCTTTAGATCACAGAGTTTTCCTTTATACCATGGAGTTTCCTTAGGTCTGGCTCTGACGAGTACATGCCTCTGACAGTATTTCAGATGCTCTGATCTTCGTATCCTACAGAGTGCTACTTGCAGAAAGATACACTTCCAGCGGAAGTGTAGGGCACTGTCTGACTGTCTTGGGGTGGGGTTAGGAACTGTGGTCCAGGTCTGTTGATTCACTGGGGGAATAACATAACTGCACTTTAACGTCCCATCTTCATTTATTGGGTAGAACACTATTATAAAGAATTTCTAGGACAGGAGAGATAGCTTAGCATTTTTTTGTATGTTTGTTTGTTTGTTTCTGGCAAAGGATCGGATTCCAGGAGTTCAGTTCCCAGCACCCACACTCGATGGGTCCCAACCGCCTTATAAACTGTTCACAAACTGCTGCAAAACTAAGGCATTGTACACGGAGGCATCCATATCAGATTACTTTCTTATTAGCACCTATATGGTTTTTTTTTATATAACACAGAGACACATTTCTTCACAATGACTATGAATAGAATTCAAGTAGGTATCATTGGGACTCCTAACAGAAAAGACTGTATCTGACCTGTCAGTTGCCAGGCACCACCACCACCACTCACTCTCTACTTACCTCCCCTCCCAAAACCCTAGAAGAAATGCAGAACAGGCCTTCTCAAGCTTTCCTGTTACCAAAAAAGAAACTAACATAACACAGAAATCCTGCTACAGTTTGGGGTAAGATATTCTCCAATGTCTAAGCTTCCTCTGGTATTAAGTCTTTGCTTCACCAAGTCTGCCTTCCACAGCCTGTCCAAGCAGTGGACAGACTTACGGTAGCATCTGTGCGCTTCCTTGTTATACTATTTTAATAGTTCTATATATTTTATACTTTGTATTATTCATTTAATATTTATTTCAACTGACTTAATTTTTCCAATCCTCTCATTGTTCCATGAAACAATTACAATTTTACAAGTTCTATTGTTGCCTAATTCATACACAAAGAAACTTTAAAAAGAAAAAGATAACTGGAAGTGAAGTTTTTTTCAGCAAGGCAGTGGTGTGTTCAAGCCTCAGATCATGTAGTCAGCAAGTCAGCAAGTCAGTGAGTGCGAAGCTGATCTGTTGCTTCCTTCTGCCAGAAAAGAAGCACACACCTTACCCTAGTTTCCAGGTGAGAAAGTAAAAAGGACTGCCACACTTTCCACAGGACATGAAAGGTGAAAGTTGATAAGGCCCGTGTAGGATTGCCCAGTGTCTTCAGAATTCTCAACCTTTCACTGAGGAGCTACTGGCAACTAATAGCTGCTGGGAGAGGGAGAGTCTGTTTTCTTAAGGGGTGGGGTGCCTGAGAGACTGCCCAAGCACCAGTAGATACTACCCAAGTCCATGCACACAACAGTAAGGACACTCTATGGGGAGACGTGGGGGGATAGGGAAGAGATTGGAGAAGAGAAAACAGGAAGTGGTCTTAATTAAAACACATTGCATGCACGTATAAAATTCTCAATCAATATTGTTTTTTAAAAGCAAAGGCTATGGAAAACATCATTGCCCCTAAAGTCACACTAATATTGTGATCAAGTTTAGAAGTAATTAAACTTAAGCTCTACCTTAAAATCCGCAGCTACTCTAAAGGTTGAGGCTTTGAAATACATAAATACATTCAGCATTCAGAATTTGTGTGTGTGTGTGTGTGTGTGTGTGTCTCAAACCAATTAAAACTCACTAAAAGAACTCAAAGACAAGAATGAAGTATCATCTTGAAAATAAACAGAATAGGTTTGGGGAAATGGTCCGGTGGCTAAGGATGCTTGCTGTTCGTCTAGGACTACGGTTTGGTTCCCAGCATCCGTATCAGGTGGCTTACAACCATCTGTAACTCCAGCTCTACGCAAATGGCGTACACTCACACAGAAACAGACATTGCTAGGTGCACATAAATGAAAACTTTTAGAAATTAACAGGATATAAAATAGATTAATAAAAGCTATGTGACCTTAATGGTGGATGAGAGTCTTCCTGTTATAATTTTAAGCAAGGTTTAAATTTGCCTTTGTAAGTTACATTGAAAGCATTTAACCATCACCTAAGGCATTAATTAATAAACAGGTAAGACAATGGTCTTGATATTTGTAACTCAGGAAAACAGCAGAGCTCAGAAATAAAACTGCTAAATACCATGCCAAGAGGACAGCCACATAAGAAAATTTGAGGAATTAATCTACAAGGACTCACATAATCCTGCCTATAAGACACTTGATTTGCAGTGAATGATCTGCTGAGAAAACTAGGTTCTGTTAATACACTGGTCAAACTCACGCTGCTGAAGCCTGAACTGAGTCATAACCCATGAGCTTGTACTACCCTGAGAGCGATTTCTGTTCGTCTGTGGTACAGGGTATAGATGTTAATATTTATATCAACTCACGTTTATATGTACTTGCTTTGATGAGTTCATTGTTGGGCTGGATCACATAAACTGCCACCGCTGTACCATCTTTGACTCTCAAACTGGCAGTTACATACAGTATAAGTTAATACATACTGTGTATCTTAGCCCTTGCCTATGTTAGGCAAACATCTGCATGGCTTTCATGTGTGAGCACTTAGACGACAGATATAAGGAAGGTACAAAACAATTACATCTTTTGAGCACACACATTATGTGAATATGCATGTGTGTGTGCTATATAAACATCCACAAAGCAAAATCTATGGTTACAAAAATTATATTGATGGACAATCTGTAGGTTCAGCAATATGACTTCTGGCAAGGAGAAGAGTTAAAATGATTTTCTGCATAAAAACTATGTAATACCGCCGTATTGGGGAGTGACCACATCAATATTTGAAGACTTGTGCTACTGCCCAGAACTCTGCTCTTCCCAGAAGCACAAGGGCCTGCTCCAATCAAACCAATACTGCATGAGGCAAAGGGAAGGTCACAGAACTGGCACAGGAGACACTGGGAGCAGACTGTTCTCATAATATGATGGTCAGCCAGACAAAGCAGAATTTTAAATGGGTTTGGGTTTAATGCATTACTTTCTCTTGGCCAGAAACTCTTTTTCAGTGCTTAAGAGTCCAAAGAATTCTCCACCTGCCAATATTATTCCCTCTTTAGCACAAAAACACGAGTAAATCCTCTACTTGCCATTTTTATTTGTTCCTTACTCCCAGAACGCTGTCCCAGTGAACTGACAACCACAGCTAAAATGGATGGCACTGCAACATTTTACAACATATAATGGAACTGTACTGCCTTTTCTATTTGGGAGAAAATACATCGTAATGTCCACTGGGACTGGGGAAAAGAGATTAGAGGAGCCATTTCTCCAGCCTGATAAAATACCTCATAGCAGGCCATGGCAATTAAAAGGCAAATAAAAGTTAAATATAGAATTTGTTTATCTATTGTACATTATAATCAAAGATTTGATCTTGTTAACAAATCATTAATTCTTCCTTATCACTAACATTCTTCTGAAGTAGTAGGTATGGGATAGGACTTTATTAGGCCATGGAGATGCAAACTGGGGAGCAACAGTTACTTAGCACCATCTATTCATTGATGAATGCAAAATAGGGTGTGTGCTTACCACATACAGGGTTTGTTTTGTCACTGGTCTGGTTCTTTCCAGTTTAAATCTACTTCTTTCAGTAGTATTGTATAGAAACATATGCAAACATGATACAAAACTTCTTGAAAAAAAGGAGGAAACTGGAGAAATATCAAGTTTTCTTTCATTTACTTATTTCTTCTTCTTCTTCTTCTTCTTCTTCTTCTTCTTCTTCTTCTTCTTCTTCTTCTTCTTCTTCTTCTTCTTCTTCTTCTTCTTCTTTTCTCTCTCTCTGTGTCTCTCTTCTCTCTGTCTCCTCTCTCTCTCTCTCTCTCTCTCTCTCTCTCTCTCTCTCTCTCTCTCCCTCCCTCCCTCCCTCCCTCCCTTCCTCCCTCCCTCCCCCCCTTCCTTCTCCCCCCCCAACCCCCCGTGTGTGTACATATGCCCTGGATGTAGAGGTCAGAGAGTAACTCTTGGGTGGAGTGCTGGTTGTTCTCTTTCAGCTCCCACATAAGCTACAGAATCTAATCAGGGTTGAAGGGCAAGCACTTTTATTCAGGGAACAATCGCTCTAGCCTTTCATGTCCCTTCATGGCCCTTCAGGTTCCTTCAGGTCACTTCATGTTCCTAAGGGCTGAGTGTACCCAAAGTATGCGTGGGAAGAACAGAGATCAAACTGAGGGGTTTGAGACAGGGTCTTTCACTAAACCCAGAACTCATCAGTTAGGTAGACTCCTTGGCCAGTACGCTACACTCTGAGATTTTCTTCTTGTATCCCCCTCATGCTGGGAATACAGACACAGAGTACTACACTTGACTGTCACATGGATTCTAGAGAACCCAGTCCAGGCCCTAGTGCTTGTATGGCAGGCATTTCACACATTGAGTCATCTCTCCAGCCCCAAGAAAACATTTTTGGTTGGTCTCTCAAATATAGATAATAATAAGATAAACCTCTAATTAATAACACTTTTATGGAGAATATCATTAGCACAAAGAATCAAGCAGAGAAGGACATTACAGATTTCAGCAAGTGCTCAGTTTTGTGACTCTAGACTCCTCCTGGAACATCTGACATTGGACAGCACCTCAGCTCCAAATCAACTGCACTTCTCTGAAGAAATGCCAAGCAGGATATTAGGCATTGACAACTGAACCCCTGCAATGATCCTACAAAGAGAAAGATGCCTCCCTCCGAGGTAGGTGTAGCTCACCCAAGCTTTGCAAGCTGGGCAGGTGGCTCCTATAGCAGTCCCCACCAGTCTGTGATGTTCAGGAATACTGAGCTGCATCAAACTGCTCCTGTGCCGACTTCTCATGAGTATCTGAACCAGCTCTAAAGAAAATAGTGGAACACTTCAACCTGAGCTCTCTGGCCAGTTCCTGATCACTCTCAATCTAGGCTGTCCTTGACCTCTTTGAGGAGGTCTAATCTTAGCTGTGATAGAGTCTAGCCCTATTCTTACTTTATTCTTTATTTGTTTATTCTTCCTCAGTCCTAGACAGACAGAAGAGCAGCTGATATTTTGTACATACACTTTCTAAGACAAGAGCTCTTCTTTTGAATTGCTGACTAGTAAAATCCCATAAAGCCTCACACATTATAGACTATAGTCTGCTCTTGGTTATCCTGTAGAACTTGATAGTAAATGTCTCTTGATGAAGGCATTGCATACTTGAGTGATACACTATGGAGAAATCAAGTGGGAACAGACCTAGAAGCTTCATCTTTAACAACTTAGCTTTCACAGACCTGGAAGATGCTATGCACAGTATTGGAGCAGAAGAATAATCACCAGTCTCAACTAGATATGAAAACCCTGACAGCCACAGTAGTGTCTGGCCTTACAAGATATGCCCACTAACTGTTACCAAAGTAACCAACTATTTTCACATTGGATCTGATGCCCATTTCATGAGCTGCAACCCATACCTGGTACTATCAATGAAGCCAAGAAGCTTATGACTAGATAGGCTATAGGCCCTAAGGGAGAATTTACTGTAATTGTTTTGCTAAGTGTTCATACTATCAAAATGACTCCTAATAACATATCGTTATACTCATATATCAGTGCATCTCCCAATCCTCAAGAAAAAAGGTTTCCTTGCAGTAGATAGCAGTTAACACAGAGACCCCACCCCACCACCACCATCATGGGGCAACATGTGAAGAATAGGAGACTATGAAGTGTTCAGGACTAAATCTGATGTACATAACATACCCCTATATCCAAGACTCAGATATGTTCACCGAAGCGGGCTTGGAATCACTGTAAGAGCCAAAGGCCATAACAGGGAAGTTGCATGACCTCACAGTAGTTGTGATAGGATGCACAAGATCTGTGCATACTCAAGCCATCTAAAAATCACAGTATGGAGGGGAAGTGGGTGTGAAATTCCACCAAATAGCAGAGGAGCTACTGGTATTTGATAGTGGCTAGAAGAGAAAGAGCCTGTTTCTGTTACATTTGTTATTCTTTATTTATTCTACTGGTATGATACCTGATAGATCTACTACACTCCTCAGCAGGCCCCACACCCAGGAATAGCTGTGGAAACACAAATTGAACAAAAAGTTATTTCTTTATTTTTAAAAGAAGACAACTTGAAGTTAGATTCATAGGGAGGTGGAGTGGATCTGGGAGGAGTTGGGAGAAGAGAGTAAATTTGATCAAAATACATTGTATAAAATACTTAGGAGAATTAATAAAAATATCATAAAGCTTCTCTTTAACATCCTGTAGTGTTTAACCACTTTCTACTATGAAATTCTATTGATTTCTCTGTACAGATAACTGATGAAGCTTCTGTCTGGGGTAGGGTATACCTTAACTTCCTCGCTCCCTTCAAGAATTTCCAGGCTCCAACATAAGACTATCTCAAAGTAATTTCTTAAGCTCTCTGTGCTAAAGATAGCTTTTATAGTCTTTCAGAAGAAGTATAAAATAGAGATGTAATAATATATTTCAGATGCTGGAAGCACGCTCCAAAGTACCTAGTCGAACGAAATCTATAGAAGGCATGATGGAATTTCTGATGACAGTGAAAATTTACTGATACCTAAACCAAAGTAGTGATGTTTAGATTGTGTGTGTCTAAGACATCCACTTAGGATTGCTTAAAATACTCATGCTACATGAGAATGGTTAGTATGTCTGTAATAACCAGTAAGCACCTTCAGAAGTGCAGCATGAATGCACACCTGGTACTGGAACCCTTCCAATGAATCCCTCCTCTGAATTGTAAACTTGCTTCCTAGCTTTTATCTTTTTACTACAAGTTTATAAATTGTTAATCATAAATTCACTTTATGTGCTTTTGAATTTCATCAAAATAAAAAAGAGCTCTGATTGCTCAAAATCCTCACCAATGTTCAATCCTACTGAGTTTAAGCTCTCAGTGTGTCAGGTTAGAAATGACGGCACACTGTGCTTCTAATTTTCATGTCACTTGACGACAAGGCTCGGCAGCTCTCCAGGCTTTATGAGCCACTCTTGTTTCCTTCCTGAGGAGCTCTTTCACTTACTTTTTCTAATGCACAACTTTTGTTTATTTTATTATCTTTTTATACACAAGTAATTCATCACCTCTCCTCACTTCCATTATAAATCCTCTCTCTTTGTAGTTTTACTTTCTACTTTCTGGTAGAAGTTTGGAGTTCTAATATAATTGAACTTATCCATCTTCATTATGGTTTGGCTGCGCTTTTTTCTAGTTCCTATTTATGGAACTGTCCTTATTCCAAAGTCACACTCTCCTGAATCATCTGCAATATGTTTTGAAATATTTTGTGTTTTCTATAAACATTGATAAACCCACATGGATTGACTTTAGGTGACAATGAACAATAGAAATTTAATTTTACCACGGGTTATGGCAACCCAATGATCACTGACTTGGCCCTAGACAGCCCTCGTGGGCTCTTGCTCTAAATGTTGCACACCAGCAAAGAGCACTGTTCCAAGAGCTGTGCAGTCTTTAGGAGGGAGGCCTGATCAACACAAGTAGGTCAACAGGGACTAACCTTTAAAAACTAAACCTGAAAGACAGTCTAGTTTGTAGTCTGGTTTGATTTGTTCCTATATATTGTAATACTAAATACTGGCCCCAAAGATCTGGTTACCTCAGGGACAAGGAAATCCCCATATATACCAAGTGATGTTATGTAACCTTGCTCCTTAATTGAAAACTATTGGTTAAATAAAGATTCTGACAACCTGTAGCTGGGCAGAAGGGAGGTAGGTGGGGCTTCAGTTGCCAGGCTTGGCATCTGAAGCAGAGGCCACGAGTGGAAGAGAGAAAGATGAAGAGAGGAAAAGATGCCATGGAGTAGGTGAGTTGTGAAAACATGGCCATGAGGGCTGGTCAGTTGTAGTAGGAGTGGACTGGGTGGAACATGGCAAGTGATATCGCGGGATGACTGACAGGGAAGTAGATGAAACAGCATAGAGGACTGGTGTCTGCTCAGCTCTAGTGCTTTAAGGCTTATTATAAATACAAAGGTTTTATGTCTTTTATTTGGGACCTGAATGATCAAAGGTGTAGAAACTCTAAATTAATATTTAACAGAGCAGTAGTTTCTGTCTAGTTCTGTTTCCTGTAATACCACTGTGTGTGTGCGAAGTGTTAGTCTTGTCATAAGCTTCCTTTAACTTGCCTCACCTGCTATGATGGACCGACACTCTCTCAAATCATTAACCAGAATAAACCTCTTCTCCCATAAATTGCTGCAATCTGTATTTTGTCATAACAACAAGAAAAGTATAAAATGAACTACAGAATTATTAAACTTCCTTGCCTTATTAATTTATTTTGGGGTACTTTACTAGCATACACAAAGCCCTGAATTTGATTACTACCATATAGACATGCAAAGACACACCGAATTTAATCATTTATTTCACTAATCCACAATCAAATGTCTATATATTTATAAAATGTTTGTGTTACATTGTTTGAGACTGGTGATCGCTCCTGCACTAATTACTGTAAATTTGTAGCAGCTTTGATGTACAAATAGGGAGAGCCCCGCTTCTGCTTCCTTTCTTACAAGTGCCATGTTTGTCTCATCTGATTCCGACTTCTTTAGTATACAAATTTTAAAAAGCATGGTACCGAGTACAATAGCTAAGCAACCATCAGTGGTTTGCACTGAAAACACTGTATCTGTTTTTGTTGTTTTAAGGAAGAAAACCAATATCTTTAGAATGTAAGATACTCACTCCTTCCTATTTATTTATATCGTTCCTACTCAAACATCACATCAGATCAATGAAAGATTGTGTCTTCTTCTATATTTCTTAAACTTACTGATAGACTTGAGACAGCACCTATTTGCTGTAATTGTCAACACCTTTTATGCTTTCCCCCATTCTGGGGACTGAGCCCAAAGCCTCTTGATTACTAGGAGAGCGTTCTACCACTGGCTGTTCCCATCTAAAATCTTGTGCAGTATGCTCTGTCTTAAATCTAAAGAAGTATCATTTTTACATGAAAATCCATTCACTTAAAAAAAATTGTTACGAACAATACACAATTGTTTCTAGTAAGCCCTTCCTCCCTGATTCTTTGACTATTCAGTAAGGTGAAACTGTACACCATCTGCAGCTATTCTACAGATTCTGAAGAAAAATACTTGTAATTTTTTTTTGTAATTTTCTTTCTGCTATCGTGAGTCTTGTAGATGTGTTCCAATGTGATTCTTCTGTATGACTTTCTATCATGTCCATTGCTGTTAGCTATTTGAGTACTCTTCAGTTTCCAAATACACAGCATAAACTTTGAATATTTGCATTTTTTATTTTATTTATTTTATTTTGTTAAATTTGCTGCAAATTTCATTTTGGTAATTGGACCAGTGATGAGGCTCAGTGGTGATGATACTTGTACCTAAGCTTGACAACCCAGGTTCACTCTCTGGGACCCATTTGATGGAAAAACACAAGCTCCCTTAAAGGTGTCCAGTGATTTCTACGTTAAGTGCCAAGTCATGTGCCAGTGAACATGTAAATGCACACACAAACAAATAAGTATAATAAATTTTAAAATAGCTGGGCATGGTGGCACAAGCCTTTAGTCCTATCCCAAGGGAGGCAAAGGTAAGTGGAAAGTGGGTCTCTATGAGTTTAAGGCCAGCGTGGTCAACATAGTGACTTGTAGGTTGGTCCAACTATATAATAGACTCTGCCTCAAAATAAACAAATAAGTGGTCCTCACGTGGCATTTGTTAGATGGTACCTACTGTGTGCAATTAATAATGTGGCTTTTAGGTCCAGCTTGAACTGCTTTATGAGTTTAGCCAATTATGAAGAGTTCTTATGCAGAAAAGATACTAGATACAATGTCGTCATGTTTTACTTATATTGAAATTAACAGTAAGAAAAGAACCTACTGCTAATGGGTAGATACATCATACCACAACTATCTGGATTAATAGGTTATAGACCTTCAAAAAGATCAGTAAAGTCATGTCAAAAGTAACATAAAAGCTGAAGTTTAGATTATGGTGAAAGACACTGTGAAGCTGTTTAACCACTCACTGCTGCCATCAGTGCTAAGTCACTACTGCCATCAGCACTTAGTCAGTACTGCCATCAGTGCTAAGTCACTACTGCCATCAGCACTTAGTCAGTACTGCCATCAGTGCTAAGTCACTACTACCATCAGTGCTTAAGTCACTACTGCCATCAGTGCTTAGTCACTACTGCCATCAGTGCTAAGTCACTACTGCCATCAGTGCTTAGTCACTACTGCCATCAGTGCTAAGTCACTACTGCTATCAGTACTCATTCGACAAAATAGATAGTAGTTTCTACCTCAGTAGGGCTTCATTATTACAAGCAGGAAACTTATGTTGTGTAGTCAGACAGCAGTAAGAACTTTGGAAAGCATAGACTAACAGGGATTACATATGAAATGGAGAAGTAAAGAGGCCACAGGATCAAACAACATGGTATGGATAATCTTAGGGGAAGAGAAATCTAAGCCAAGGCACAAATGAAGTGAAGGAGTGAGTCATGCAGGGATGGGCCAGGGGAATTGCCGAACTTTCAAATGAGAAGAGCGAGCATCACCATCAAGAATGCTAAGCAAACACACCCTACAGTGGTGATCAAAGCAAAGATGGCGTGCTAATAAATGCATGAGAAAACAAAGCAACCAATCAGATGCAACAGGAAAGAAACAGATAAATTCCGGATAGATTTCTAAGACGCAACCAAGATTTCCTGGTGTAATACATGGGTTTCTAAGAGAAATGAGGATTGGCTACAAACTGAAGAAAATGAAGAAACAAACAAACAAGAAGAACTGGGTGTCCATTAATGTAGCTGTTTCCTCTGGATTACAAACTCTCTCCTGGAGGGAGAAGGAAGCCTAGGAATTCTGCAGGGATGCCACTTAAGGAAGCCCAGTGATGCAGACTTCACAGGTCACTGTGGTCCACACTGAGGAGGAAATATTAGTGACAAAGCTGCCACTGAGTCACTCATGCTCCTGTAATCACCCCCCTACACACACACACACACACACACACACACACACACACACACACACGCTCAATGCTATAGCAACCCCCTAAAACTACCGCTTCCCTCACCTATATGAACGTGGTCAGAATCGTTTCTTTGTTCTTTTTATGCCTAATGTGTGGTGGACACATGTGCTTTTATGTTTTCCCAAGGAAAAAAAAATCATGGAACATCATTGACTGAGACAGACAGAAGCATAAATAGAACAGGTTTGTAAGGAGAAGAATCAAAAATGTTCATTATTATTGAGTTTTGAGAATGTACAACTTCCATTTTTCATACTTATAAAAAGAATTTTGTTGTTTTTATAATTTTTCTTTTGCAAGAACACTGTGATGCCAAACTCCAACTTCTAAAACACATAGACAAAAAAAGCCAGTTCAATTACAATTAGTATTAAAGACCTATACCGCCACTGATAACACCTTCACAAAACTGTAGGCCTCTGTCAAACATAATTTTCAAACTAAGGTATAAAACAAGAATTCCAAGAGTCAGACGTTCTAGTCGGCTGAAGTTGCAGAATCAGCTGTGTTTATCAAGAGTCCAGTGCCTCTGAAGTGAAACTTTGCTTAACAGAGTCAACTGATGCTTGTTACCTAGGGCTGAGAAATCAGTTGTAAGAAAGCATTAAAATGTTTCCACAGCAGATGGAAGCAGTGATCCAGAGGAGCCAAAGTTACATCATAGGACATCAGCCAAACTTGGCAAATGTGTAAGAAATCTCCCACATTACTGGTTTTAGCAGCATGAGAGTTAGACAGTTGGGGGATGGGGTCATAAAGAGCAGCTGAGGGTTGGCACTGTGAGATGCCAGTGGTGAAGATGCAGTTGGTTACCATGGAAACTCCAAGAATGAAGGCATTATGGGCAAACAGCTGAGGCTTGGCATCATAGGGCATGGTTAGAGCTCATGAAGAGAGGCCAAGTAAAGGTAAAGCCCCAGAGACACTAGCATATGAGAGGTGGCAAGACTCTGGGACAACTACCAAGAACAGAGCAGCTGTGGAGTGGAGCTGGTCTGAGCCTGGGAGACAAGCTGTGTGTGCTGAGAATGGCAGAGTCTGAGAGGTGGAGATTCCTAAGCCCTTTGGATCCCAGAAAATAGTGAGTAAATCCAACATGTAGGACACTGAGCTACAGGATTTAATTTACAATGACAGAGCTTGATTTTTCCTTGATTGTGACTATACCCTGGGTCTTATATTAAGAAGTTATAAGTTATTTTTTAGTCTATAGAAGCCACACATTAAGTGGCTTTGAATATTTAGAGAGATTTAGGACATTTTAAAGAGACTGAATTTCTACCATGTTTTATTCTGTAACATTGATATAAATATGAGATCCTGAGAACAAACGAGAAAGGAAAGGTCATGGTTTAATGGTAATGTATTGGTGTGTCAAATTGACAAGGAGTCAATTTTCCCAATTAATATTTTGTCAGCTTGACAGAAGCTAAAGTTGTTTGAGAAGAGAAACTTCAGTGGAGAAAATGCCTGCATCATATTGCCTGTAGACAAATCTCTAGGGAATTTTCTTTAGTAATAATTGATATGAGAGGGTCCATAACACTGGGAATTGTGCCACCCCTGAGCAAGGGCCCTGGGCTGAGTAAGGAAGCAGGCTGAGCAAATCATGGGGCAGCAAGCCAGGAAGCAGCGTTCCTCTGAGGTATCTGTTTAAGCTCCTGCCTTTTCTCCCTGCCTTGAATTTCTGCTCTGACTTCCCATAATAATGAATTGTGATCTAAAAACTAAACAATCCTTTCCTCCCTAGGTACTTTTAGTCATGGTGTTTATAAACATAATAGAAACCCTAACTCATATACAATGTGTTTATAATAAAATCTATTCATAAATTTCTTAGAGATTTAAAGGAGATATACACATACACGTACATGTACACGTACATATGAGAGAGTGTTTCTATCCCAGGTTGGCCTTGAACTCCTTATGCAACCAAGGATGACTCTGAACTCGTGATCCTTTTTTTTCCACCTCTGGAACACTGGTATCACACACAGGCCTCTGACACATACCTAGTTTATATGGCACTGAGGATTAGAGCTAAGGCTTCATGTATGATAGGCGAGCCCATGACTGAGACATATCCTCAGCCAATGTGAGTTTTAAAAAGAGCTATCCTTACTTTACAAATGGTTCTAGGAAACAATTCTGACACCAAAGTTTTAAAGAAATTTTATCTCTTTGTAAATACTTTACACACACTGGTTACTTCATCCTTGCAGAACTCTGAAACATAGTTTCCTAGTTAAGGAGACTAATTCAGAAAGAATGTAAGATCATGCGGCTACTAAGTGATTGGGTCAGGGTTCAACCACAGCAATTCAGTTTCAGAATAATTAAATTGTAATAAAAATGGCTGAGTTATCTAACTAATTAGCTCAGAGGGTAGTATAAGTGCCATTTATTCATCCTGATTAGTTTCCATTATCTCTTCTCTTTGAAAATTTAACAAAAATGTATAATGTGTACATTAAGATAATTTAATGATCAGAAGAACTACCATAAAATACTCAATTTAAAATAACTATAAAAGATTCTATATTCTATTGAGTTTTCTACTCTAGGTATACATCAAAATTACCTGTGAAAAATTTTAAACTAGCAAATATAGCCAGATGTGCGGTACACTCCTGTAATCCCCAAACTCAGACGCCCGACACAAGTAGACTATATATAGAAATCTAAGACTACTTTGGGTTTCGTGATGAGAACTTATGTTAAAAACATCAAAAGGAAAATAACAGATTCCAGAGTCTCCCTGTTGACTCTGTGAACGGGAGCTGCACAGAAGGCTCCAATTCCTCATTGTTGAAATACTCTAGTTGTGACGTGACAGCAGTGCCAGACTGGAGCTCATCACCCACATTAATGAGAGCTAATGGCGATTAGTGACATCCAAAAGTAGAGTTGGGAGGGAGGGAGGTGGTCAAGATAAGGTAACAGATGAGAAGAGCTGGTAAGAAACATGGAATGCATTAAGGAGAAGAAAGAACACATTTCAGAGTGCATTAAGACCCATAGTCAAAAGGAAAAGATAAATATGAGATCTCTATGGCCACAGCAGTAGCTCAGTAACATAAGTTAATGACTGAATAGTGAAAATATCTATTCTTTTAACATGGTCTATCCTTAGGAATTGCCATCTGTGCTGTGCTATGTGTGTGTGTGTGTGTGTGTGTGTGTGTGTGTGTGTGTGTGTGTGTCTGTGTGTGTGTCTGACTATTGCTAATTTTTGTATCACTAGTTTTTTTCTTTCTTTCTCTTTCTCTCTTTCTTTCTTTCTTTCTTTCTTTCTTTCTTTCTTTTTTTTCTTTCTTTCTTTCCTTATTGTTTTACTAACTGTAATTTAATGATGCTGTCTTCTCTTTCTGGTAGGTACTTGAGATGGAGGGCTGCATGCGCAACAGTGTTAGGATGCTTGTGTAATCCCCAGGCCCCCAACCCCCAACTAACACACACACAACTAAGGGATTTATCTGAGATCTGGCTTAGCTTTTTTTCTCATTTAAATATGTAATAAAATTTAGGAAAGAGATTCATTATAAAATCAATCTCAATCTATATTAATATATCCATTTAATAAACTCTTCAGGAGTAGAAAGCACGGGAAGCATCTGGAGAATTGCTCTCACAAAGGATAGTATAAGCAAACACAATTAAACATGTGCAGCACCACAGCAATATCAAACTCTGGATGTAGACTCATAAAATTAAAACATTCCTACGGTAGCATCTAAGTGATGCTCTCTTTTGGTGGTACTCTAGTTCATCATTGTTGAAAAACAATGACTTTAACCTCTACACCAAGACAGATTTTGTATATCTTCTCCAGGGTCTAGGTAAGTGAGTCTGCATGACTTTCCCCTCTACAATCCCTCTCCAATTCAACAGTTTCAGCTCACGCCCACATCCAGTGCTGCTGCCTATTGTGGCCATCCCTGCTTGCTTCATGAGCAGTCTCTAGGCTCCCACAAGGACCAGCCCTGCCTGCTCACAACTGCCTGTCTTCTCCCTACCACATCCAACCTCTCTACCAGGCCAGATCTACCCCCATACTCCAAGTTTGAATCAGGGCGCATATTCTGCACACCAGCCCCAGCCTCTGTGTCTGCCTAACTTCATTCCACCTAAGCCATTTGTACATTCTAAGCCCACACTCCAGCATATTCTTTCTTCTGCCTCAACCTGCTTTGTTTATGTCAGACACAGAACTAACAACAACAACAAAAATTAAACATGTCCAACTCCTATCACAAAAGTACAAACCATGCGAAATATTATGCAAGTGTCTCCCCTCCAAAACATACCAGCCATGTTGAAATGCCAGCCAATGAAAATTACCTAGATGAACTCCAGGATACAGGATTTAAAAGAACAATCATAAACTTCAAGACATTTAAAGAAAACTCAAAGGAACGGCTCAATAAAAGGGACGGACATTTAAGGAAAAGAAACAACTGAGTGACACCCAAGAAAACACAAACACGGGGCTGATGGGAATGACGGAGATGACCCACGACTTGAAAACAACATCTAATACAGAGCTAGAAACACTGGAGAGGGCTCAAGATGAAACAAAGAGGGAATTACAAAGCCTAACAACTCAACTGGAAAATGCAAAGGAAAGCCCTACAAAGAGAATGAACTAGGCAGAAGATAAATATCAGGTCTAGAAGTTAAATTATATGATCTAGATAAAATAACAAAGAATACAAAAGAAAGGAAAGTACAGAAAATGTAGGACACCATGAAAAGACAAAACCTTCCAATTACATGCATAGAAGAGAGTGAAAAACCCAAGTCAATGGCATAGACGAGACCTTCCACAAGGTTATAAAAGAATGTTTCCACAATCCAAGGAAAGACACATCCATACGGACACGACAGCACATAGAACACCAAACAGATAAGATGAAAAATGAAAATCTTCACAATATATCACAGCTATAACACCAAGGGTGAACAACAAAAGCAATAACCCTCAAACCACATGTTACATATAAAGGAAACCCATCAGAATAACAGCTGACTTCTCTAATGAAACTTTGAAAGTCAAAGGATCCTGGAGCAACGCATTTAAATCCTAAAAGACCATGGTGGCAAACCTAGACTAATATACCTACAAAACTACCTGCTACACTTGAAAGTGTTTTAATCACCATTCTACTGCTCTGAAGAGACACCATGACCAAGAACTATTACAAAATAAAGCATTTAGTTAAGGACTTGCTTGTAGTTTCAGAGGTGTAGTCTACTCCCGTCATGTAAGGGAGCATGGCGGCATGGAGGCTGGTGCTAAAGCAGGAACTGAGAGCTATATCCTGATCCATAGGTGGTAGGTGGGGGCGGGGGGAGGATTAAACCTGATATGAGCTTTTGACACTTTGAAGTCCATCCCCAGTGACGTATTTCCTCCAACAACTGTCTTAGTTAGGACTTCACTGAGGACAAGATTTAACTGGGGCTGGCTTACAGTTTCAGAGATTCAGTCCACTATCATCACAGCAGGGAGCATGGTAGAGTCCAGGCAGACACGATGCTGAAGAGGGAACTGAGAGTTCTCCATCCTGATCTGAAGGCAGCCAGGACGAGACTGTCTCTTCTGTACTGGGTGGAGCTTGAGTACTAGGATCGCTCAAATCCCACCTACACAGTGACATACTTCCTCTAAAAAGGTCACACCTATTCCAACAAGACCACACCTCCTAATGCCAGTTTCCATGGGTCAAGCATATTCAAACCACCACAGCCACACTTACTCCAATAAGACAACATCCCCTAAACCTTCTAATCATCTCAAACAGTTCTACTTCCTGATGACCACGAGCATTCAAACTACCACAGAGAACAAAGAAATAATTTCCATGGTACAGATATAAACAGTCTGACAATTGTCTAGCCAACAAACCAAAACTAAAGAAAGTAGAGGAAATCTTTGTACTGAAGAGAGGAAATTAGCATAGCCAAGATACTCTCAAATCAAAACAAAGCCATAATTAAACCATGAAATACCACTGAGAACTCTAACAAGACCACAAAAATCAAGAACACAATGATCACCACGGAGACCACCACACACAAAAACTAGTGTAGGGGAGCACAGAACGGAGAACGACAAGGTCCGAGTGGTTTGATAGAGAAAGTGGGAAATGCGGGGGGGGGGGGGGAGGGCTTTAGTTAGAAGGGGAGAGGGAGATAAACATAGAAGGAAAGAGGAGGATGACGTTACAGTGTTTGAAAGGGTCAGAAGAAATCACACTAATAGCTATCTATCTGCATGGCCTGGTAACTAAGGGTGCAGCAGTGGCACAATACCCTGGTGGCAACCAATAGCTTTCTAATTGGACATAAGACCAGTTCTACAAGGGGGATTTCCAAGAGGGAAATCATACCTGGTACTGGCAACCTAGCCAACTGGGGCTAGTGAAGTCAGGGATCTTAGAAGAGAAAATACAGATGCCCCTTTACTAAACAAGTATAATCCCTAACTATAGACTAAATATTTGTCTTTATAAACATAGATAAGTGCAGTCATAACCCCTCAGAACAACAATTCTTTTTGCAACTATCAGAGGACATTACAGAAAACAACAACCAGACAAAATGCAGAATTGGAGAATACATTCCCAAAGGAGACATCTATAGTACAACTCCTGACCCTAAGACTCAGGAATCACTGCAGAAGAGGGGACAGAAATATTGCAGAAGAATAGGAAGTTTGCATTAAGTTTGGGTCTCCAAGGAATGTCAGAGCTACATTAAGCCTCTCTAACACGACTACCCAAACACAAGCTGAACATGATCAACATCAACAGACATGCTAATGTGGACTGAAGGGAGTCCAGGAAGACTGGCACCTAAGGAATGAAACTAAGGAATGCTGGGAGCAGGAGAAATAGTCTTTCCCAGGGAAGAGCACACCAATGATTATCAAAAACCAAATGTTCATCCCTGAAAACATACATAGCAGTAACAGTACAGAAACTGAACAGGTGATGATTAGGAATGTATTTGTATAAACATATACAATGTTGCAACAATTAATGAAAAAAAAAAAGGCCATGAATTTGAATGAGAGACAGGCTGGTGATATGGTAGGAATTAAAGGAAGAAAATGGAGAATTTATAGTACAATCTCAATAATATAAGATAACATAAAAATTATTTTGACAAACTTTTACACTAGTCCTTATCCATTATTATTTTTAATGACTTTCTTTTGAAAGCGGAATGGAATCTAGGTAGTCTTTTCCTAAGATAAAAGCAAAAATGCACATCATTCTGGCCTTTTCCAGGCACTGTCTAGAGATCATATACCATAGCCAGCTGGAGAGCTTGTCATTACAATATCTATAATGACCGAATCAAGAAAAAGAAATGCTTTCCTTAGTCTAAGTTTTCACACCATCGCTGAAAGCCCTTTTCAAACTACAGAGACGCATGTGGATTTTATGTGCTTTTGCATCCTGTCAGCACCCGCTCATCCCTAGGTGACAGACTCAAGAAATTCACATCTGCAGACAGCCTGGTACTCACTGAACACCCTCAGCTTTCGCACCAGCACGGCTAAGCTTTGCTTATTTATAACAGTGGAATGGTGAATATACTATATATTACAGTTTGAACACAGGTGTTCTCATCTAGGTTTGGCATTTTAGAGTTAAGAGATTAACCCTATAGCTAGGAGAATGAGTAATTCCTCTCTCAGACATTATATGCTATCAAACAAAAGCTCAGTGCTAGGTATGGGCTAACTCTCATTTAGTTGTTGGCCAATGTTATTCTACAAGCCACCACAAATAGGATATTGACACTTTTCTAGATCATCCTCCATAATTGATCGTACAACTCCCTTACTGAGGACATATACTTGAATCACAAAATATAGAGAAATCAAGCGGGCATTCACATGACAGTGTCATCCCTACTACCTAGCTTTCACAGTACTGGAAGGTGCTAGGCATGCTACTGGGGAAGAAAAGTCAACAGTATTGCCCAGCTGTGAGTCCTGCAAACTATAATAGCAACTGGCCTAGGAAAACATGCCTGTTGGTGCAGTAGTGGCATAAAGACATGGTGATAAGTAATTAGTTTCTTGATGGATTTTTAGGCTTACTCCACAAGACAGAACCTGTTACTAGTTTACTTTGTTGTTGTTGTTAAGTGTATGTAATTTTAAACTGTCCCCTAAAAGTTTGTGTTATACCCATATATTAGTGTGTAAACCTTCATAAGAGAACTTTTTTTTTTTTTGCAGTAGATGATAGTTAGTAAAGAGACAGAGCTGGTCAACACGCAGAGATTAAGAGACTGTGCAGTGCTCAGAGTGCTCAGCACTAAATGAGAGATCTATATCTGTATCTATATCTGTATCTGTATCTGTATCTGTATCTGTATCTGTATCTGTATCTGTATCTGTATCTATATCTCTTAGAAGGTTCCAGAATCAAAGGAGAAAAAGCGGAATGATTCTGACTAAGGAGAAGAGAATTGGTGTGAAACAGAGTGTTCTGTACCCGGCATGCCACTGCACATGTGAATTCATGGCAGCTGTATGTACAGACATACATAAAGTCAAATCAGCGCAACCCCAGCATGGGTAGGGAGGGGCTCACAAAGTCCCATCCCTAGCTTAGGAGTTATTGGCAACTGATGGCTGTAGGAGAGGAAAAGTCAGTTTTCTTTAGGGAGGTGCCCTTCATAGGCTGCCCTTGCTTCAGTAGCTGGCTCTATATACATGCACTTGATAGGAATAATAGATTAAAATAGCACATTTGCAGTGTGGAACAAGACATCTGGTAAAGAGAAATATTCAATCATAACCCATCAGACGTGTGTTTCATACTATGTCAGGTGAGAAAAAAAATATTTACCTTTAAGTGTAATAAAAAATATGTAGGGGCAGGAAGATAGCTCAGCGGTTAAGAGCACTGACTGCTCTTCCAGAGGTCCTGAGTTCAATTCTCAGCAACCACATGGTGGCTCACAACCATCTGTAATGGGATTCAATGCCCTCTTCTGCTATGTCTGAAGACAGCTACAGTGTACTCATATGTATACAATAAATAAATCTTAAAAAAAAAAAGTATGTATAGATTGGAATTAAAAGACCCCTTCCTCTAATCATTTCTGTTCTGATAAAAAGGGAAGCTAGGGTACATGCAGGACCATCATATACTGTAGTAGACTCAGGGAAAGTGTCTGTCCCTACTCCTTAGACTGAGGACAGACTCCCACAAAAAGTTGGAGTGTTAGTTAGCAGTTCACATATTTTAGTTGAGTCCTGCTGCAAGTTCCTCTCTAAGGTGAGGAAAGAAGAAGCACCCTAGGTCACAGCCTCTTCTCAGGGCACCTCCAATTCAATGGCTAAGTGACATAAGTTACTAAAGTTGAGACCTGTGCCCAGTAGACAAAAGTCTAAGAGGTCAATCAGTCCCAGGGTTCCCTAAGATCAGCAAAAGCTTTCTTTGCAACAGAAACTCAGCTCAATATCTCCCCTGGCCAATTCTCCTTCTTTCCTTCCCTTGAAGCTATTGATCCCAAGAACAGTCCTAGACACAAATCAGCTTTTGAGTCTGCCGCCTAGAGAAATGACTTATACCACCTGCCTAAAGTAAAGAATCCAGTGAGAGAGCAAAGCAGATTTACTACAGATGTGCCAGCATAATTCTATAATTACAAGATGAACAGAAAAGACCAAAAAACAAATGGAGCAAAAGATCTACAACATGATGCCATAAATAATACTCTAAAATACAGAGTCTGAGGCCTCATTTGTGTATTAGAAAGGAAGAGGAGGAAGAAGAGGAGGAAGAGGAGGAATCATCAACATTACCTTCACTGGATTCACTTAATATAAAACAAGAGGGAGCCCACCCTCACAGAGAGGAGAGTAGGAGATGGGGGTGAACTTTCTGGGATGCTTGGTGTCTGGAAGCAGACTCATTGAACCAAAGGGGACGTTCAAGTGAAAACAGGTCCCCTCACTTATTTCTTAGAGCACACTGCAACCAAAAAGGAATTAAATAACTCAAGGACACATGGAAACAGTGTAACCTGTTCTAGGCTTCTCATTAATCTCAGAGTTTTTACAGCTTTTCTTCCATGTTATTTCATGTTTTTCTTTCATGTTACATCAGGTGTAAGTTCAAGATGGAGTTTTCACTTCTTGTTTCTACCACCATGCTATCCCTGATTCTGAAAAGCTAAGCCAAAATAAAATAAGTTGCATTGGACATGGTGTTTTACTACAGCAACAAAAAATTAATTAATATAATTAGCAATCAAGGTTCATCAAATATTGCATGTTAATGGCCCTATCTCAAAATAATAATTATTACTCATTCAATAAGAGTCCAAATAGAATAAATATTTAGTGGTAATAATGCATTCTAACTGCCATAGAACAAGACAGCAACAGATAGAAGAGGAAGACAGCATTATGGTCGATTAATATTATATATGACTGACTGAAAGGGGCTAAGCAAGATACCAGGCAGTTAAACATCTATTTCCAAACAGCAGAACAAGACTTAAATTTAATTACGATATTCCTATTTGAAAAATGAAGGTCTCAAAAATCATTTGTTACTGTAGCCAAGTCCATCACCAATGAACATGAGACCTTTCAATAAAATATAGGGTTATGCTATGCAAGGTAAGAGCAAATGCACGATTACATTTAAAATCTTTTATACCTGGGTTAGGAAGATATCTCCATTTGTAAAGAGCTTGCTTTGCAAGCCTAAGGACCTGGCTAGATCCCTGGAGTCTGCATTTGAAAAAGTCAGACATAGAGATAAGCTTATAAGCCCAGTTCTGAGGAGATACAGATGAGTGGCTCTCTGGGATTCACTGACACCAGCCCAGCCTACCTGTGGAGTTTCAGGCCAGTAAAATCCTTGATTAAAAAAGTCAGATGGACCATGAGAAATGAGACCCGATGACATCCTCTAGCTTTCATATGTATGTACTCACACAAGTGTACTCACATGAAAACAAGTGTATGCATATGTACAAATATCTCCTGACTATTAAAATAATGTAAGGTAAATCTCATTTAAAAAAAATAGGAAAGGCATTTTAGAACCACATCTAGGCAGTACTGCATCATATAATTTGACATAGGATTTCTTGCTAGAAATCTCTGAAAAATCAATCATTTTCTAAAAATGAAATCATCATAATTATAATTTGCCAAAGAAACAGAAACTTCATCTCTTTCCATATCCAGTCCCATATCCAAAGTTCTCAAAGAGTATACCATGTTCTAAAACCCTTAGATTGTTAAAATGTCTGGTATCTTTTGTCATCCCTGGGATGGTGAAGGGTAGACAAAAACTCCTAAATACTGCAAACTTCAGTCTGTGGTTCCCTTCAGGCCAGAAATACACATTGAGATCATTTCACATGTAGGTCCACTCCCTGCTTTCTAGCAATATAAGATTTTAGTATTAGCACTGTAATGGCTAATCTTGACTGTCAACTTGACTACATTTAGAATCAACTAAATCCCAAGTGGTTGGGCACACCTATAAAAGACTTTATTTATTTATTTATTTATGGATCAATCGAGGCCAGAAGACCCACCTTGAAGCTGCCCTTTGGGTGGCAGCCCATATCAAAGGGCATGGAAGAAGGAAGCTTTTGCTTTTTGCTGACTTGTCCTCACCTTCACTGGCAAATTTGTCTATCCTGCTGCTTAGACATTACTTCACCACTACAAACCTAACTTCTTCAGAATTCAAACAAAGAATGAAGACCTACTGAGACATCCAGCCTCATAAACAACTAGTGGGTTCTTGGCCTTTCCACTGGAGACAGCCATTGTTCAGCTATCAAGACCGTAGCCTGTAAGCCGCTCTAATAAGTTCTGTGTGTGTGTGTGTGTGTGTGTGTGTGTGTGTGTGTGTGTGTGTGTATGTGTGTGTTTATTCTGTCACTTCTGTTCCTCTAGGTCATTGGCTCTCAGCCTGCCTAGTGCTGCAATCCTTTAATGCAATTCCTCGTTTTAGTGACCCCTCAACTATAAAATTATTTTATTCTACTTCATAACTGTAATTTTACTACTGTTATGAATCTTAATATAAATATCTGATATGCAGGACATCTGATATATGACCCCCAAAAGGTCATGATACACAGGTTGTGAACCATTGCTCTAGAGAAGCCTGACTAATACAGTTGGCAGCACTAAAGAAACAGAAGTATAAAGATGAAGTTTTTTTAAAGTATATGGAACGGACTTTCCACTTTGTTGATATATCCAATTACTGAAGGCTTGCCTAGATTCATGTAGAGCATTAAAAATTCATGGTGTGAACTATTTAAAGAACTTACCTACTAAAAGAACTTATCAAGATAAATGTCTTTGATTATCCTGATGTACTTATTATGAAGATAAGGAATCCAGTTACTCTAGGCATAAAACTTTTGACAATTTGCAGAAAAGTAAGTAAAACAGTGATGCTGGCTGGTTGAGTCTAGCATCTCCGCAAAGAACGAGCTCCACAAAAAAAAAATTAAAGGCCAACAAACATCTAGCATCACCACAGTATATAGTGACAAAGGGACAGAATGAACTCAGTGATTTACATCAACTGCTCCAGACATGCAGTCCAAGGGTTTCCAAGTATGCCCCGGAAGAGACTCTTCTCTCCAGCATCCACAGAGCTCAACTGAATGAGGAGAAGGTTAGGGCCTGGTTCACAGGGTGGGCAGGGTGTAAAGTGCAGCACTGCATCCCTCTGAGCCCTTAAAGGCACCAGTGAAAGGCCAGTACTGGACTCGCAGGGCTGCAGCCTATAAGCAACTCTAATAAATGTCTCTTTAATATATATTTTAGCATATATTATATAGTCTTCGTTTGTTTTTTTTCTTTCAGTGCTTTTTCTCTAAAGAATCCTAACTAATATAAACATCCTTTAAAATTCCTTATTAAATCCCCAAAACTTCATTGGAAAAAGAAATCTCCATTTCTGTTCTGCCGCAACTTTTCCTTTTCCCTTAAACATTTCCTCTTTTTCTAGTTATAGTTTTCTAATGTGCAACTCGATTCATTACATTTAAGATAAGACCTATGAAAGTACATTCTTGAATCCCAGATTTTTATATAGGCAAACCATGGGTTAAAAATGATATTAGAAGTATTCTACAAATCCTGAATAATGAGATATAAATTAATCCATAGAACAACTAACCCTACCCATGACACATATACATAATTTAAATAAAAAGACATTTAAAAAAATTACTTTTTAAAGAAGAACATCTCCTGATATCAGCAGGATTATACATTGCCCTTAAATGATGTCACAATTCAGTAGGGGCTATAGATAAACAATTTTAGTCCTGGCACTCCAAAGAAGGAAGCAGGCAGATCTTTGTGAGTTCCAGGCTAGCCAGGGTTACATAGTAAGACCATGTCTCAAAAATAAAATAAATAAAAAGATGTCCCAACTCATTAGAAATGCTTCTGTGACATGGGAAGAAGACTCTGGTCTTACTTGAAAGAGGTTCAACACCAACAGACCTCGTTACAGAACACCTTACATCCACTGCTCCCATGCACAGCACTCACAGAACTGCAAGACCCATGAGAGGAACTGCAATAGTTGTATCGCTTTAAAACTGTTAGTGAGATTTTTTTTAATTACAGAGGCCACTCATGCTAGTTCTATTTTCTATGTTCAATCGCTGGTGCAACTTTGCAAATCCTATCTAGTGCCAGTGACATGGTTTTCCAGAAAGTATTTTACAAGTTTTTAATTGAAACTAGCTTTTGTGAGTGAGGATGCCCGGAAAATACACTGTGTCTGAAGACACTGACTGGCTGATTAGAACTGCACTGGCATCTAGAGGTTAGGATGTTACAGATTTCAGAGGCTTAATTATCTTATTCCAGGCGTGCTTTAGCTCTCTAATCAGCCATTCCTTGCCACCCCAATGTCAGAACTAGCACCTGTGGAGGAGAGATTAAAAACCTTTTGAAATCTATTAAGTTAGCAAACCTCTTGCTTCCATCGACTCAAAAGCTAAGAATATCATCAGATGGCTTCAGAGACTGTAACTGCATTGCTAATGTGGCTACTGATGTAGTTTTAAATTAGTTGTTTACTTTCTTCTTTCTGTTACTATAAAACTTCATGAAACTACTTGTACAAGAGAACAAGGGAAGGGAGGTAACCTAGTTGTGTTCTCTGGGCCATGGTCACTCAAATCGGGCTACAAAAAAAAAAAAAAAAAAAAAAAAAATCTCTGTCTTAACTATTCTTTTTGAAGTGAGTGCTGCAGTATGTATGTGCATGGGTGTATGTGTGTGTGTGTGTATGTGTGTGCGCATACACGTGTGTGTGCACATGCATGTGTATGCACATGCTTTCAAACATTTTGGAAAAGACTCTTGATCAATAATTCAAGATCACAAATTTCAGGAATGTGTTCTTTAGAGAAGAACTGAAAACATCAAGTTTTAACTTTAAAATGAAACTCGAGCAATTATAACTAAAGCGCACTGAAGCCAAAGAGTGGTGCTCTTCCCTAACTCCACTTACTATCACAGACATGCTAAACCTCGGGTACAGTCAGTATTCTGATATTCTGTTGACAAAGACAATGCCTTAAAAATCAAGTGGATAAGCATCAGAAATCTGAGAACTTACAAGTATGTCTGGCCAATGAGTAGTTGGAGCCTCCACTTGTCAAGCCAAACCCTTCAGGAATTTGACTAGAGCTTCGAGGTCTGGTCAGCAGTTTCGGTGGTTCAATTTCAGCTCCAAATTCTGCCCCTATCACTCCCAGGAGAACAATAGCCGTGGCCTGCTTCCTCCTTTCTTCATAAGACGTGGAAATTTTTTTCATTTGTGGAACACTTGATAAGCAACCTAAAGACCAAAATATAGGAATTCAAATAGAAAGAATACCATTACAAAAAGTATATGTGTTTAGAACATTGTAGATTATACCCTTCAGAAAGAATAGTTATTTTCAGAAAATGGCACTGGGACACCAGGGTGGGACAAGAACATGTCAATCACACAGATGGAAACGCCTCGTCAATAGCACTCAAGTCGAGTACAGAAAGCTCCAAATCTTTATGGGTTTATTCCTTAAAATATAGTAATTACCTATAAATTTTAGTTATTTCCCCTTTTATTACCATGAGCAATCTTATGTGTTCATTTCAGATCACAGGTCCCCTGTTTTATCATGAAGCTCCTCTGATGTTACAAAATGACTTCTTAACTCCTAAGGCCATGAAAAAAAAATCACATCTCATTTCTTACATTGCCTATAAAATTGTACTCTTAGATGTTTAAAAATATTTTATACTAAGAAAAAATTTCAGCCTATATTATAACATTACATTTTTTCCCACTTCACAGAAATTTTGTTTGTTTAAAGACAAAAGAAATATTTATTAAAAATATTAACAAGTATTAACGAAGGAGGAAAGAATGGAAAAGCTTCAGGACACTAGAGAAGAAACACAATAGTCACTTCCTCTGTTTAAAAGGACCTTAATTCTAGACGAAGTCATATTTAACAGTTTGATAACCCTGCGCGTTCATTGAAACCGAACCTTATTTACGTACTTAACAGACACGGGGAGTTAGAGCTCATAGCAACTGTAACTAGAGTCATCTTCTGTGCCACTGTATGCTTTACTCTTCACACAGGGTTCTGGAAACAGGAAGCAACCCGCTCCCCTCCCCCACATCTCAGCAGGAGCGTGCTCCACAACAATAGTTCAAAGGAAAGCTCTATTCTGCAGTTGCACAGATTGTTCTGTCAGCTGACCTCTGCAGAAGGGAATTGCTAACTGCTGCCTTGCTCCTTAGCTGACAAATGAATGATCGCAGCTCCATCTATTTTCACTATGGCTGCCTCTAGCCCAGGTGCTCAGACAGAGAGCCCGGTGTGACATCTTAGATCAAGATGAATTGGCACAAACTCCTGATCCAAGATTGTTTTATACCATTTAATTTAGTTTCTTCCCCTGCTTGGATGAGCACAGCTCTGGTTATGGATTTCTATTCTAATGTACTGAAGCAGGCCCTGAAAGAAGCCGATGAAGCAGCTGCTGGAGCAAGGGGCTGCAGGGATGCTGATCAATAGGCAAGGCATTGACCCCGGCGCTCAGCCTCCGCAACGCCAGGCCGAGGGGGAGGGGCGCAGCCGTGCACATGGTCAGCTTCCAGCAGAAAAATTAACCAAGGGGCATTTGAGGAGTTCCACTCTCACCCTGGCCCCCACCTTCTCTATGTTCCTTCTGTTTAATTACCTCAATCTTGTCTTAACTCCCACTCCTGAGGAAGGAATTAAGACTTTACATCAGTTTAATTCAGTACTTTCTGTCAGCCATTTAGACATTTTATCCCTAAACTAATAGTAAGGATTGTAACAGGTGCCCTCTGCTAAGTGGCAAAATATGAAATCCTAATTACATCACTTGGTGGAATTTAAAGTTTGGCATGTGCTTGGGCTCATATAAACTGTTGAAACAGTTATTAACTCTAGTGGTGCCAACATTCAGTATTTAATTTTTATAATCACTCGAATGTAAAAAGATAGCTCTTTGTGAACAAGGAAATAGAAAAGAAGACCCACTGAGAGGGACATTGAGTACTGAGTGACCACATAAGGGGCCAGATGCATCATTGGTGCTCTGCCAAAAATAATGGCAAACCTGCCTTTAGTTTCCTGGATTTGGAAATGTCTTTCCTTTATTGGTCTGGTCTACATTTTCTGTTAAAAAAAAAATAATGTGTTAATTAGCTGCAATGTTTTCCCATAAATGAAACTGCCGATCAAAAGGGAGATCTGGACATGTTAAAAATAAAATAATTCTTTAAATGTAAGTCTTCCCACAGTTTCATGAAAATCTGGTATTTTTTTTTTTTTCTCACAGAGACATGGCTCCATTTAATCATGCTAAAGGGTGACACAGAGATCCATTTTCTTGACAGGACGGTTGATCACCCTATCACAGTAAGAAAATTAATACCTTCAACTACCCTGTGCAGAAAATAGAAGGAACTGGATGGTGAGGGACATGAACATCTTCTATTGAAGTTGCAAACAGAAAATACATTCTCTGTGGGCATGATGCTTCCTGATGACTGGGCGACTCTTAACACAATGTGAGGGGTTTGATTTCATTAAAACAACTGTTTAATTCATAGGGTTTCTCAAAAGGACACAACTGTCTTTAGATTTAGCATAATTGACTCCAGATTTACAGGAACAAGAATAAACACTTTGCTTACAGCTTAACTGAAGCACAGGTAAAATATTTGAGAAGTTTAAGCTATTACAAGGGCTGTGAGATATTGATTACTTCATTTAAAAAGCAGTCGGAGGGTGCAACTGAGAGGTCAAGATAAATGTAACAATTTGAAGCACTTTACTAAATAACTCTAAAGATCATGTTAATTGGCTTTGTGCAGTTCTGGGGTAAAATTAATTTTATCCTAGCTTACAATAAAAGGATTAAAAGACATATTAAGTTCTTCAGCTTTAACTGGAATAGGAATCAATGGACTTGAATTAAAGCTAAAGGCGGTTTTATGAGAGATGAACTACCAGTAGATACTTTATATCTGCAATTAGCCATATATTGATAGAAGATTGTTATTGTATTAGGTATTAAAACCGTAGATAAGTAGATACCATAATTTACTACTCTGATAAAATACTTTAGGAATTCTGTGGTTTGATATAGGAAAACTGTTTTTTTAAAAATCGATTCTTTGTTTAGAACTGCATATCATAATGCTTTCTTAGTTGACTTTTAGGAAATTCTAGTTAAAATTAATGAACAATGTAGTTGAATTCAATTGAGATTCCCTTCAAATTGTAACAATGTGTAAAACATGTCGGACTTTACAAACATAACACTAGGATTTTTAAAGCTGGTACATTATTTTAACACTGGTCATAGAACAGCAATTTTTGTTAGAAGTTTTTGGTATACTATAGAGTCCAATACAATAGTGACACTCATAATAATGTGAACATTTTACAAATCTGATATGAATTAAAATGTACTAAAAATTGATTCTGGAAGCTCAGAAACATCTATTTGTTTTTGGTAGATATAAATAGTAGAAATAGATATCAAAAGCTTTTCTTTAGTTTAAAAATGTCTTAGAATCACATGTATAAAATGAGATGTGACACCTAACAAAGAGAAAATAATCTGCACTTAACAAGACACATATCATTATATAGTTTATCAAAACAAAAGATGTTTTTATAAAAAGAAAAATGAGTTATAGATATATCCATGGCAGCTAATGAAATTATTTTAAGTAATTTAGATTAAGCTAGGAAATATTTTTAGATTCTGGTTCCTATAGGCTTGTTTTATTTGAAATAACTTTTCTTTTTTCTTTTCTTTTTTTTTGCTAGTACTAGGCTTTAATAGTTAAAGAAAAATAATAATTTTTTTACAATGTCTGTGTGGCATTAGAACAGCCTATCTTGACACACTACTCAAGATGCAATGACTATGAATTCCCAGAGCTGCAACAGATTTCTACTTTCTGACTAGAAAAATAGTCTTCTAAAATTTTCAATTTATCTATTTCTGGCTTCTCAAGCCTGAAGACATTTAAAATGTCATGTGACAATATTAGCAAATATTGACCATGAAAAGGATAGAAAACGGGACACCAAGTGAAGTTGAACTGAATATGATTCACAGCAGTGAAATCAAAAAGCTTTCAAATCAGATTTCAAAAAGTTGGGCAAATGGTCTGAGATGTACGATAACCAAAATCACTGTCGTTTTGAATGACTTCTATCTTAACTGATGGACCTGGTGCTCAATGGAATATTAACTCATTGTTAAGGTATGCCGTTTCATCATCATTATATGCTCTTAATTAACTCTTTATATGTAGATACTCAACATATGTGATGATATCCCCACATATAAATATCTGACATTCTTAGTGAGGCTTTCAAGAGATGTTACCTGAGTGAGCACATATATTTTTGAGATTTTTAAAGAGTGTAGACCATATTTTAGAATTATATTTCAAAACATTGAAACTGAGGAGTTCTCAGCATCTAAATGTTATTCTTAGGATTCCCGTAAGACAGACAAAATATAATGTCATAAAAAAAAAAGTCAAACTTCACCAGATGTAAACTAGAAATCCAAAGAGGTCTTAAAAGTTTTCTAAAATCAGATTTTAAAATACTTAAAAGAAGCAAAAGTCTTTTAATATTAACTCACTTTTAAAACAATCTAGTTTTGAAGGAATGTACAATCATAGTTTGCTGATTAAATTTCAGCTATCTCGTTTACTACTTTCTTCTTGAATATTTCAAAATTAAAGTTATTAAATGGAGAATGAATAGATCAAATGCAAGATCTGTGACAATCCACACATGGTGAGAAAGGACTTGGACTGCATGTCCTAGGGCTGACTCTGGGCTCACAGGCCCTTTTGGGCCTCTGAGGGACCTCAAATTAGAACTGCTAGGCTTCAGTTCCTTGTCTGAACCATGATTCCATAAGGGGGAGCATTATATGTTGTTTAATTTCATCTGCTAGTATAACTTAGAGTGACTCAGTTTATATAAAACTTCACAAAGCTACATACTCTACACGTGGTCTACATCTTCTCAACTTCTAAGAAAAACAAAAGGAAAGCAACTAATTTAAATGCCTGCAACAGAGCACCCACGTCTATTTTCAAACTGCCACAGTGTTTTAAAGTAGGCATGTGTACAGTGTGAGCAGCCTAGCAGCTCCTCCCATTGTGTTGAAAACCATGTATAGTTGCTTTGTTCTGAAGCCTGTCTGCCAGCATGTTCCCCACACACTGCTGGGGTGGGGGGTGTGTGCCCCCACACCTAATGTGCCTTCTGCTTTTGTTGCAGGTGATGCACCTTTCCCCACTCCAAACACCAGAGTAAACAAACGTACTATTAATTTGTATGCATGCACGATGGCCCCCTGCTGGAACATACTGGGTCCTACAATGCTTGTGTCTCAAGCCACTCACTGATTAAGCTATTTTGAAGTAATGTCGCTGCAAAAATGTGTAGTATGTGTGTACATTTAAAAATGCATGAAGGCATTTCCTGTCATATCAGGTCAATGAAAAAAATATCTGACCATGTTAAAATTACTTTGTAAAACAATTAGTGTTATTGGTGTCCTGAGCTAATGATTTAAACCCTTGCAGCTTGCTGTGGTGGTGCATGCCAGCAGGCTATGCCAAAGAAAGCTTAACCACTGACAGGGGCTTGCATGCTTTCCAGGAATCATGTAAATAGTTCTTTTTCTTCACATAGTGCTACTACATTGCTTTCTGTGGTCTGCATTACTCTACTTTCCCTTTTTTCAAAAAACATCAAAAAGCAAATTAGTTTTCTTGTCTTTACCTGTACTGCACTTTCACTATATTAAAGAAAAAGAAACAAAAAAAAAAAAAAAAAAAAAAAAAAAGAAACAAAAAAAACCGAAAAACAACCCACAGGAATTTAAAAACATCTTATCTATCTATAGCTATACAAATTGTAACGATTTTCTTGAAAAAAAGAGAAATTTCAGAGATGTTTATATAAACTGTACAGATTTGAAAACATCAAATCATTCATATAATCTCTTCTACTTGTTTGTTGCTCTAAAAGACCCAACTCCTAGGTTGAGACTTACACAGAAAGCTGTAACTGAAGACATTTTAAAACACGAATTCCTGGACAGTCAGAGGACATCTACAGAGATTTTTATACCTGCTCATTACAACTCAGTAAAATAAACTGTTACACCTGGAACGTTTTTATGCATAAAATGACAAAGCACTTATCGGATTCACATAAAAATTATATCAGTGGTATAAAATTGAGACCAAAGGGACAGCAGCTTTAAACCACATGAGGTGTCAACAAGGACATGTGTTTATGTACAGAGCACTTGTAGTACTTTTGTTTTAATTACTGAACTTTCATTCCTAATAATGAAACAATGAGACTCCACTGAAAGTCACTATTGTAAAAGGCTTTTGTGGAGGACATTGGAGTTGCCAGGGTTTTTTGCTGCCTCTGCCTTTGAACACTCATCACAGGCTGCATTCTCCCTTCTGCTGCCTCCTGCTAAGTAGGAGGGATGGAAACAGAAGTTAGGAGAACACAATACCTTGGTAGTAATGACCACAGATCTGACTCAACTCCTGATGGCTCAGCCCAGGGCCAACTTTTCTAGTGAAGACTCTACTCAGTGCACAAAGAGCAGAAACAGAGACAGAGAACTCAGCATCCAGGAAGTTATTAAAATGTGATAACCTTTAGCATACATAATCCCTGGGAACTGAATAAAAAATGTAAAAAATAAAAAATAAACTTAGGAGAGGTTAAATATAGAAAAAAGAACTCTAAAAAATAGAAAAGTCATAGGCAAGTTGGAAATTTTTAAAAGAGCCCCATTAATTAAAAAAAAAAAAAAAAACAGGAATATAAACACCTGAGTTTACAGAAAAAAGTCAACCACAGGGAACAAGGTCCATGCTCAAAGTCTAAAGAGCCACTGACAAATTACTGACTGTCTGCTTCTCATTATCACACAAGTATTCCGTCTAAGCTAAAGGTAAGCTGCTGAGAGGCCAACTCTCATTTTATCACAAATTTCTAAAAACCTTCAGGAAGTATGAAGAACTGGAAAGTTTGAATCTAATAGACAGTTACACAAATTTTTCATTTTTAATCTTTTCATATGTATAGAATTTTGTTGTTTTTTTAACTGCATGTAGGAGGAGAATAATGTGCTTATGAGATTATTGCATGTGGTTTTAATTTAACTTACTGTTTTGCATATCCTCATTTTAACACATTGCTAATTAGATTATCAAATTAATTTCAGTTGTTATTTGGCACTTTTTTTCTCACAGAGTTTTTGTCCACAAATATTTCCTTTATTAAAAGAAAATGTATACTATTTATACTATTTTTATACTACTATACTATATTTATACTATTAACTGGAAGCATGCACAGATATAAAACTGATTCTCTTCCATTCATCTCTTGTACATGATTTCCTATTGTTAACTCCATTTAAAATGTGGATATTAGTTATCAATCTTGCACATGTCAGAAAATAGCAGCCTCTGGGCTTCAAAACCTTCCCAGACATTCTGAGTTCATCTTAACACTTGAGAGACACAGGAACAGCTTATTCCTTAAAATAGTATGACCATAGATTGGAAGATCTGTCATTTATAAAATGAACACTAACAGAAAAGTTTAATGTTTCAACCTACATAGGTATATAGTAAAATGCTCAGGTTGATAGACACGATGCTAGATTAATAGCAATCTATTTCTGTTATAGGCTAAAACAATGATTTATTCAAAATTATTCTTGACTAGTGTAAGTCATTAGGCTACTTAGGAGTTAGACAGAGAGAGAACTCCCTGATAGACTCTTGTCTTAATTCTATTTATACTATAAAACATATTCCCATATATAAAAGAGTCATAAAGTATGTATATATTAATGTTGGTAAACACACATACCAAAGATGTCTGACTATCAGTTTACTGAAGTATGAAGCTGTTTGAAAAGAAAAAAATGAATATCAATCAAGAGAAGATAAAACACTGAGAATTCTCACCCACCCCACAAGATCACCAGTGTTAGTGTCATAAGTGCCCATGCAAGGACTCAACACAGAGAGAAACAAACTACAGCCAGAAGAAAATCTGTAATTAAGACTACTCTTAGATATAACTTGGTTTTTCAATCAGCAAGAAAAAAGGTCATTTCTCTAATACTTTACCCAATGTTTTTAATTTCTGTAAAATAAATGATAACACATTTTATAAATGAAAATCCCATCAAAATATGTTGAAGAAATAAATTCCCCATTTAAAATCATTATCAAAAAGTTCAAGTCTATTTTTAATTTTTTAAATGGATCTAAACAAATTCCACCCCTGTATTTACGGAGCATCAAACATCCACTAGTGCTATGTATTTGTTGTCATGATACAACTATAAGCATTTCACAATTATTTTCCATATTTTCAATAAAAAAAAAACAGATAATATTAAAAATCTTTAAAGGAAGAGAGAGCAAGTCCAGCTCAGGATGTAAACCATCTCATGGGTCCAGGACACAGCTGGGAGTGGGAGGGTGGAGGGGGTGGGAGGGGGTGGGAGGGATGGAGGCACAGGAGCTGCTGTGTTTCAGTGAGAAGATGAAAGGTATAAAGAGTAGGTAAGCATAATCCAAACCAATGTCGAGAATCTTCACTGGCTTAGATGTCAGTGTCTGTGCATAGAATTGTGTTAATATTTAAAATTTGATCCAACCTGAATTGCTACTGGGGACTTTCAACACTGTACCATTTTAAATGTTTCTTATATAATAAGTAAACAAAATTGATTAGAAAAATGTAAGATAAATTTTTATACACTGTATGCAATAATGTTAATATATAATTTTAGGCAGGATACTCTATTAGATATTTGAAGTAACTATAATAAATCTTACATGGAGATTCAAAGGGAATATTAAAACACACTAAGCAAAACCAACTTTATCATCCACCAACTGAACACTTAAGTGCTTTCACAGAAAGGGAAACTCAGTGTGGCATATACAAAATCATAATCGCCACAGAACAAGTGTCTTCAAATATTATAGGCAGTAAAAGCTACTAACTTAAAATATAGATTTAAGTCTTAGGTATTCCTACATAAATCTTCCTGTCGATTAATGTCTGCATGTTGTTAGGATACATATACAAATATTTTCCAAAGTCATTCACTAAATTCTAACTATTGGAAATAATTCATAATCATGTCTGAAGCTCACGTGGTAATGTGAAAGAATTGCTTTGAGTCGCCATAAGGGTTCGGCCAATCACTCTGTACTGCATAGCAGTGCTATTCTAAGCCGATAGTGTGTTTAAATCCACACCAATGAAATCAATATGGTACTGTTCTATTCAAGGTGAGACCAAATAAACCTGTCTAAAGGTTTGAGAAATAGGCTTCGCAGTATACTTTGAGTGCTAAATGCCTCTCAGTCCAGAGATCTGTCATTAAATAATCATTAGCCATCATTCACTCTTCCTAAAAAGCTTAACATCTAAACTTGTTCGGCATCCTCTAAAGCATTAGTATGGACGAGCAAGTAAGTGCTCACAGTGTGTAGCTGTCTCAGTCCCTCCCACACACTGTATCCTCCCAACGAAATACTCCCAAATATTGCTGTGGATTAGCACGCAAAGACGACAAGAGAATGGGGAAGAGGACTTTAGTGCAATGATCAGTCTAGGTTAGAAACAAGACGACCTCAGAGCTATAATCAAGTCATTCCAGACTGTTCTATGCATATAAAACTCAGTGTCTTTCCGACCTTTCAGCATCAAATGTTATTTAGCTCCAAAAAAAAAAAAAAAAAAATCAAGCAGAATTAGACTGATATCAATAGGGAATCCATTAGTAGGAAATTTTTGCCTTGATCTTAGAGTGTATTTTAAATAAAGCTTCTTATAGTGATATAATTATTATCTTAATTTCAATAGATGCTCATTTCAGTTCCTGAGTAACTACTTTACCAAACCCATTATTATTTTAAAAGTTATGAAATTGAGGGAGAAAATCAAGGTATGCTTATCTTCTATTACCCAGAAGATTAAATATATAACACAGAATCGTCTTCATTTAGGTATTAGATCATTTGATAGTGAAGCTAATTTGTTCTTGGCATAACACCAAACTCGCTTTCAAGTTGAAATTAAAGAAAACATTGTTTCACTGAGACATTAATTTGTCCTTTACTTATAAAGCAGAAATAAAAATATATGACCAAATACTTATAATCCCATCTATAGTTTTATAACTTACCATTTAAAACTTATTTAATATAGATTTTAAAGCAAATGCGAGTTGTAGCATTATTTGAATATTTAAATGAATAAGATGCTATATTTTCCCAGGTGTATTTTTGGCCATAAACACAAGTAAAAGAGTTCATTTATTTGCTAAATGCTTTAATATTCCAATTATATACTATAAACATATAAAATACTAGTATTTGAAATTTTCATAATCTGATTATTAGTTTTTGGTCTATCATTTTCAATAATAATAATAATAATAATAATAATAATAATAATAATAAAGCTTCAGCTGCTAAGAAATAAGTACAGAAATATTTGGATAATTTGGCAATTATACCACATCATAATTAGTAAAAGATTTCATGATTCAACAAATTAAAAAAGAAAACCTATTGTCACCCCAGGTCATTTTTAATGGTCCCTTGTCCCAGAGTGGCATGTGACACTGAAGTTTCCAGAATTCTGTCAACATGCTCTGGAATATACAATGGGCATACTTTTCCTTAGCAGATGTACTGAACTGATCGAGGAATGAACTAAGGATGGGTACTAGACTAGTCCCTAGGAAAAGGAGAAACTTCTTTGGAACGGTTGAAGAAACACAGGCATACTAGAAATGACCCACACTGTAACAGAGAAGAGGTGAGCAGAGATCCGTCCGGACTCAGCACAAAGGCTGAGAGCATGAACTCCCACCTTCCCAAGTTAAAAATTCTCAAAAGTTTGAAAAAATATTCCTTTGCAGCAAATATAATATATAAAAATTTATAATTATAATGGCTTACAAAAAATGAATTTCTAAAACAGACACAATTTATAAAACTGGTGCAGCTATCAGCTGCCAGGAGTATAAGATCCAGACTGCAACACAGTGTGTTCCAAACCAGGCTGGCCGACAATGTAAGACCTCACCTCGAAAGATCAAAGTCAAACATATTAGAAAGCATTGGTGCTGCTAACACTGACTTGGGGTCCTCCAGTACGCTTGGGGTTTTGTGATCACCAGCAGGGCTGGCGATGTCTGCAAGGCCTGGCCATATCATTTGAATCCCTCTCAAATTCGAAACAGAAAATCTCTTACTTGTAACCATGGACCCAAAACTTATGCTCCCTGTCCTACATTTTAAAAAATGTTTTATAGGGAAAATCATTTTATTTTATTTTAAGTGGTAATCATTTTTATCCCTATACTTAAACTTTGGCCTCCTCTTTAAATATGCTAAAAACAAGGGACCAAATTTCATTTGCTTTCTAACAACTGTTTTTATATGCAAAACTACATTATAAAAAAAAGAAACAAAAATGTTGTTTTTGAAAGATCTCATGCCTTTAAAGATATGTTAGATTAATTGCAATTCAAATATTTATTTAGTATAGACAACATATGTTAATGAGAATTCAAAAATATATAGTGAATCTTCATTGATTTTGAAAGGTGATTTTGTAAAATAAAGCTAACCTCAGAAAAAGAGAAGAGTTTTCCATAAGCATATTTAAATATCAACATGCACAGTACGTCAAAAAAAATCAAAACTTGCACTACAAATGTTACTTATAAAAAATCTTCAACATGTGTTACATGAAAATTTTAATTTTTAAACTATTAAATCAGTATCAGATCAATTAATAAAACATATACATATGTAAGAGTCAATAATCAGTGGAATATGTTTTGTGTAAAAATCACTTGAAGTATAGTACAGTCGAATTATTATTAGATGTAATAGCTACATCAGACTTGAGGCTACTAAGCATCCATTATTATCCCAGTTAAATGTTCAAAATGGCTAAATTTAATTTTTGTAAGAGATATCAATGTCATAATGCTAATTTTCCTTAAAATATTTTCAAAACTCTCAACCCAAAGACTTGGCTATTTTCTAAAGTGACCAACACAAAAAAACCCACAAGGTTCCTGAAAAATGCCACCAGAGGTCTCATTCAGCAATAAAGCCGGTTTTATATATTTTTTACACAAAATCACAAATAAGAAACAGTACCACGGCAGGCCCACAGTATCGCGGAAGCTCAATACTTGACTGCTCTGTTGCTGGGGCAGCTCCAGAGAGAGTTAACCTGGTGTGATAAAAGACTCGACAAAGCAATTCTGACTGTGCAGCAATGCTAAGTTGTGGACTAATACATGAACAGGAGGCCCAATCACTGTCTTTCACCATGCACAATTTACACATGGCTTTATCAATAGCCTTAGTGCTGAATACAGAACACACTCTATTTGGCTTTCAGTCAATTAAGCTTTAAGCTGTCAGCAAACAAGACTTTTAAGTTAATTTTGAATCACCACGAATCAAGTTGAAGGTTGTAAAAGGGCGGCTCACATGCTGGCATGAAAAAAGGCAGTTTAATTGCCTCTGAATAGCTATTACATGCTGCAATTGGCCTATTGAATCTTAGATGATCTATTTATTTATCAAAGTACAACTATAAAAGATTAGTAAAACAATGAATACTATACCTTGATCTTTTACTATTCTGCATAAGAATTTGATATATTTTCAATAGAATAAAGAGCGAATATTTTTAAGTACATTTAATTTTTAGTGTAAATTTTTGAGAAATGAGAAGCCAACCAAACAAAAGCTGGTAACAGAGAATGGAGGAAATATGTTTCTAGGAAAATTAATATACACTTTTCAAAAATACTTTGCACTATAGAATATTTTAATATTTGATATAAAATACAATGATTTAGAATGTGTATGTTCCATTATAAATGTTCAGATAACGATGTGTGTGGAATTAAAAGGTTAAGACAAGAAATTATAAAATGAATTAGGTTGAAGATTTTGAAATCTTGGTTTAGAATTTCTTACATTAAATACATGATTGTGAAAGCAAAGAAAGGCAGAAGCGTCGTTTTAACACCTTCAGATGGAGATTAAGGATTTCTTCGGGAAATTAAATTAAAGCCATTTTTATATTTCCAATACTGCACATCATCTGTTTTTAAGGCTGTGGTTGGTTACAAAGGTACTCAGTTTTTTTCCTGGAATTAGTTATTTCAATTTCATGTACTCTGCTTTATTATTACAGGGTTGCTCATGAGTGTTTGGTGCGTATATTGATTTTTTTTATTTGAGGAAAGCAGTGAAGCATTAGGTCAGTGGGGGAGGAGGGGAAGGGTTAGCTTTTTTAAACCGTTGTAAACATAGATCAAATTCAGGGATGGTGAAAATGGGTAAGTGTGTCTTGGTAGAGATGGACTATGGTATTTGTATATTCTGGATGAGCTCACATGTTAATATCTCAACAGTTGAACTCATTAAACTGTGCTCTCATGGGGAAATCACAGGGAGATTCATGTCAACAAAGTACTACTGATTTTAGAAATCTGGACAGATAACAGGTTCATTATATGGTTTTATCAAAAAAAAAAAGTACACTCTTGGCAGCATATACCCAGCCTGTTTCTGGTCAGCAGGATGAAAGGCTTGGGAAAGCGCACACTCCCCTTCCAGGAACTCCCACCACTTAGGGGCTGCGACTCAGGGTGGTGGAGACCCTTTCTCATCCTCTCTTCTTCCAGACATTATAAAACATTTTGCTTGCATTTATGTCCACAAAACATAATCATTTACTAGTTACTTCACACAAAAATCCAGGCTACTAAAACCATAAATATAAGGACTTTAAAGTAGACTATGCTTACCTGATTCCCAAAGGCAACACAGAAGGAAACCAATTGAAAGTCAGAGTGGGAGTGGTCGGGCTCAGGCAGAGACTGGGGAGCAGAGGTGTTCCTTGCATCACTGAGAAACGTTAATACTGACTCCTCTGTATTCAGTGGTCATAAACATTCACTGTACATCTCCTCCTGTATTTGTGCATTTATATATTCATGGAAGACACTAAGTATTACCAGCGCCCACATTCTACTCATGTAACCACATTTGACGAAAGAGGAAATAAGGCCTACATCAGCCTCTACCTTCCTACATAGCTTCAACAAAGACAAAAGTACACAGGTATGGACGGCAAACAGTAAAATAGGAAACAGGGGAGAACACAGTGTTAGACAGAGGGACAAGGTGAATATCCCAAGGCATGATTAATGGTTGAGTATGTTTCTTAACCTCATAGCTGTTAAGTAACACAGCCAGAACGTAAACCTGATGTTCTTAATTACCGATAGTTAAGCAAATATCTTAAAGAAGTAATAAACAAATCAAAAGTTTTGCAAAGCTTTTGGAAATTAACAGCAAATTGTGTTGTTTCCATTTCTATCACTGTGACAAAGCACTAGGAAACTAACTTGGGAAGGGAGCATCGATTTGGGGTCACAGTGTCCATCCAGGGTCATCTGGCCTACTGCTTCAGGTCCACTGGGAGGCAGAACATCAAGACAACGGGATCCTGAAGTAGAGCTGCAGTGAGAGAGACTGAGCCTGCCCTGTGAGGTCTCCTCCTCCTCCCATTTTGTTTCCTGCACTCTCAGCTTTGGGCAGTGCCATCCGTATTCAAGCAGGTCTTCTTCAGCCATTGTTACCACAGCAGTAACTTCCGGAAACACCTTCACAGATACACCCATAAATGTGGTCTACTAATCTCCTACATGCCAAACTAACTTGATAAGAATAACTATCAGAAAAAGCAAGAATGGATGGACAAATAAGTTAAATCCAAGGAGAAAGCAATACTTGTTATGAATCAAGTACCAAAAAAAAAAAAAAAAAAAAAAAAAAAAAAAAAAGTCTCATGGATATTCAGCCATGTGGTCCCAACAGGCTAAAGAGGCTTGAAACAGGTGGCATTCTAGAGAAGCATTCGGATTAGACAGGAAGAAAGGGGTAAGCAGAAGTCTGACATCCATCCTCTCCTGTCCATCACATAGATTCTTCCCTTTTATTCCTCCTTACCCTGCTCGACTTGTTTCCCATCTCAACTACACATTAAAATGCACTCATGGCCTGGTGAGACAGTTCACTATGTAAAAAGACACTTGCCACTAAGCCTCATGACCTGAGTTCAATACTCAGAATCTACATGATGTAAGAAGAAAGCCAACTGCCCCAATGCAGCCTGCATATACATGTACACACTAAATAAATCAATGAAGAAAATGTTAATACATTCATTTCATATGCTCATCACCCTCCCACAATCACTTCTCCTACCTGGAAGAATGCAGTTATATTAAGATAATGATGGAAATTTCCATCACTGTGTTTATAGATGTTGCCCAAGGGCCTAGTCCAATGCCTGTGCGTGGCCACTTAAGGACTTTGTGTTGAATGAATAAATAGAGGGTAGAAGCAGAATAAGTCCAGCTCATACTGACCAGACAGAGATCAAGAAGTATGAAGTGAAGTTTTGTGAATATCAGACTGAGGAAACTGATTTATAAAAGCAATAAAAAACAAGAGAAGACTTCCAAAACTTCACAGTGATTATTAGAAAGATAATCCCAACAATTATCCACTGAAGAGATTTGAGATATAAAATTCAATAGCTTTGAAGTTAGGGAGAAAGCAGCAAAAATGGAGACAAGAGATTTCATCAAAGTCGCTCTGTTGTGTTTATCGCTTTGTTGTTCTTTATGATTGATTGGGGTGTGCATGTGTGCGCAGCCAGGCTCACCGTGGCAGCCAGAGGAGGACACCAGGTACCATGCTCTATGATTCTCCACCTTAGTGTTTGAAACAAGATCTCTCACTCAACCTCAAATTTGATGTTTTAGATACACGGGCCGGCCAGCTGGCTCCCAGGACCTGCTTGTTTCTACTCCCCTAAGGTTAGGCTTATAGGTCCATGTGGCTATGTTTGTTAGTTTTTGTTTGTTTTTGGTGTGGGTGCTAGGGAATGGAACTTGGGCTCCCATTTAAAGAGCCTGTATTTAAAGATCAGTTTAAATACAGCTGAGTTTAAACACTTTTGAGACACAGAAGCAAAGAAGACTGACTGGGAAGCAGCTAAAAGTAAAACCTTGGAGCAATGAGAGGAGGCAGGAAATCACTCCTGGGTGGGTAAAAGGTCACACCACAAGACAGGACGAATATACAGTGGCATGGAAGAGAGGGAAGACGACTGGAGAGAGAGACTGGGAACACCTAGTTGCATATCAAGTAAGAAACAAAATAAATGGCGGGAACGGAAAGCTTCCATGTTGCTTCTTTCATCTGTCAGACCCTGACACAGGTCACAGTTCAAATGCCAGACTGGACTGGGGAGACAACTCAGTTGATAAGGTGCTATCTGGCCAAGCATGAAGGCCAGAGTTTGATCCATAGAACCCATGTAACAGCCAACATGCACAGAATCCCAGTGCTGGGGAAGAGAGGTCAGCCAGTCTAGCCTAACTACCAAACCCCATGCTCTGGTAAGAAAACCTGTCTCAAAAACCATTGGAAGCCTAAGGAACAACACCTCAGGTTGATCTGTATTCATGCCTGCACACATGTACATCTGTCTACATGAACATAAATGAGCGTGTACACAGAGAGAGAGAGAGACAGAGACAGAGACAGAGACAGAGACAGAGAGATCCACCTCATCTGTTCTCCAGCTAACCTTGTTCCCACTTTGCTTAATGTGAAGCCCTCCAAAAGTAGTGAAAAATCATTTTGGATTTACTACTGTGTGTCTTTCCCTCAGTAACAGAATCTTGGCATAAGCCAGAGTACTGCAAGGTAACTGTGGACATATTACACATGCATAAACAGGTATGAATATATGTAAGAGGTCACACTGGTTAAATGTATACAGTGCACACATGCACATGTGCATGTGTGTGTGTCTGAGTGTGTTGCAAGGAGTTTAATGCGGCCACACTCTGTGGAAGAAATACTAAATCGGAAACCACTACTTAGTTCTTTTGTCCCTCTGTAGTATAACACAATAACAACACAACATCACAACAACAAAGGAGCCTTGCATCCTGCCTCACAGGAAAGTAATTATTTTGGAATGATTTATACAGAGCCAATAGAGAACATAGCATTGTGGATCATATTATTTACAGAATTTACATCTTGTTCCTCGGGGTGCATTCTCATAGGCTCCTTAGTGTTACCTTATACAAAGAGAAATGAAACCAGAGGTCTCCAACATGCCACAACACACCTTCTGCCTCCTTGGCTGTAAAATCAATCACATGTCAAGGAGCACATGTTAGGCTAGCTGTGCTCTCAGACAGTAAGCCCTCCTTCCTATAAATACAGAGATGGGAGATGGGACGAAGGCAACATGAGCTCATGCAGCAAAGTCTTGCTTCTCTCAAAAATGTTTGTGAAGTTCTGAAAGCTACTCAAGAGTGTCCTTTCTATATCAGGACAGCTATACGCAGAAGTCTAAATAATTCTAGGAAAGTAATTAAGACATTTATACTATAACAAGTCTTTTACTTCAAAGGTTTCTCACTTTTATTTGAATCCACAATGATGAATCCTGACAAAGAGTTACAGGCTCTTTAAAGTTATAAAAGTAGACTTCTGCCAGGATACCTGGGAGTCAGAGAGCTCAGGATGCTGGGCCCACGGTCGGTCTTGGAAAACTTAAGAAGTGGAGTAATTAAGAAGTGGAGATTAATGGGACCTGATCCTCCCACCTCTGCTTGCCTCAGAGGGGATGTCCCTGAGGGTTCCTGGCTTCCTGGCTCACAGTGCCCTCAGTGCCCCCTTTTTGATGGACAACGAAGGACAAGACAAGAGATTTGTCACAAGCCTTTCTCCCCACTCCCCACCCTCCATGCCTGCTCAGGACGCATTTATTTGCAAAGAACAGCATTGCTCTCAAAGCCAGTCCTTTCCAGAAGCAGGTGCACAGGGAGAGAGTGGTTTCCAGCAAAGCCTGTGATGAATTATTAATTTGACTATACAATGTATTATTGGAAGAACAAAGCTCCAAGAATAAGCTAGACATCTCTGAAGAGGAAAACAACAATGAAGAAAAGAAAGCAAGCTCTATAGAGTATGAACACTGATTATAAAGCTACAGTAATAAAAACAGCAAGGTCCTGCGACAGATATAAAATAAGGAGAAAGCAAGCAACAGCAATAAACCAGAGGTCATGCAGACACGCACTGAAAACAGTGGTCATGCACAATGGTCATGGATGCACAATGAAAACATGTTTTTTGTTGTGTCTGATTGCTCTGTGAGTAAAAGGAAATCACTCTTCCATCACACACAAAATTACCTATTAGCAAACTACTAATTGCGCTGACTGTGGTAAAACACTAACGTTTGAAGGAAAGTAGAAACGATGGTATGAAGACTTTCTTAAGATCAAAAAAGCACTAAGAATACAAGGAGACCTGGATAAGTTCTTGAAAGAAAATTAAAATGCAAGGCTGTGTGGAATGTGAAAGAAGCTACTAACAAATGATAAAGCACTAGTATTCCAGACACACAGAGAAGTTCTGCAATCAAAATGACGAACAACCCAATAGAAAAACACCACCAACAACAACAAAATCCCAAACTTTTCTGAACACACATGCACACACACAAACATAGACACACTCCTTTAAAAAAAAAAAAAAAAACTTCACATTTTTTGAGCATGCCTTTCAAAAAACATGAAAGACATATGTTCAAACTCTGATGCAGCTAAAAGTACAACAGGTTATCACCCCTCCTTGTGAACTAATCAAATCTTTTCTATCTAAAAAGAATGTATTTTTGTTGTTGTTTTGAGACAGGATGTGGCTATGCTGTTCATGGGCTCATAAAATTTTTTTGCCTCCACCTCGAAAACAATGGAACTATGTCACATGCCACTATGTCTACTTCAACTAGCAAAATTGAAAAACAGTCCAGTATGTGTTGGAACAGTTCTTAAACCATATAATCTCAGGTAACATTTGCATATGCTGAGTAATAGTCCTAGGTACACATCAAAATAAAAATTATAGTATATAAGTATACTATTATATACTATTATAGTATATAAGTATAAAAATGGCATGGATAACATGTTCATAGCACCAAGATGTTTAATGGGGAGAACAAACAAACAAAACTCTAACAACCAATATGTGGATTCCCAAAATAATGGATGAACTGTAACTAGACTACAGTTAGACACAGTAACATATAGAAATCTTGGTACTACTTAGTTAAGTATAAAAATAAGTTCTAATAGATTTTATATATATATATATATATATATATATATATATATATATATATATATATGCTATAATACCTTTAAAAACTAAAATAGTGAGTGATGCATGCCTTTAATTCCAGCACTTAAGGAGGCAAAGGCAGGCAGATCTCTGAATTGAAAGTGAGCTTGGTCTACAGAGAGAGATCCAGGACAGCCAGAGCTACACAGAGAAACTCTGTCTTAGAAGCAAATAAGCAAACCAACAAACAAAAAAAGTGAGTTTTAAAATACTTAAGACTATATGATACATTGTTTACACATAATTATGTACAAGAACTAGAGACAGAAAAGGCAGTTATGATCTGATTGACATAGATGTTTTTCTGGGAAAATGACTGTCAAAACAGCAACCAAAACTACAGCCTAGCCCAGGTCAGTGTCTATGAAAATGAGTCTACTTGTTCAAATTTTCTCAAATAAGCCGGGATTTGTCTGTCATCCCAGGAAACTGAAACTGATGGACCACGCAGGCCCAGGCATTCAAGGAGAACATAGGTGATATTTCCAGGTCCACTGTATTACAAAGGGCAGAGGAAAGAGGAAAGAAAAGTGAAATGTTCCCTAAACAAGAAGAAAAAGCATTATCTACTTCTAAGTTATTTGCGTGAATAACTGACAACAAGAAAAAGAAATCTATGTGGTAGTATGTTATGACTTAAAATATGTTAAACTTCAAAGCTGTATCAAGCGATCATAATGACTATTAAAGTTGTTAGAGAATGACTCCAAAGAATAACCATTAAGGACTATCTCTCTGAAAACTGACCAGTCGGGCTGCCGACATTTTGCATACCATCACTAGGAGATCAGGCATATTTAAGCCTGAAGTTCAGGACTCTTTAATTAAGTAAATGTTAAATCCCTAATCAGAGGTACGTTTAAAATTGATGGGCCTGGAACTTGAATTAAGACGCAGGGATGTCTGGGGCTCCAGAGCTGGCTCAGCAGTTAAGAACACACTGGGCTCATCCAGAGGACCTGGGTTTGACTGTGAGCACTCATATCAGGCAGATCATAACTGTCTACACCCTGGCTCCAGGAAACCCGACACATCTGGATCTGACACCTCTTGCCTCCAAGGCATTAATACTCATGTGCACATGCCTATGTGCAAATATGCACAAACACATAATTAAAGCAAATAAATCTTTAAAAAAGGGCACAGAAGTCAAAATGGGAGTTGAACAAATAAATAACTAGGGCTATCTATCTATCTATCTATCTATCCATCATCCATCCATCATCCATCCATCCATTATCCATCCATCCATCCATCCATCCATCCATCCATCCATCCATCCATCTATATTAACCTAGAGACAATCAAACGGTAGCGAGGCCTGCCTAGGACGGTGCTTTGGAGCAGACTGGAAATTTTTTAGAGAAAACGTTTAAGATATGAGTATTAAGGTATAAGTAGAAGACAGTTGGATGATAGGAGATAGGGTAGGTTGAATAGGAAGATTCTAAAAAGGAAATTATGTAAACAGGTAAAAAATGAATAAAAAATTAACATATTTTAATAACTATAAAGAAAGAAAGAGGTTGAGAAATGAAGCCAACTAGCGGGGAGGCATTATATGATGGTCATTGAAACAACTCAAAGAACCACTTATGTTGAAAGCACCAAAGACTCACTGATGGACTTAAGGCACCAGAGCGAGGAATATGATTTGTGTTTTATTTGTAAAGATGATCCTAGCAGCAGAGAGGACTGGAAGATTAAATGTCTCCATCACAAACATGAGTACCAAGTGGTCAAAGTGAATGGGCTGCACCAACAGACAGAAAGATTTAAGAGAGGAGACTGGGTAAACTCTCAGCTAGATTTGGGAGCATTGAGGAAGCAGCAATGGCCACAGACCATGTGAAGGACTCGAACGGTAACAAATGTAAATGGAAGGAAGTATGGCAGGTCAACAACACAGCATCAAGAAAGTTGTTTGGTATTAGAAAAGTCAGTTCAATTTTGAAAATACTGTATATTAAGACAATCTGTTTATATGTGGTCAATAAGCAACTGAGATGTTAATCGAACTATTGTTCAAATATTTGTTGAACATCTTCCATTTTCTCAGGTGTGTAAAAGGTTCCATTGTCATGGCTAACAAATAACCATGGTCCTGTTCATATGACTTTTGTATCAGAAAATAAGCAAGTAAACAAATAACTAGATCATTATAGGTTTTGTAAACAAAGTCAAAATGTGGTACAGGCAATGGCTGCAGTGGAGGCCTCCCTTCCAATTGGGAGGAAGAAGCATCATGGTTGAGATCTAAGAGATCATCAACAAAACAAACACCCGTGAGCTGGAGGAAGAAGGTGAGCAGGGAGCAGGGAGCAGGTGCTGAGCAGAGGAAGGAATTCGAATCCAAGTTTCCATGGGATCGTCTTTGGGATTTAAACAAGAGTGGCATGATTTGATAGACATTTAAAAAGATCACTCAGTGTAAAAGATGCTTCACTGGGAGACAGAGGCAGAGTAACACCAGAAAACTGAAATCGCAAGAAAGGACAGTGCTGTTGGCTAGGATGGTAACCATGGGCTCAACAAGAACTGCAAAAGTGGACGAAGGCAATTATTTTGAAAGCAAGGGAAACAATAGGAGTTGACAACCCAGAGCTGGGCTGAATAGTCTGCATATTGCTAAGTGGGTGAACACAAGGAAGTTTAAAAACTACAGTGGACCCAGCCCCCAGCATGCTGACCTTTAAGGAGTAAGGACCTAAGGCTGGAAAGATGCGCCATGATTTAAAGCTTACTCTATTCTTCCAGATGATCCACAACCACCTGTAAGTTCAGCTCCAGGGGACTGGATGCCCTCTTCTAGCCTCTGGGCACATGTGCTCAAGTGTACATATCCACCCCCTACCCTTACACACAACCACACAATTTTTAAAATTAAAAGTCAATTAAAAATGAGAAATAGCACAAAAAGAAGACATGAAAGGACTAGAGAATGACAAGAAAAGCAGAATAACCGCGTCCTGCAACATAAGGAAGTTTCCTCAGAAAGCAGTCAGCAGTGCACAGAGTGAAGAGCCTTTCTCTGTCCCCTAAGTTGAATAATATTAAACTCAGTGTCCCCAGTGATCAGGTTAAGGGATCATATACTGAAATATTGAACAGGTCAGATAACAGAGCATTGAAGGAATGAATGGCTCATGAGGAAGTATATGCTTTGTTGGGAAAGAAAATATAGTTTTTAAAAAGATACATTGGGCTTAGAGAAGACACTGCAATATTAAAAGCAAAAAAACAGATGAGACCGAAACCCAGAAATGTGGAAGAGGTGATATTTAGTTATCTAGCCAATAACAGGAAACATGAAGATAGTGTCTTTAGAAAATTACTGTACACAAATTATTTTGCAGGTTAATATCAAATGCTTCATACCTATTTGTGCACTATTTTATCCTCGTCTTTTCAGACAGCACCCGGGACAAAACTAGACGTCAATAAAGAGTGCAGAAAAAGAACAGTAAACACCCTGCAGTTAGCACCATTTATTAACAAGAACTATTACACGATCTGTCTGGGTTAGTCTATGAGAGTAAAACAGGAAGATGACAAAGAAGTTTGATCATGAACCATTTATTCCTCTGCTGCTCTGTTACCTGGCCTGCCCAATATTCCAGCACCTGATCCCTTAACCTGATCATTGGGGACACTAGAAGCCACTTACATTGGCCATTGTATTTAGATACTATTTAAAAATTATTCCTTCAATACAAGTATCTGCATTTAATAGCAAGGAAATAGTTTCTTCATTAATGTGTTAATAGGTTTTTTTTTAAAAAAAAAATTACAGGATATCTGACATAACTCAAGAGAGGAAGGATTTATTTTTGGCTCATGGTTGGCTGGATCCACTGATTTATATCTGAGAAACAAAGGAATAAATACCCTATTAGCAGAACCAGTTAACACGGCTACTCACAATGGCAGGCAAAGGCAGAAGTAGACAGTAAAAGTAGGAGGGAGAGAACAAGACACGGACCAGTAACTCCTACCTCCAAGTAGCTCTCATTTCCCACTTTTCCCACTTCCCAATAACAGCATCAAAGTATAACTCTAGTCAGAGTCCTCAGGATCACTCACCAGCTGACGTAAATCAGTGCACAGAAGACATTTCCTATTCAACTTCTTCAATACTAAATGAAGTTTCTTAAATACTGGATGACTCAAAAGTCTCTTTTAAAGAAAGTATTAGTTATTTAAACCAGGAAAAGAGAAATCTCCAAAGACCAAATTGGGCTGTATACCATAATTTTGTGCAACCCTCAAATTTTAAATTCTTCCTTTCATGAAGGCATTTTCACAATATAAAATGTTTTTAAAGTGTTTTATATTTTATTGAAAATGATGTTAACTAAAAATGAACAAGTGATGAAAGAAAACTGCTAAACAATCTTGTAATTCTTTATATTTACTAATATCATTAATATACATAAATAAAAATATGATTCCAAATAGAAATGAGTTTTAGTGGGACCTATAGTACATGACTGGTTAGGTCCTCTTTATAAAAATGAGTTTGCCATTATAAATCAGAAATTTCAACTATGAATTTTATCTATGATTTCAGTAAATCTACTAGACACAACAATAATAGAGTAGCAGCGAAATTCTGTGTAAACTGTTGTCTCTTCCTTGTAAACTGTACTGTTGATAAAAAGAAAAGATGTTCAAAATGCTAAAAAGACAGACCTATGGCAAGAAACTACAGAGCTTCGTAACGGTTTACAAATAGCTGAGCATAGAATCGAAAGAGGAAATCTTTTAGTTGGAAATCTCTTCTCCTAAGTACCTAGAGTAATTTTACAACTAAGACACATCTAATAAATTAACCCAATTCCAAATCATATCCAGAAATAAAGATAATACACAAGTCAAAATAGGAAAAGTCAACTCTGCTCGCAGGACAGCTGTAACCCGCGTATATTCTCAGTCTCTCTACACATCTACATGCATGTTGTCCTCTGATGACCCACGTAGCCTTGCCAAAACGTTCATGGGGTCCTACAGTGGGTGACAAACAGAGCTGTACCTCCTTTTACTCATAAGATAAAGCAAAAATTACAAATTTAAAGACCTAAAATTACATCTCTATTCTGCATGCAAAAAGAAGAAAAATTCATTTCCGTTTGTATTTTAATTGTTTTAAAGACTATTTTTGTTAGACTGTAATCTAGTAAACATCACAGATGATTAAAATGGACAATTATGGACTAGAAAGGAGAGCACAGGAGGGGTGGGATGTCAAGGAAGCTGAGGAGGGGCAGTGGGAGACATGACAATGAGAGCACAGAAGAGGGGAGCAGAGCAGGGAGCGAGGACAGGCCAGGGAGATGGGGAAGGAGGGCGACCGCATATGCAACTTTTCTTTAAATATCATAACGAAACTTAATACTGTATGTGCTAACTTAAAAAAAATAAAAATAGCCATTCATAGATGAAGAGAAAAAAAGGCAAACAAGAAGGGGAAAAGAGTTCTCTTAACACTGAACACAGAGATAGAAATAGTGCATCCATTTTTCACAGAGGTAAAGTAATAAATAATTATGGTTTATTTTTGTCGTGGGAGTAATAATCACTGGGGAAATGAAAGGCAGAACTCCGATGAGACAACGATTTAAGAGCAAGACCATCATACACTAATACACGTGTAAAAACGAGCAGTCACAGTAGAAAACCATATGACAGGTCTTAAGAAATTAAAAGTACAACCAATCACTGCATGCACCAATAACTATAACCTAAGTGTAAAACTAAAAGAACAGGAAAGGATCTAAAAGTCCCAAATGGAACTAGTTAGCCAGATATGTACATACTAAGATACACAGCAACATTATTCAAAACAGTCAAAAGGAGCTAAGAATCTAGTATCAATAAAGGTAGAGCCATACATTGGAATATTGTTCTGCCTTAAACAAAAAGGGAAATTTGATCCAAGCTACAAGACAGATGAGTCTGAAAGGCACGATATTTAATGGAATAAGATACTTATTTGATTCTATTCATATGAACTACTTGTATTAGATTAATATGCAGAATACAGATGGTTTTCCTTCTGGTTACAATTTATGAGAACCCATTTATCTGCCCTTAAATATAGTCATGTCTAAGCCTTTGATAATTAATATTTTATTACACTTATTAATTTTATTTGTGTGTGTACACATTATACAAGTATGGGGAGCAGAGGACCTCATCCTGTGGGAATCTGATTCTTTCCTTCTACCACTAGAATCCCAGGAACTTAACTCAGGTTGGTCTTTACCCACTGAGCTATCTTGCCAGAAAGATTTTCTAATTTTTGAGTATATGCAGCAAAATAAAAGGTTTCTTGTATATAGGGACTATTTTGATATTCATATTGCTGGGCTCATCAAGATTGAAATAAAAATAAGTATAATAAACATATCTAAAGTTAAGTTATAAAGCTCACTTATTAAAGGTATTATATACATATACCATCAGTAGACATGCAAAAAATGCTGAGGAAAATTAAGGCCAACTTCATTCTGTGTGGTTCTTCACAAGTGATGATTCTAAAATATTTCGATACATCTAGTCCAGTCAGTTCACTCAGTACAGAGACTTAGAAGTCCCTGGGGGATATAGCCTGCTTTTGTTTAAATCAGGCCAAAGCATCTGAATAAAAATCTAGATAAATTCTTTCAAGAATAAAGAGGTAAAAGACAAATTAAATACAGATTTAACATCTTCCTATATTGATTTATTTTTGATTCATTTAGAATGAATTCATACAAAGCCAGAGTTTTCTTCTGTATATAATCCTCATAACACTGCTTTTATTTCCATAATGCATAAGTATAATATGCATAAGTATAATATGCATAATATTATGACATAATGCATAAGTATAAGGCAAAAATACTTAAATATCTCAGTATCTTATCTGAATAGAAACAACCTTTGTTCCTACATTGGTATAAAGCTATCTTACTCCTAGGCTGGTCACACGTCAACTTTTAATGTCCTCTGATTTTTAAAAACAAATGGTTTACTTCAAAATTGTTATCTTTGTTACATGAATTTCATATCAATATGTAAAGCGGTTCACTGGTTATTTTTTCACTTTCTCTTGAGTCCACTCAGAATGATTAGATAACATGGCATCTTAATATACTCATCAAAATCAGAGGTTATATCACTTGTTTCAAGTTTTATAATAGCAAACTGTTAAATACATTCAGCTTGTGACATTTTTACTTAAATCTGTTGGTGATTACAGCTGATGAGAAACATTAATAAATCCAGTAACATTTTCTACACGATTATTTTTAAATGTCAGTTATTGCTAATCAATAGACTTCTGCTCTCACTGATCAAATAGCTCGCAACATGGTCACAATGACTGATTTTTAGATCTCTTCACAGGTCATAGCCACAGAAAGCTTGATCCAAATAGTGACTATCTCCATGTCTTCACATTCCTCCATCACAGATAAGGGTAAATGTACTGATGGCAATAGCTGCACTTGTATTTCAGAAGCAAATGATTAAATGTGATCTTTGGTTTAGTTAAAAAGCCTCAAATTAATTTGCTTCTTAATGTCCCTAACATCTGTTATCTAAGCACGGCACTGCTCGCTCAAATAGTATCAACTCTAAGACGAGTTGTTTTATGACAGCTGTCAATTGGTCACTGGGCCACAACTTTACCTTTAGATATAAAATTCTTAGTTTGGTGATTGCTGTGGTTAAATTGTAATAATTTACAAAAAACAAAACAACAACAACAACAACAAAAACTGAACACAATAGTAAGGATTACAACACTGTTAAAATTCCAGTAAAATTGTTCCCAATAAAAATGCTATGATTTTAATTGGAAACTATATGCCGATAAAAGAATTCACACTGACAAACGTGCTAAACCAATCCTCAAGAAGTGTTAGTTGAAAGGCTCCTTTCAAAAAATGGAAATTGTTACAAAGTACCAATTGCTTAAAAGACAATGCCCTTTGCTGCTCATATTATCCTCTTCACTCGGGATTTTATGGGGAAAACATGACAAGAGTTACAGAAAGAATATTTTACTTTAGCATTTGAAGGGGCTTCAGATTTCAAAAGACCACATACATATGTGGTTGTTTTTATACAATAGATCCTGCTGAATGTGGTGGACAGTTTTTCAAGGGGTAATTAAACGCAAATTAAAAGGTCTTTGATCTCCATATGACTGGCTGGTGAGAGATTCACATCTCAAAATGTGTCCTGACAGGGTTTGCCTTCACCCTCTGAAATGAGCCTCAGCAGGAGCCCTGTCCAGCGGCTGACTCATGGGGCCAGCCCTTCCCAACAGTGGGCAAGGCTAGTTGGCTGGGAGTGGCAGATGGCTTCATTTATTGTGTATCTTCACTTAAATGTAGGTGACTTCTGCCCACAGAGGAGATTTCTGCACCTGCCACTTCTACTTCAAAAAGCATCAACTCTAGTTCAGAAAGAATGTAAAGGGGGGAAAATCTGTTAAGTCGGCTTTAGCCACTAAATAGAATGTTCTAGTAGGCTCAGGTCACTTTGTTTATGATTATCAGTGCTTTCCAACTAGTCTGCACATCTCCTACTCTTTAATTTTCTTTAAAATTAAGGTCATAAATATTTAGTTTAAAATAGTCTCAAAAAGTATAAAGCATATTTATAAATGTTCATGTTCCTTTACTGCCTTAAGGAATTAGTATGAATAATCAAATGCAAATATCTGAAAATCTAATAGAATTGAAATAATAATACCATAATAAATTGATTTCTTTGTTTTCTAGCTCAAGCCGAATTTTCTTAAACTGATATTTAAAACTAATCCTGTACAGGGCTCTGAGATGACCTGTTTTCCTATGACCTTTGTATAACCTTCAAAAACAGAGAAACTCAAGTTTTAATTTAAAGCAACCCAGTTTGTTTCCTTATGAGTAGACAATCAATAAGTATTCACAATGATAATCAAAGCAAATATAGTTATCAGTATTAGTTTCATATACAGTTCAGATATGGATAATTTCCTGATAGATCCTGCACATCATACACAGACACTGACAGCAATCGACAGTGCAGACACAACTCTAGGTGACTTCAGAAGCCCTGAAGATCATTGATTATTGCTGTTGGTTGCTAATTAAAATAAAATCATCTCTATCAGAACCCAAAATATATCAATACTAATTTTTAAATTTCTTCATATGCATGTAGCTTAGGCACAACAGCACAATGTAAATTCCACTGTCTTCCACCTCTACATTTTCTCATTAAAAAACAACATTCTGATTTCAGTGTCTGAAACACTTTATAAGAATATTGTTATGAAAAAACTCGATCTCTGAATTGACTGGCATTACAAACAAGTGGCTTTATAAGGTCTGAAGAACCACAACTGAGAGAGATTTGAAGGCTGATGACAGAGTAGAGTAGCTTCCTACCTACAGGGCCAGGTTTTCATTAACTAGTCACCAAAGACACAACATAGGTTTGGAGATCATATACTTAGAACATATAATGATAGAAGGACTAGCTCATATACTGAATGGGAAAGAAAGATTTCCAACCCAAATATTCAACAAAAACCAGTAAGGTACAAACCATAAGGGATACTTACAAGTTCCTTTTTATAATCAAGAAGACAATTCATGTAAAAACTTGCAGTTAGGCAATTGCTATAGGCAAGCTTCTTTAGTTAAGTGATTTAATATCAGAATTATAGTGGCCAAGTAACATAAGCAACAGTTCTTCAATACTTGTCTGACCATCAGGTGGTAGCCTGGTTGGTTTTGGACCGTGTTCTAAAGATTATCACTGACAAGTCGGAGCAGCTTCAAACAGCAGAGGAAGAGGCCTGGTCACCTAGAATACCACTGAAGGACAAAAGAAGAACTAGAGGAGAGTCTCACCTTCCCCCTCTAGAGGTTCAAAACTTATGGATAATCAAAATTATCTGTTAAATAAAACGAAAAACAATATCCAGGGAATTAACTGAATCAGGCTTATCATAACGAGTTTTATTCTATCAATCTTAACAGTAAACTATACCTTAAAGTAATAATTAGTAGAGGAAACAAAATCCACTGCTTGCAAACGACCGTGCTGACCAGAGAATGAAGCCTCATTCATGACTACACTTCAATACGGCAGCTTCACCAAAGCCACTCTCTCTGTTAGAGGCCTGGACAGGGTTTCGGTTAATTGTTATCTTTTGTTTGTGATTAAAAATTCAAACTAAGAGAAAAAAATCTTTATGCCTAATAATTGGTTTTCATGAAAAAAAAAAAAAAAAGATTCAACAGGGCTAGCAAATTCCATGACCTTCTCATGTATCAGAGTAACTATCAGGTACCAGGCAAGACTCTTCAAAACCAAGGTCCATTTGAAATCCTCCTCCTCCCCTTTAACATGGCTTGTGCTGGAGAAGTACTACTCACGGTTGTGACATGAAGCCTGTGAGTTATGAGACACTGTTGTCATTCCTTTTGTGAAGTATGACTTTTGGTGGGTTTGTGGGTTTGATATCAATTATAGGGTGCTTCACCGAACATTCAGATAAACCATAGTGCACCTTGGTGCAGTGCAAATCCTTCTCTGAGACATCATTACACAGCTCGCAGAGGACCAAACTTAAGTTCCCCTTGAAGGTTATTCACTCACAGGGAAAGAGTCTTTTCCTCTTTAAAAATTGCTCCTACAATCTTATCCAATTAGTGGCTTCCCAAGCTCAACAAAACGCTTATATGCAACTAAATGTACAAGTCGATCATGTTTATATTTGGTGTGTGTATTTGTATAGTGTCATATTTACACAAAATTATTTCTTGTATTGAATCTGTGTTTAATAAACAGGAAGTCTTTTTTAAAAATTAAAACATTTCCCATGCTATATAGAAAGGTAGACTAAGATACATTAAGATGAAAAATTAAAGTTGCTGTATCACATAAAGAGAAAATATATGCTAGAATAAATATATGTTTCCTTTTTCTCTTGTAAAGTTAATAATCTAACTTCAGGCAAATTCCTTCCAGTCAAAAGTCTACAATCTAGAGGCAAGCACTCTATATTCAAATCCTCATTTCACCATTGCCCATCAGTGAGCCTCTTTTCACTTTCTTTTTCTGTCAAATGATGTAGTAATGAAGATGTGTCACATGGGTTGTTATAAGGTTTGTAAAAAGCCTAGACCACAGTCTGATACATGTTAGAAATTAGGAGAGTCAAGTCTGCTGTGCTGTTATTAAATCCCAGATGTTAAATGTATCGGTGTATATGAGGTTCCTAAGATTACATCAATTACATATAAACTGGAACACAACCTTTTCCAAGTATTATATACAAACATCCTGTATGTGTACACTTAAAAAAAATAACAGTGCTTACCAGAATGACGTTGGGTCTGTTTAGAAAATATCATTAAGACAAATCTGGTGCCAAGGCAACTGTTGTTTAAAATAATTGATGCTTTGTGATATTTCATTCACTTAAATATACAAACATATTCTTGGAAAAATATATCAATATTAGGTAGGTTATTCATTTATAATAGCCTAAAATTTGTTCACTGAGAAATTAAAAATTTAAATGTCATTTAATGGCATCATTTATCCTGGCCCACCTTCATATATTCTATACTTTCCTCAAGGAAGCACTCTCAGGCTAGTCTTTCAGACAAATAAACCCAAACATCTGCATGTGTTGAGTGCAGCCTACAGCAATCAGTAGGAAGCAAGTTTTCTTAGTGTTCGTAAGTTACATACTCACAGATGTACCTTGATATCTCCTCCTGAGGGTCGTATATTTATCAGACTTCCTGTAAAATCTGCATGCTTCCTGGAGCAGCCCACTTCTACACCTCTTCCCTATACACAGACCACTTCAGACTACTGCTGCTTCTGCAGTAGGCCTCCAGTCCTCAGATTACATATGGCTATCCTGCTAATCTCTGGCTCCAAGAAATTAACAAGAAACTTCATTCCCTTCACAGGGCCACATCCGATAGTCATGTAGCAGTTACCATGGCAAAGTCTGGGAATGCACAGAGTGGAAGAGTAGAGGCAGCAACCAAACACAAACTCACAGCCTGTCATGAAGGAAACTGTCATCTCCACTGACTATAGACCTGAAAGCTGCCTGCAAACCACATTGACAAGAGGGCACTTGGAGACAGGGTTCTTTCTGTCTGAGAACCCACAACAGCTGCTCAACCTCCCACACATCAGGATTTCAGTTACAATCCACACAGTCTGCAGGGATCTTTTCCTGTCCTTTTTTCCCCCAATAAAACCTTGCACATTTCATGCTATTCCCAATTTTGCAAACATCTTTTCCAAGAGAAGACATACTTTTTAATGAAAATCAAATCAATTGTGATTAGTTCCATACAGCTAGCTATCTTCTTATACCTGTCTCCAATCTCTTAACAACACAGAAAAGTTGTCAGAAAATAGCCAAAAATCCCTCACCAATTTGTTACAAATACTTTTTGAGTCACTAAATAACAATTAAGATGAAGAGGGTTGGGGGGGGGTAGATAAAAGATGCATGTATCACATAAGAAAAGTAAGACTAGAGTAAATGTATATGAATCTATACATTTATAAAACATATAGTATGAGTGCTACTTCAAATAAAGGAAAACTCCAGGTTCATTAATTCAATTATTTAGTTTTTAAGCAATTAATAAAGGAGATGTCACATATCTAGGTATTGACTCATGCTAGAAATATAAACAGCTTAAAAATCAGGTAGCAGGGACTGACTCTCAAAGGCAAGTGAAAATGCTTAAACATACAAGTCCATGATATTATTCTGCGAGAGTACAGAAGACCGTGGGGAAGCCCACGAAGCAGACCCTGAAGGACTCACAAAGATGGCCATGAGGTAGGCAGGATTTGAAGGGAATCTTCAAACATCACCCCTTTATGAGAGCTGAGGCAGAGGGACTCATGCAAAGAGTAAACTAGGGTTACTCTTGGGGAAGAGTAAGTTAAGTACTGTAGTAGCTGATGACTCTGGAGATACGTGGACTCCTTGAAGGGCTCTACATATTTCAGAAAAGTCTTTGGAATATCTGTTATCCCCAGTGGGCAGCACTTACTAGCAATTAACAAGAGTGACAAGTGATGCACAAGACACTGACACTTTCTAAGACAGACAGACCTGAGGTGGATGTGGAAAAGAGATGAAGTCAGGGAGGCAGCTATAGAACAGAACAATACAAATAATATTTTTAAAAAAATCTTTCCGTAGGATATTTCTAGGAAATGAGATAATTAGGCAAACAGTTTATAAAATTAGCACCAACTACGGGTGGGCACTGTTGGGCATAACTAATGATGCCAGTGATAATGTCTTCAACTGAGTATAAATAGAAAGAAAAATAAGCTTCAGGAAGAAATAGGAAGCAGCTTGTTTCAGACAAGGCTCTAGGTACTAGGCTTGGAGTAGTATCTACAGGACATGCAGGCAAGAAAACAGAGGAACCTGGTGCTCAGACAAGGCATCCCAGAGGCTACAGATGCAAGTGTGAGTACCACTATCATGCTGCTGGTCACTAAAACAAAAAGTTAAATAAAGTTCAAAACAGGGATATGTAACAAAAGTAATGCTAACTTCACATAACAGCATATGAGATGCTGTGTATCTTGTCAGAAGTTGTCAAATACCATGTATAAAAGTACTGCGTTTATCCACTTATACACAACTGCAGGCAAACATCGAACATTAAAATATAAATATTCTAATTTATACTCTCTTACTCAGATTAAAAAGTAAAGCATGGAAAGGAAAATGATTTGGAATCAGATATTCTACTCAGAAAACTATAATGTCCCAGCTTTTGTTAGTATCTGTTTTCAGAAACTTCATGGAGAAGAACTAAGCTTCAGTAATCTGCACAAGAGTCGGAACATGCTATACTTCATAGTAACAGTCTAAAGCTAAAAGAATGGGTAATGACATTTTATGGTAATTTAGTGATTTATGACTGACTTCTCATCAAAGAAACTTGTCTTTGCCACAAAGAGAGTATTCCAGAAAACCACAACCAACCAAAATGCAGAGATTGGGAACCGAGTCTCAGTGGATACACATCTACAAAACACTCCCTGACCTAAGGCTTAGGAAATGTGGTGGAGAGACTGATAAGAATAGGGAGTTTGTTCTGAGATTGTGTTTCCTAATAATAGCAGAAGCTACACCTATAAGGCCTCACCAAAACAACTGCCTAAACATGAGATGAACAAGGATAATACCAAAGTGGATGAGGGTACGGTAGGTAGGCCATGAGTCCTCAACACTGCACAAAGTGCCACAGGTAACAAAGGAATGCTCGAAGTGGGAGGAATAGTTCTCTCCGGGGCACTAACTAGCCAATACCAAATAATCAGCCTTGAAAACACACATCCAAGTAACCGTATGCAGATGAGCCGGTTATACTTAGGAATGCATACATACAGACATAGACATATATACCTCTAATAAATGGTAATAAAAAGGAGGCCATCAATTTGAAAGAATAGAACAAAGGAAGTATGGTAGAGTTTAGAGGGAGGAAAAGACGAAGAAAATGACATAATTATACTATTATCTCTAAAGTAAAAGGAAAAAAATCACTGAGCAAAATTAATTTAAGAAATTAAAGAGATGAGAGGGTTTTAAAAGAGTTCCATAGATCTGGTACTCCTTACACTGTCAATTATAAGTTAAAAATGACAATGGCACAGGTATAACTCTTGCTAATTACAGAGTCTCTTTTGGTGTGAGGAAGGCAGTGTTGATCACTGAGTAACTAATGTTCCTCTTTTTTCCCCAATGCAGCTTATCTGGACTTTAACATGGCAAATTTCCCATCTTTGAGTCAGAAAAAAATGTAAGAATATGTTATGAATAGGCCCTTTAGTAAGTAGTAAAATGAGCAAATCAATATTTAGTCTCAGACCAGACATTCTTTTCAGCTTTATCTTAACAGACATGTTGAGACTTTAATACATGAATATTTGTTAAGGTGTCAGTTTTATAGTGATGACTTCAGAAAACCAGGCAGAACAATGGGCTTTCTTTTTTAACACATATGTAATAAAAAAGGCTGTGGCAACAAAAAACATGTTTCTATTTGCAATCTTATAAGAGTGGTTCTAAATAATGCTGGAATTTTTAAAGAAATAAGTAATTTTTTTTCTTTTCCCAAAGGAGAAAGTATTTTGGTCTAACTTTAATTTTCTTATGGTGCTGGAGGATAAACCTGAAGCTTTAGGCATGCTGGGTAAGACGACACAAGCAGCCCTTGTTGGTCTCCCTTAATTTTATGCAGTGAGACAGGATACATACCATATTGCTTATCTGATATCATAAGCATACAGCTAGTCTGTATTTCATTTCACATGAAAGAGAGAGAGAGAGAGAGAGCGAGAGAGACAGAGACAGAGAGAGAGAGAGAAGAGAGAGAGAAAAGAAAGAGAGGAAGGAAGAACGTAGATAGATCTTCCCAAATCAATAATTCACTGAGAATGTTAGACAAAACAGGTTAATAATTCTCAATCATGTGGGGCTCATGTTAGATTCTAGGACTATTAGCTCTCAGGCACAAGACCAAAAATGCTCTGTCTGCAAGCTTGTTTCCCCCATGTATGTATATGGACAATACTAGTATCTACTGCAAAATGATTTTGTAAGAGTCAGGCATACAATTCTTGATACATAAAAGAATTTAGCACTTTTAATTTACCCTAACTGTTCTACACCTTTTTTTCCGTAGCATATCTCATGTTATACATTGTATATTTAATTATTATTTTTATTGTCTGTTGTGCCCCACTAAAATGTAAGTTCCATGAAGGAATGTATTGCTACCTAGTTTTTCAATGACTTGTTCTAAAAAACAATGCTACACACACACACACACACACACACACACACACTAACATAATGAGACTGTCAAATACTATTCAAAGTAAAAATATATAAAAATACTACTTTACTCATGACTAAATGTTTCTGTGGAATCAAAATAAGAGACTCTGTATCCCAGTCAACACCAAGCATCAATTTTTGTTATAAATTGATGACTGATTATTAAAAAAAAAAAACCTCTGTCATACCTAGAGAAAGTAATTTGATTCTATAATTCAAAAAGAAATAAAAGTTGAAACCTACATAAATCTACAAAAAAAAAAAATGGGTTCCCTCCCAGATATACAAACTTAAGTAACATAAGTAAATAACTGGGCCTTACACATACACAGACACACACACACACACACACACACACACACACACACAATTTTTCTTCCAAATGCAACTGAGATGAAGAGGTGACACGCCCAGGTTCCTGCAGCACTGAATTCATGCAATCGTAAGCATTCACGGAGGATCTGTGCATCAGAAGTGGGAGGACATGTATTAGTCCCCAAGTGAACCAGCTTATCTGACTCATCCACCATAGTTACTTGATTTTGAGTGGCTACATCTGCCAACTACTGCGTCACAGCTTTGGCTGCACCTGAGAACGCTGGTGACCTTTGACCCCTTTCACTATGAGACGTTCAGTTTGTCCTTATTATATTAAGTAAGAGACAAGACATTAAAGACAAATGCAGTGATTTTCTTAGAGAGTTATGAGTAAAGTCCTTCTAAAATTCCTTTTTAGTTTGAAATTTTAAAAAGCTGTGTAAAAGGTAACACTTGGAAGATTTATCAGTTCAACCTCAACTAGGATGCTACTTTTTTGTATCATGAAGATAAGTATATAAAACAAAAGTTAGTCACACAGAATGCCTGCTTAAGAATCAATCCTGCTTCATTTAAAATTTTTTTCTATGGAGGTCAGTTTTTAATGAGATTTCTTTCCCCTATTAGTAGAATCATGTCATAGAAAACCATAATAATACTGGTCTTAAAAAAAAAAAGAAGAAATGTAGTGATAAAATGATGTTCTGCTATATTCATAGATTAGGGTCTTGCTCAGCTACCTATCATCAGAGAAGCTTCCTTCTGCAACAGATGCAAAAAATACAGAGACCCACAGCCAAACGTTATGCAGAGTGGGAGACCTTGGAACACTCAACCGTAAATGGAATGTCTCCATCAAATCCCTCTCCAGAGCTCAGGCAGCCTCATGGAGGAGTCCATGAGCGGGGGGGGGGCACCAAGGAAAGAAGGCCCTCTGAGCAGCAGGAGCAAAGCTCACATGAATAACAAATTAGTAAAAGAAAACCACGATGCAAACCAAACATTATTTACAATACAGACTACACGGTGTATCTACATAGTTTATAAGGCTAAGGAAAGTGTATCGATAAAAGCAAACACACTTTAAGGACAATAGTCTTTGGATCTAGAAGTTGTAAATAATCTCGACATAACCTTAATAATATTATTGGTTAAAACAAAAGCTCTTCAATATATAGAATATTCGTATCCCTGAGGTAACTTCATCAAGAAAAAACATTTCCCATGAATACTATATGATATAAAATTCATGTAAAAAAGCATTAATATTTGTGCATAAAAATGTTGATCCACCAACATAAATGTGATATGTAATTTAAACCACATAGTTAAGAATGTGTCGACCGTTAAGACAGAATGGTAAATAAATCTGAGTGTGCTCACACGCACACAGGCATGGCTCTGCAGTGCTGATCAATGGGAACTGGCTTTAAAAAGAAAGACAGAATAGCAGCGGCATGTTGTTTAAATGACATGGTGAAGGCTGAAATCGTCTCCACCAAGACAATTTTTTTTTCTCCCAGTTTTTCCAGCTGTTCTCTTCCAATTAAGTACTCTTCATTTCAAATACACTTAATTAGTTCCATTGATCATACCCCACACTTAGGAGGCTTTCCCCATGCTTCCTCACTTCTGTGAGGCAAACACTAACAAAAGCCACTAGGTCCAGCTTTAAATGTCCTAAAACAACATTCATACCTCATTCATTCTCAGCCAAAATTATCATTTCAGAGACAATCGTCCTGCTTTTAGCAAAACAGGAAATTATATTTTGCATTTCAACTGATAAATGGTCAAATTACTTCTAAGAATAACTCTCAGATACATACAACAAAAATAAAATTAAATAGCTACCCACATTAACCTAAATACATCAAATTATGTCATGACATAATTCCTAGGTATTTTATGAAAAGGTCTTACTAGTGGTTCCTTTAAAATAAGCAAAAACATGAATGGAGCTTCATTTCACAGGTACTGGACAGCCTTTGTCTGCAGTACTGGGGCTACACAATGCTGCTCATCCCAAAATAAGACTGTGCTCAAAACGGGTTTTTCTCGACGCATCTACCATATTTTTTATAATGCAATTTATATAGGATTCCAGTCAATAAAAAGAAATATGGTTTTCTTCTAAACTGTCACAAAAATCTATACCACAGCTTAATCAAGTCACACAGTCTAAAGGCAACCTGAACGATCAACAGACGGTAGCATGCTCGCTGATCTGACAACATGTTAACAAAGGCATTTTTGGTTATTTAAAGTCTTTGGATATTGAACAGTCTTGCTTCTAGTACCCATGGTATGAAACAAATAAATCAACTGACAAATGCCATTCGCCACACATGTTTAGCTAAATTAAACATTAAAATACATGGTGGGCAGCAAAAATTAATTCCCCAAATGAGACGTACATTAAAAACTATATTACACTTGTAAGAATATAGTCAAAAGCTTTGATACAACCTCGTGAGTTTATAACTGGGCTATCTAAATTTTTAATTTCTTAAAGTTTATTTGATCACTACTCTTGAATAAAGTTATTCAAGAATATTCACTGATCTGTTTTACTACTGCTAAGTTCTCCTTTGCAAGAAATTAAACAACCATTTTTTACAATGAAAGTCTTTAGCTTTCTAATGTATCCAGAGCACTGTTTTTAAAAAGCAAAAAAAGGAGCTAAAAAGTGTCTTCTGACTTAAAAGCACCTGCAGATGAATGCTTTTCTTTAGCCGCTATTGAAATGAACTGTAGTGTTAAATGATTTCTGAAAAATTGGAGTTTCCTAACAGCACTTATATTTAAATCAGGTGATATTTTCACCAGAAGACTTACATGTTAAAAACAATTGGTAATCCAATCCCAAGTGTGTATATTACCCAAGATTATATATGTATAAGTAACAGTATAAACTAAGTAGGCTCTAATTGTATATTTAGGAATATATATTCATATATTCCCACATATATGTATATGTGTGTGCATGCATGTATATATGTAACAGAGAAGAAGCCATGAATTTGAAAGAGAGCAAGTGGGAGACATTGGAGGGAAGAAAACAAAAGGGGGAAATGGCTACAATTATTATTTCAAAGAATAAAAATTTGTATTCAAAAGTAACAAGGAAGTACCATCATTTCATCTCATTGGAAAAGCTGTTGCTCTCCTCTTTAGGCAAAACTTATTCAAAGTCACTGCCTAAGGGTACAGCTCTAAAACACAAGCTTTTCTGTTATCAAAGGAAAACACTGAGCTCTCTCAACTTCTTCCCAGTTAAAAGCATTTAGGTGAAAATAGTAATAGACTTGCTACATATTGCTATGAAAAACAGACCATTCTATTTTCAATTTTTTTTGTCAAAAAATTTACTCTTATTTTCTGTTCATATATTTTTTTTTATTTTTTGGTTTTATTATTCACTTTTAATAATAGAGATTTTAGAAACATTTTCAAATATTTTTATCCATCTGAACACAGTCAACCAAAGCAAAACAAAAAACAAAAACAAACCCACTTTAATTTCAATAAAACTATCCAGTCTGTTTTTATCAGTACATTCAAAGATATTGAGCACAATGAATGTGGATATTCTGCAAATAAAATTAGTCAAAATGATTTAAAGATAGGCTAAATATGTCATCTGTGAACTCTGGTTCAATGATAGGCAACACAGGGAAGAATGTCTGATTGCCACTCAAAGCTGATAACTGTAGAAGCAGCACTCACTGCTTAATTTCAGTGTAAAGAATCTATGTGCATTTCTTCTGTAGCCTACACTCCATACATCGTTACTATAGTGTAATTATTCTGGAATTCGACCTTATCATTGCAGAGCCTTTCACAGCCTAACGGACATGTATATTCTTCTACATGTTCCAAGTTTTAGTAGAGATCCTAGTTTTACAATTAGAAGATTTCCAAAAAAGTAAATGCCCAGCTCACAGGCTCACTGTTACAATGACATGCCACACATGTCATTGTAACAATGGCATGTCCTTCACTCACAAGACACAACCCCAATAAATGACTTATAAGACAGTTTGAAACACTGATCTGAGCTCCAACACATTCTATTACTTTGCCCAGACTCACCCGTAGTGATGTCATCATCCACGAGGTCATGTTCTTCTTCCTGGACTTTAGCTTCTGTCCCTGAAGCATCTGGAGCAGCTGCCATAGTCTGCATGGCTTCTGCCGTGACTCCAGCTAAAAAGTTAAGAGTGACAAGATTTACTTTACAAACTGAAAGAGGCAGATGAAACCTGTAAAGCTTTCAGTTACTCAAAAGGTAGCATTTGACAATGTATAATAATAATAAAAAAATAAGTATCCATTTCTGCACTGTTTATTTATATGGGTGGACGCTGCATAGGTAGGTACATCCTGTATTATCCTGTATTTAGTTTTAATCAACCGGGGAAAATCAGACACAAAATGTTGATGTAAATTATATTTTTATTTGGATTCTTTCACCAACACTTTTGCTACACTTACGTTACCTGATTTGGACACAGTAACGCAGCAATCAGTCAGAAAAACGTAAAGTAAGAACTGATTGAAAGGTTACTCTCTTCTGTGTTAGGATGTTCATACCTGGGGGTGGCAGGCAGGTGAGGATGAAGAAGCGGTGTGCTTGGAGACACACCGCCTCAACGAAAACCATTTCCTGCTCTGGAAGACTCAGGGATGAGGAACATAATTATCACACTGAACAGTGTCCACTCTGCTAGTTCACACTGATGTCTTTTTCCTCCATAACCTTATCTCTCTCAAGATATATTCTGGTGTTAATCTGCATTTACCATTTCATTTCTCAGTTGGCAATGGAAAGTAGACTGTATATTGTTGTCATATTAGTACCATCAGTCCATCATGGTTACTATAGGAGCGGAAATTTCTCATCAAGTTTGTAAAGAAGTAATGTTAACATTTGCTTAAATAGGAGCCACCTAAATGTTTTCAAACTAAATGCTATAGATACTGAGGGATTTCTTTTCTTCTAAGGTATTCTGCCTTACGCAGTTTCCCAGGCTTACCAAAAGCACCCGGACAGGAAGAGCCTTAAATTATTTACCACTGTGAGCTATGTTAAGCTGAACCCGTTAGTAGGTGACCATGGACCTAAAGACTGACCGTAGAAAGCAGAGTACCATTGTGGTAGCATCAGTTAATCAGAAATGCTTTAAAGGGTGGGAAAGAATGGAAGAGGTAAAGGAGGTAAGTAACTAAGGGGAAGAAAAAAGCAGCAGTAATACCAGAAAATGGTCCCCAGTGAAAAGAAAATGATGCTGTTACCACTCTACAAAGTATATTTATTGTTGAGTTCAAAAGATCAATTTTAGCATGAAGGAAGGATTTATTATCAAACTATTAATTACTTAATCAACACTATCTACCTGAGAAATAAACTCAAAGAGAAGGAGGTAAAAAGGAAAAAAAACACATTCCTAAAAGGACACATTCGAATGATTTTTAAAAATCAAAGATCATTTTTTATATATTTGAATTAAAACATAACCTTTGAGGTCTCATTCTCTCTCTCTCTCTCTCTCTCTCTCTCTCTCTCTCTCTCTCTCTCTCTCTCTTTCTCTCTCTCTTTCTCTCTCTCTCCTAATAGTAATTCTGAAAACAATCAGAGAAACTAGAATAAAAATATTTAAAAAAAAAAACAATCTAGACAGTGATGATCACTAGTATTTTCCTTTCCTCTGAAATTAAGAGATTCAATGAAAGTGAAAACTGTGGCTTATAAGTAAACCATTTCTATTCATCCTACTTAACCAGAGAGACCAAGTGCTCAATGTAACAGTGCTGCTACGTTCCCTACCTCCTGACCTGACACGCACATCATTTCATCACAAGGTTTGCTTAGGAAGTGAGTTCTTGGGACAAGGAAAGTAGTATTTCAGAACAGCACAGCCGTGAAGACTCAGACTCACATAACACAGTGTGAATGCTCACAGAACAGAGTGTGAATGCTGTCAAGTCATCCATGGAGCTCCAGAGCTCCAGAGCTGCATAAGGCTTCATTCTACTGAAGACAGTCGGGATTGTAGGCAGAGGTTAAAGAGTGAACACATACATCTCAATGCAACTGAAGTCAAAAGACCAAAAACTTAAATTGTTCTTTAATAGATGTGTTTCAGACAAAAGAGCTATAAAACTTGGAATAAAACCCAAACACTACTAACTAATATACCTCATGAATAGAATGTGAAATATCCTTAATGAAGTATTAACAAATGAGGGTTAGGCATAATGGTGAATGCCTTTAGTGCCAGTTCTCAGGAAACAGATGGATCTCTGTGAGTTGGAGGCTAGGCTGGCCTACATAGAAAGTTCAAGAGCAGTCAAGCTACATAGTAAGAGACCCTACCTCAATAATAATAATGATAATAATAATAATAGAGGAAGGAAGGGAAACTAGGTAATAAATTAAACAAGTAAGTCTGCAATATATGGAAAGGTTTATATAATGTGGCCAAGAAGAATTTACCTCAGGGATTCAAATCTGGTTCAGTTTAAAAAGCTAAACAGTGTAATCCAAAGAGTGAGCTAAACAAAATCAAGAGATCATAGTAATTATTTGACAACTGACATATTTTTTAAAATGAATTTTTAAAACTATAGGAAAATCAGAAATTGAGGAGAATGTCTTCAACTTGTAAGATGTCTAGGAAAAGCTGTAGCTGCCATTTACATGTTATAAAGGAAACCCAATCCTGTTCACTGTACAACCAGGAATGCACAAAGATTGTACTCTGACCATATTTGCCTATTTAACAATATAAGAAAACTCTACCAAATACCAAAACAGAAGATAAAATACATGCACTTTGAAAAGAACAACACAAACTGCTCCTTTGTGGGATTTCATTTTAGGTGCTAACTTGACTGAGTTTATGTACAGGTAGCTCTTGAGCCGCCTGGGGCTTTTAGACTTAGACAGAGCCCTAACATTAACATTGTTTCCAGAACTTCTCCCTGCACATCACCTATTGTGAGACTTGGCCTATTTGATTGCATGGACCAATTCCTCTTAATCACCTCTCATCCACCAACCTACCTATTCATCCATCCATCCATCACCCACTTATTGATCCTGGCTCTGTCTCTCCAAAGAACACTGACTGTGCATACTATTCAAAAACACAACTACAAAAATTAGTATTACGGAAGAAAAGATAAAACCTGAATCACTGTTACTACCAACGGCCCTACCTTGAAGCCTCTTTCTGAAAAGACAACAAATTCTACCCCAGCCTCCTCCCTCTGACACATTCTAATTTCATGGCTTATTCTCACACAAACTTCCCCTCCTCTCCCTCTCCCTCTCCCTCTCCCTCTCCCTCCCTGCCCCCCCCCGTCTCTCGTGTGTGTGTGTGTGTGTGTGTGTGTGTGTGTGTGTGTGTGTGCACCCATTCAAACTACATTCCCCATATAATGGAGAATATGTGATATTTGTCTTTCTGAGTCTAGTTAAATTTATTATCACTTAATATAATTTCAAGATCCATCCATTTGTTTGGGAATTTCATAGTTTAGTTTAATTTCCAGTTTAATAAAATCCCACTGTATTACTCTATGTGAGTAACAAGGACCTGATGCTGACATATACTATGAGGCTCTGGTGAGGACCTCGTGGTAAGTGGTATATGGAATCATAACAACAAGCGTATAGAAAGAAAGAGTAAATGATAATACAAGAAGACAGAGCAAGCATGGGGTTCCGTAAGCACTACCTCAGTCACGTTCAAAGGGTATCACCAATAACTGACCAACCTCTTGCTGGCCTCACCTTTGAAATGTTCCTCCATCTCTCAATACTACACTGAGGATAAAGCTCTTGTATATGAATCATTAGGAGGAAAGTATATCCCAACCAAAGCATACATCTTATAGAAAATTAACTCATCAATTATGGACTTACATATAAAATATAAAACAATTAGAATTTTTTAAATTAAAAAAATCATTGATCCCTAAGGTTAGACTTGACATTAAAACCATAATCCTCATGGAGAAATATTGATTAGCAGGGCTTCATCAGGATTAAAACAAGTTTTGCTTTGCAAAAACCCTATAAAGAGGGAAAAAAAAAAAACACAAGACACAGACAAGAAAAAAAGAATATTTTAAAAATCACATATTGAGCCGGTTGTGGTGGCACATGCCAGTAGGATTTGTTGAAGGAGGCAGAGGCAGGAGGATCAAGGTCAGGGCCAGCCTGAGCTACACATTTAAAAAAGAAAAATCACATATTGAACAGGAGACTAGTACCTAGACCAAATATGAAACTTCCAAATCTTACTGGTGAGCAGTATTTCAATTACTTCTAAATATTAAACAAAGTTGGTATATGATCCAGCAATTACTATCAGGGAATGAAACCATGTTCTTATAAAAAAAAAAAAAACTAACCCATAAATATACACAGAAACATTATGTTCAAAAGTCAAAAAGTGGTGAGACTACAAATGGTCAAAGTGATACAAAATTATAATGGTCATACAGTGGGATGCTACAGCAATACAAGAAGATGGCGCTCTGTAATAGCTCCTGTAATAGCCCCATTAGAAACTTAAAGAAATCACCTCATTTTATGACCCAAAACAGCCAACAGTGAAATCTACTGAGACAGAAAGCAGAGGAATGGGCTGGAAAAATAGCTCAGTGGTTAAGAGCACTGACTGCTCTTCCGGGGGCTCTGAGTTCAATTCCCAGCAAGCACATGGTGGGTGACAACCATCTGTAATGGGATTTGGTGTGTCTGAAGACAGTTACAATGTACTCACATACATAAAACAAATCAGAAGGAAGAAAGGAAGGAAGGAAGGAAGGAAGGAAGGAAGGAAGGAAGGAAGGAAGGAAGGAAAGGGAAGGGAAGGGAAGGAAAGGAAGGAAGGAAAGGAAGGAAGGAAAGGAAGGAAGGAAAGGAAGGAAGGAAAGGAAGGAAGGAAAGGAAGGAAGGAAAGGAAGGAAGGAAGGAAGGAAGGAAGGAAGGAAGGACAGAGCGGCGCACTGGCCTACGGACAAGCAGGAGCGGGGCATCAGGGAAGATGTTGCTGAGTGGTGGAGACCACTTGCAACAACTGTGATGGTAGCTGCACCACTGTATGAGCAGCCAAAGCTCTCCAAGTCATGTATGTTTGGAAAAGGTCAGAAAACAAATCATACTTCCGTAAAGCCATGTGGCTTCCTAACGTTCTGCACCAGCCAAGCCGCCCCATGCCACTGTGTGTATACTGTAGGTACTCCCCACACACAGATGAGGGAAAGACTAACAGAGCATTTGTACAGTAGCAAAGTGAAACCCCACGAGAATTTTCTTCTATCAGGAACACATGACTTTTTCTCATTTTGTTTTTGTTTTGATTCAGTGTCTTACATAGCCAGGCATCTGCTATGTAGCTGGGGATGACCTTGAACTTCTGATATTCCTGCCATTATTACCTCCTTAGTTCCAGGACTGATGAAGAAGCACTCTACCAACTAAACAACATTATCACCCCAAGAATGAGTGCTTTAAAAAAATATTTAAAGCTCAATGTCATAACTCCCATAATGCTGAGCAGTGGTGGCAGCCAGTTCCCTGCGACTCCTTAAAATGTGCTGGAAGACAGTCAAGGCTAGGTGCTGAAGACAGACAACCAAGTCACAATACTCTCAGATCCTCCGTGAAAGCCATTTTTGCCATCTGTTTTCAGGAAGTAAGTTTAAAATATCAGGCCATATAAAGATCAATAGTATTTTAAAACAATACTAAGCACTTTATACTCTATCTGCAAGAGAAGGTATCATCATAGCATTGTTAAAAACCCTGAGACGTAATTTGCTGCTTCTGGTCTCCACAGTATTTAGATGCTGGCTATTTACTCTCTTAAGGCTCACAGACAACACAGAATCAGTGGCTGGTAGAGGCAAAGGGTATAACAAAGGATTTGATAAATCAACCTTTAAAGACAAAGCTAATCTAAATCCTGCTTGTAGGAGCTGAATGTGACCAAACATATTGTTCATAACTATGAGCCAAAAATGATTCATTATACTACAGGTAAATTATATGTAAACAACTATTTCAAAAAGAAACGAGAGTCACAAAACAGAACCGAAGATTGTGAGAAAGTATCATTTTCTTTCTGTGTGCATGCAGTGTGTGCATATGTGAAAAGGTATACAGGTGTGCCTATAAAGGCACGTCTGTGTGGAGGCCTGAGTTTAGTGTGGGTTTCCTCTTTTATCTTTCTTCACCCACCCATGCAGTGCATCTTATCTTTTGACACAGGCTTATTGAGAACTTGGAGCCCACTGATTGGCTGGGATAGGCCTGCAAGCCTATGAGATGGACATGTACCTGATTCCACCAACGCTGGGATCACAGGCTTCCACTGCCACACCCTGCACATGGCTAGTTTAGGTTCTTATGCTTTTTAAAGATTTATTTATATCTGGTATGACAGTAGGTCTGTGTGAATGTGTATGTAGCACATGTGTTTTTAGAGCCCATGAAGGTCAAACGAACATTGGATCCCCCAAAATTGGAGTTACACGGATGTTTGAGTTGCCTGGTGGGGTGCTGGGTTCTGAAGCCTGGCCCACTGCAAGAACAGTATAGACTCCTAACTGCTAAGCTCTGTCTCCAGCCTTCAGGGGCCCATGTTTGTACAATAAGCGCTTTAACTATTAAACCACCTCCCTCGCTCCTGTAATATTGTTTCTAATAAAATACAAAGATAAGAGAAAATTAATGTTTTACTGACATAAAAGCATAGTATTTTCAAGGAATAAAAATTACTTCCTCATGATTCATTATCCAAAAATATTAAATATTCCTTGGAAAATAAAAAAAGAATTTTTATAAGATCTGTACACATAGGGCTGGAGAGATGGCTAAGAACACTGACTGCTCGTTCAGAGGACCTGAGTTCAATTCCCAGCATCCACATGGTGGCTCACAACCATCTGTAACAAGTTTTGATGTCCTATTCTGGTACGTAGGTGTACATGCCGATAGAGCACTCATCCACATAAAATAAATAAACAAACCTAATAAAAAGATCTGTACATATACACTTGTTTATTCATAAACAAAGGTTTAAACCATCAATTATATGAAGATTCTTTGCTTTTGTCTTGTAAACTTTTTACATGTCAAATTACATTTAAAATAAACTGAAGTATATTATTTTACAAATATACTCAAAATATTGGACATAAATTTTAATAAATTGGATTGAACAGAACACAATGAGAATAACTTCAATCCAATAACACAAATTATATTAATTATGCTAGGAAATAACATTACAAGTATTAAGGGAAGGAAAACATTGAAAATAAATCTGTAAGGATAGCAAGAGATGTAATGAAGGAGATACAGTAAATGTATGAAAGAGTAAGTTTACAAATGCAAGTCTTACAAAATGCAACAATGTGCATTTTACCATCATAGGATTTGCCATACAGATCTATAATGAGCCTTGAAGAAACAGAAAACCATGGAACACGGAATGAAGCAGGAAGATGGTAAAAGGTCTCCCTCTGACAGCATCGGATGGAGAGCACTGCACTGAGCAGGAGACGTGAGGAACAGACAACAGGAATGCTTTTGTGAGACCTGTTGTTTCTATATGCCAAGGCCACTTATTAATGTCAAAGACCTATAATAATCAAGCATTTTCAGATATATATTTTATATATAAAAGTAAAATAATATGTGCTGCTTTTAATCAGTAGAAAAATGTTTTAAATGTAAATATAAAAATATGGTCTTCAATACAATAGACTAACACTATACTCAAAACTCTACCAATAGGAGCTAGAGATGGCTCAGCATGGGCTGAGCTTCCAGAGGGCCCAGGTGCAGCCGCCAGCACCCACAGTGGTTCATAACATCTGTTAAGTCCAGTTAAGAAGGACCTGATGCGCCTTCTGACCTCAGAGTGCCAGGCAAGAACACAGTGCACAGACTTGTGTGCAGGCAAAACACCGACACATAAATATACTTTTTAACTTCAACAGTAAAATATACACATTAGCCAAAATGTACATCTCGTATCTTACATATTATAAGCATTTTTTTCCAACTGGTTTACAACATCTGAGTAATGACAAGTGAAATGAACTCAGAGAAATTCTGTAGTGTCATGTGATTCACACGACAAGCAAAGAGACTTTAACCTGGTAAGAGTTTTTAGTGCAGTATGTTAACTAATATTGTAATATAAAATGAGCTCAGTTTACTGTAACTTTATAATTTTACAGAGGATTAGAAAGAATAATATTGTTAGAGTGAAGAACGAAAACATACAAAATGTTAATAAAAATTATATTCTCATTCTCATAAAATATAGATTTCCAGTGAGACTGAACTACATATCCAGAACAATAGGAGGCATTTTTATTTCATCACTTTCTCGCAACTGTGGTGTTCTCGTGATCTAATTAAAGTACACTTGAGGCAATGATTTGATATGAACATTTACTTTGAATGAAGTGAAATCCAGCAATAAGGGAATGTGCAAATATCTCCACTGCATTTCAGGCAGAAGGCAGGAGCGCTTTAGAGGCAGATCTGTGCAGTGCTGACCAACATTGCTCCACGTTCCCCACAATATCATGACAGACAGACGGCCTGCCTCACATTAATTCACTTCACACCACACATATCGATCCGCAGCCGTTCCCTAGTCTCTCTGCACACACTGCCTGTCTGGCTGCCTACATTCACATCAGCACATACACACAAAGGCCATAGAAGATAACCTTTTGCTTTCCATTAAAGACACAGTATCTACTTTTCCTTCTCTAAGCATCAAAAACAGAAATTATAACACCATAGATGCTCTCTTATGAGAAGATTTCACACAAAATAATTTGATGGTAGTTATCCCTTATTCTGAATAAAGATCATTTTAATTCATCAGAAAGAAATGGGCTTATCACAGACACAATGCAATCAGAGAAATAAAAATATGATTAAAATAGTTTGAGATTAAATTAGAATTAATTATTTGGTAATGTGAGAACTGATGCTTAATTGTGGAAATACATTTTCCTACCTAATATTTTGAACTATTCATGAAATTGTTCTCATAAAAAATGTAATTACAAACCATTCTGAAAACAGCAAAACAAGCTGAAAAATACACAAGTAGTAGACACCACAGGTAGTGTTCGAGCTCAACAGAATATTAATGTGAGAGCAGAAAGCTTTATTGTCTTCCTCTCCAAACAGAACTGAAAATGATCTGTAGTAAAAAATAATACCTAAAACTTGAAATTCACTATAAGTACCTTTTAAAATATGTGTTCAATTTACAGGCTACAGTAGACTAAAAGCCATTTTTTTTTGTTTCAGAAGACATAACTGAAAGAAGGACTTACATTTTGTGACCTTCTGGGTATTGCAAAACAAAGGCAAAACTGTCCTGACACATGCTAACATTGAAATCGCCCGGTTCAAACCCTCAATTACAAGCAGAATTATGCATCTCGGAACTGCTGGAGACTTTGTCACTGAAATCCTTCAAAGACCCATGATCTTTCTTTCCCCCTCTGTCTCGTTCTAACTCTCTCCTTCCTCTCTTTGTACACTAGCAAGGGCTGTGCAGACAGAAATCCAAGCAGCATAAACAGTACACAATGTACACACGCTAATCACATATTAACAGTAAGGTGCCTTAAAGTCAATGGAAGCTGATGGAGGCAGCAAATGATAATGCCTTTAGCAGTGAAGATACTGGATCTGGGCTACATCTAAAGAATGGGCCACATCTAAATGAATCAGAGGGCACAGGACTGCTTATATGCAAAGACAGGTAATTGTGCCAAGTGTTCACATTTCCATAGCGACTGAGAACACTCCAGCTACTGTTAAACAAACCTTCTCAAGGCAAGACAGGTGGCTGAAAAGAGAGTCTCAGCTTCAGAGGCTGGTGTGAGCTCAGGCTTGAGGGAGTAGCTACAGGAATGGGGACATGAGAAATACCTTCACCTGTGTAGAAAAAAGATTGCCAGTAACTTTCAAACAGAGATCTAATTTAATTTTTTACCTCATTAAGTAGCTGTGTAATTGTGGGAAGAGGCATGTACATGTTTTACAGAAGTTTTCATTTAAAGAATAAACACTTTTTTCAAAAACAATTTTGAAAATTCCCTTTTCTATACAGTTTTTCCAAATACAGGCAATACAAATGGGGAGAAAATTTTCGGATTCATTTAAAAAAATTGGGGTGTGTGTGAGTGGCTAAGTAAAGGGAACAAAACTATAGGGAAAATATAAGGCCTTTTACTAGAGAACCTGATAGTCATGCCACTAAAGCAGATTCCTAAGTGTGTAAGTGAAAATATTTGAGGTGGAACCCTCTGAGCTGGGTCTTGTGGGTATATCACGTGTATAATGGGATGACCCTGAGTGAAGACAATTCCAAGACGAAAGAGCACCACACTAAAAGACCGTGGACAGGGGGATGATACTTGTGGTAGCATGCGGGGAACAAAGCTAAGGAGACAGCAGATGTTGGAGCCCAACTCACAGTGAGAAATAAGGCACTAACAGGAGAAGGATGGGCTATGATGGCTAATCCTGGTTGTCAACAGGACTACATCTGGAGTTGACTAAAACCCACACAGCTGGGCACACCTGTGAGGGACTTTTCTGGATTAAATTATCTGAGGTGGAAAGAAACCTGGCTCACTGGAGGTCAGAAGACCCACACTAAATCTGGGCCACACCCTGTGTGTCAGCCCACAGAAAAGGACACGAAAGAAGGAAGACAGAAGACTGTTTCCCCCACTTTTCCTCACTGTTACTGGCAGGGTCGTTCATCTGCTGCTGAGCTACTTCTTCACTGAGTTAGGACCTACTTCTTCAAACTTCCAACATTACTGAAGGCCAACTGAGACACCCAGCTCCTGGACTAAACAACTGTCAGATTCTGGGCCTTTCTGTCAGGAGACAACCATAGTTGAACTAGCCAGATCATAGCCTGTATACCACTATGATAAATCCTATTTTAATATCTATGGATTCATTATATTAGGTCTGTTCCTCTAGAGAATCTTAACACAGGTAGAAAAAAATAAACTTTTTTTGGCCGTTTTAGGCAGAGCTTTATTATGTAGCCTCGGTGGGCCTAGAACTCACTATGCAGATCAAGCTAGTTTTGAGTTTATAGAGACCCACCTGACTCTGCTTCCCAGAGACTAAAGGCCTTTGCCACCACTACCAGCTCATAAACATGATTCGTTTATAAGACATGCACCTGGAACTGTGTGGTAAAAAGAATAGAACACTTGATACACGTAGTTAAAAAGTGCTAAAGTTGGTAACTATGCACTGAGAACTTAAAATCTGAGATGAAACAGGAGAATCCTATTATTCTCTTTTTGGTTATCAGCATAGTTTCAAGAAGTCAGTTTAGGTAGATAGCTAGAAGGCACTATGGGAAAATAATGAATTAACGGGAATGCTAGGGAAATTTGGATGAGGTACACACTCCTACAAATGAATCTATTACAAATCTTATTGCATAAGATCGCAGAAGGGTGGAAAACTGTACGCAAATACTGCACCCTAGTGTTAACTGGTTTTTACAAGGTATGTGTTAGAAATTCTAAATTACATGAAGACTACTAAGGTTGGGGAAAACAAATTTACTAAGGATAATGAGAACAGATTAATTTTACTCAGAGAAAGAAATTCCAAATGAGCGAAAAGGGAGGGCTAGAATAAATCTTTTTGTAATAAAATGGGTAACATTCACATGAACTCGGGGTTATTTTAAGTAGGGTGATGATAGCCAGGAAGCAGAAAGGAGGGGTGGAGGAGAGAGACCCCCAGAAAGGAGAGCAGAGGACAGAGGGACCAGCACAGAAAGAATCTGAGAGTGAGTTCTGTCTCGGTTCTGTCCAGAGAGGATCTACAGTGTGAGCCCAGGAGCAGGGAGCATACCTACTCCCCAGACCGTTGTCTCTCACTGGTCCTTACACACATGATACTCCTAGGAGGAAGGCAGGGAAGACACGAGAGAGAGAGAGAGAGAGAGAGAGAGAGAGAGAGAGAGAGAGAGAGAGAGAGATATCCAGAGCATGTGCCAGAAAACAGCCAAATGATATTTTAATCATCAAGGCCACATCAGGTGGACGGACACCAGTGACAAATGAAAGGAGAACCTTTGAGCAAATGCTAGAATAATAAAGCAATGGGCAGAATATCAAGGACAGCCAGGAACTTATCAATGGTCTAGTAAGGACCTGATGTGCCGTCATTTGGGGAGGAAAACTACAACCAGTATGTAACATCACCTTTTTAAAACAATTAATATATGCTGAATAAGCAATCTAAAAATTAAAAGGTTTTATCTTCCTCCCAAAGGATAGGTATTATCAGTGAAATACTTATATGGATTTATTTGTATGAAGAATGCATAGCCTCAGATCACAACCCAATAGATTATGTCATAAAATACAAAAATATCTCCTTAGATGGAATATAAAGAAACTAGTAAAGTGGTAAGCCTCAGAGAAAACGAAATGAGCGGGCTTGTGAAACAGTTATCTCAGTCTAGAAGGATGTAGAATGGAGTCAAAGGACTGCAGACATCAAACGCATGCTCTGTAATGAGCATACTGTGTACACAGGAGCATGGTATTATTCTACTGCATTACACTAATTAAATCTCACAATTCATTTTAAAAGCTATTCATATCTAACTCATGATTTAGAGGAAAATGAAAAGTTAAATTAACAAAGGCTGCACTCATCATTGCCTCTGGCAGAGCTTTTAAAGAATTAACTTGCAGCACAAAGTTACAAAAACAATAACTGAGCAGACAAGCACTACAACCAAGATTTAAAAATTAAAAAAAAAAAAAAAAGGATGTAAAGTTTATTTTTGAAGTGCACTCTACAAATAAAAACAAAATATCTTTAAATTAGACAACCACTTTTAAAATAATAACTTGTGTTAATTGTGTGTTTGTGTGTATGTGTATGTGCGTGTACGTGTATGTGTGTGTGAAGTGTCTACGTGGCCATGTCTGACACAGCACACTGTGAGGATCAGAGACAACTCTGACCTGTAAAGTTAGTTATCCTTCCTCATTTGTTTGTGTTCCTGGGATCAGACTCCAGCTATGATGCCTGTGCAGCAGGAGACTTGCCTGGTGCATCCTTTTCCTGGGCTGGCAACCTCTCTTCCTCCACAACTCCTAAGGCTTAATAGGCTTGTAAACAAAATAAAAAAATATGATATACTAGGTAATACTTTAAACTTATCAATACAGTTACTAAACACTAAGAGTTACCAATATGAACTGGTACTTGAAAACAAACTCAGAAGGCTCATATGAAAAAACACTGAGCAAGTTCTTAACAAAAATTAAAAATGAAATAATGGTGATATTTCATTTCTCATCCATCACAGACATGAGGTTCTAAGAGTTTAAGAATATGTTCAGCTGTAATGGCTGCTAGAAGACAAAGTTTCACATAGACCACTCTTGAAAGTGCAAAATAATCTAATCCGTGTGGAAGGAAAAAAAAAACCAATTTGGAAAGACATATAGAAGTTTCACTTCTAGAAACATACTAAGCTACACTATGAAAAAAATGAAGATAACATGATGAGTTCTTTCACAACCACCCTCACACAATACCAAACACTAGACAAAACCAGAATGCCCATTAAGCCAAATGTCAATTTAAAAAGCTAAGCATAATAAAAAGATGTATTAAACAATGTTTTTAAGAACATTAAGAATAAGAAAAAAATCTCAATATCCAATTTATGTTTAATGACAGAAGCTAAATGGTTTGGATGTATAATTATGTTAAATTAAAACAGGTATAGAAGACACAATAGTCACTTCAACAAATACGCTTGAAAAACTACTTAGTACCTACACGCAAGAGTTTAAGTTGGATTCTGAGTTTATATCATATTTGAAAATTAACTCAAATGATCCAAAAGTTACGACCTAAACCCCTAAAACAATAAAGTTCCTAGAAGAAAACAAGAGACAAGCTTCAGGGTATCAAACCTGACTGATTTCTAGAACTACAAACAGGTAGACCACCTGTGCCCTGCACCGTCGTGAGCAAGAAAGGCAGCTATGGAAAGAGATGGGCGATTCTCAGATCATCTGATAGCAAGTTGCTCTATAGCAAATACACAGGATTCTTGGGTTGGGGTTAAGGTACATCTGTGACGGCAGCAAAGTTGAGAGCATTACTGCAACGTCTAGGCCATTCAAGTGTGCATGGTGTTCCAAGCCAGCCACAGCTATATAATGTCTCAAAAAATGGTTAAAATTCATTGAAAATAAATTCCGACATGATCCTAAGGTAGGTAATGGACATAAAAAATATACTTCCACAAAAGATGTTACGTGGTCAACAAAGACAGGAAAAGATGCTAAACAAGACATAAGCAGCAATTAGGAAAGTGGAAATCAAACCCTCAACCTTCATGCCTTGTAAAATAAACTGATATTTTAAAGGGGAAGGAGTCAAGGAAAATGAAGAAATTCGTTTTCTGTTCACTACAGCTGAGAATGTAAAGTAGTATGACTGTTATGAAAAAATGTTTCTTAGCCAGGCAGTCGTGGCGCACGCCTTTAATCTCAGCACTTGGGCGGCAGAGGCAGGTGGATTTCTGAGTTCAGGCCAGCCTGGTCTACAGAGTGAGTTTCAGGACAGCCAGAGCTACACAGAGAAACCCTGTCTTGAAAAACCAACCAAACAAAAAAAAAAAGTTTCTTTACAAAACAAAACCAGAAAACCAGAATCACCCCTTAATCCTCTAAATTCTTCTTTTCAATATATTTTCAGAATAATTAAAAGCAGGATTGTAATGAAACAGTAAACACTAAGTTCATAGCAGCAATACATAGAGTAGCAAGTATATACACTTCCATGGTGGAAATAAAGTAAATATTAAATAATGAATGAATGGGAAAATAATCATACAATGATTACATGCATAAAACTGTATTCATACTCATCCAAAATTCTGAACCATTATACAACATGAGGGACTTGGAATGGCGCTTTGCTAAATGAAATAAGCCACTCCAAAATAAGGACGGTGCGATTTTAATTTCTTCTCTTGAGAACTCCCTGTTCAGATCCAAGTCCAGGTTTTGATTGGGTCATCTGTCCCCTTGACTCTGTTTGTTGAATTTGTATATATCCTACATAGTATGCCTTTGTCATATGCATTGCTCGTAGATTCCTTCCCACTGTGTGGGCTTCCTCTTCATTCAGTGGTTTCCTTTGCTGTAGAGGCTGTTCTTGATTTTTATCATGTCCCACTTGTCAACTGTTGACCATAATTGCTGGGCAAATGTCATGTCCTTTAGAAAGAACTTTCCTACATCTATGTTTTCTTCTAGTAGTTTTAGCATTTCAGGCTTCACACCAAAGTCTTTGATCCATTTGAACTTAATTATCAGGTAGGGTGAAATACAGGGTCCTAATTCATTCTTGACCATTTGTTGTCTTTTCTCAGATGTATGTTCTGGCATCTTTGTCAAAAACCAGATGGCTATAGTTACCTGCACTCACGATTTGGTCATGAAGTGACAACAAACATCTTTTCCGTTGAAAACAAGTGACAACAAATGCTGATGATGCTCAGCTGCTTAGAGTTCATCCTGCTCTTCCGAAGGACCTGAATTCTGTTCCCAGCACTCACTTCCGGTGGTCGGCAATTGTACAAATCGCCAGGTCCAAGGCATGCAACGCCCTTTTCTGGACTCTCCAGGCACATGACCCCTATCACCACCACACACACACACACACACACACACACACACACACACACACAGACACACAGACACAGACACATAATTAAGGTTTAAAGTATATAAAAAAGAAATCCTCAACCAAAAACTTAATCCAAAAAAAAAATCTATTGTACTTATAAAAATATATATATAACCAAAGTCCAAGCAGTGCACTTCTTTGAAAGGTATACAAATCAACTTCACATAGAAAGCTTCACCATATCTTAGAGAAAAACAAAGTTACTCAAATTAACTGACTTAGCATCATATAATCAACTAAGTCATAAAATAATTATTGTAACTAATTATGGCTATTATAAGGTAACAATAGTCAAATCATAAAATCATATATATATATATATATATATATATATATATATATATTCACCTATTATATATAATGAGGTGAAGCTCCAAAGCCAGAAATGTCTAATCTATACCTAACAGATGTGCACACTTTAAATCAAAATAGTGAAATATATAATAAAATATGTATGATTGTCAAAAGTGTTCTGTGCTTCCAGGAAACAGCTTTTTCAGACTATGTGTCAAGCCCATCATGGCAAGTAACACTACTAGGTTAAAAACTATCTTGCATCTCTGTAAAGAGGACTGTATTTGCTGGGTAAGCAGTAAAAAATATTGCCCAAAAGATGATACACAACAATAAGAGTCACAAAGAAACCAAACTTAATCATCATAGAAATAAACTTTAGTGAATAGTTGTCTATGTATGATAAAGTTTGTACTGACTGTATACTAGCTCTCTTTCCTCTAGACTTTTAGTATAAGCACATGGATGTGGCACGTGTATGATGCAGAAAATCATGTTAGAGTAAGATGGCATTACTGAATAGAGCATCAAGAGTTTGGGATGGTTTTACAAAGGCTACAAGAGGCAAAAACAGCAAGTAGATTTCATTGCACAAGAAATGCAGCATTTCTGGGCCTATGAGACAGCTCAGAATTTAAAGATGCTTGCCACCTAGCCTAATGACTTGAACTCACACAACAGAAGAATCACCTTCTGAAAGTTGTTCTCTCACCTCCACACCTATCTCCCGAGCCCCAAAGATAGAGTTTAATCATGTTTTAAACTATTAGAAATGTTTGTGAATTAAGAACTACCATCATCCTCTTCCACATCCCTTCTTTAAGCTGGATGTTCTTTAGTCTAAGAGCATTTCAAATGCAAGTCTCATCAACTTATCCCAGTAAGTATAAAGTCCTACAAGATGATAAGAGAACCATGACTCTAGACATGGTATTGACTATGGGGCAAGTTTTTAAAGCAAGCAATAAAAAATAGGTAATGGTGGTTGTTTTCATCCCTAAATCAAGCAAAGAAAACCTTTGCAAGTGATGGAAAATTTTATGGAATAAACAGAAAACATATACAGGAAAATTACAAAAATACTAAGTACTGTTACAGATGACTGGTTCGGCATATAACAGGCTGAAAGAAACCAGATCAATCTCAATCTTGGTGGGGTCAATTAGGGTGTTCAAACAAAAAGAAAATTTTTTTCTTTATGCTTGTGTTCTAGAAGTGCTAAAATAATAAAGTCTGCAAATGTCATGTACAATGAATCCTTTAAAATATATATTCATATCAAAATATGCTTAATAAATACATTAAGGGCAGCAGAACAACATCACTAGAGAAAAGCAAAGAACAAAATACTGTATAAAGAAGCGGGGGGGGAGAGGGGGGAAGATATTAAGGTAGTTGGACAACGTTAATCCCACAATATGCAAATAATACTAGAACAAAAACTACCATTCACAATAGTACAACCACGGCAGCAAGCACGGCAGCAAGCATGGTGCTGGAGGGTGAGGTGACAGCTTTATCCACAAGGAGGAGGCGGACAAAGACAAGTAACTGGGAATAGTGTTGGCTTTTGAAAGCTCGCAGCCCACTCCCAGAGACACACTGCCTCCTAAGGCCACACCTCCTAACCCTTCCAAAACAGTTCCAGTAACCGGAGACCAAGCATTCACACATATGAGCCTACAGGGGCCATTCTCATTCAAACTACTACAAAATTTATATTTAAAACCTCACTGGAATACTTGCTTTATTAGAAAAACATGTTCCAGTGTTCACAGGAATGTTTGATAAAGCACTTTATTTCCATTAGCATTATAAATTTTTGTCTTCAGCAAATCAGCAAGAGAATGATGACACAAATCAATACTATCTTCTTTGTAGTGAGTGATATTAGGTCATTTATTATCACAAAGGCCACTAGAACCTCAGCTAAAGATATTACCAGGCATTTCCATTTAAACATCACTTTAAAAAAAAAGAATGTATCAAAGGTTGAGTGAGCAGTTCTCCTTTATAAAATAGTCTTCACAGGCTTAAGTGCTTCCAAGCTTACAGCCACTAGTAAAAATGCACAAATATCTCAGAGGAAGCCAGGTATGCCTCCTAGTTGTTTGCGCATAAACTGCAGATCTAGGGGAAGCTTTGCTCCACTCATTGAAAGGAGATAGGGACAGGCTTGAGAAAGACAAAAAACGAGGAAATTACCAAAATCACTGTAAGACCTCAAGTCTTACAAGCAGCTCTGCAGAAGAGGCCCAAATCAGATGAGATAGAGAAAGGCTTGTAAGGAGCCCTAGACTAGGAGGTACCAGACTTCCTAACTGCTCTACAGGGAACAAGTGGTCAGGATGTCCTTATCCCTCAGGCTGTCCTTTGTTCCCTGCTGTGGTAAACTGTTAAGGGCTCCTTCAGTGATCAGTAGCAGACTGACCTCTGATGCCAGAGTGGACGTGCTGACCATCAGTGGGATGCCATGCACTCACTCAGCTAACACTGAGAGCCCCCAGCCCACGGTATCACGATTACATGGGCTCCTTTTAAAACCAAGTCTGAACAACCAAACTACACAAAAATGATTTCGTTTCTAACTGGTCATTTTACTAGCTCCCAAGACTATTGAATACATAAAAGGGAAATCACAGAAACATTGAATAATGCCTCAAAAAATGTCAAATAGAAGGGATTTTCTTTTAAATAGCTATATATTTAGGTAGAGATTCCATTAGGTTTGTGACCAGATACAGATAAGCAGAATCATTTATTGTTGTTAAATAGAGTATCAGTCTAGGGTGTGTAAAATTAAGTTCAACTGCCCTGACACTCTAGATGAAAAAGGAGGAACAAATACCTAACTCCCACTGAAACACTGTACGCAGATATAGTATATATTGTACATTGAATAAATACAGCTCGTCTGGAGATAAAGTCTCTCTGCCTCCCAGCACACAGAAGGAGCTGGAACATACAGTACTCGGTGTACGGTGACTACAATTTCTTCAGAGAGTTCTGAAAGAGCCACACCTTTTAATCCCAACTGACTTATAAAGCAGAAATTCTATAAGAACTATTTAATCAAATAATTTTCCCTTTATTTCACCAATTTCAAATAATATATTCTCACTTAAAAAATATATACCCAGAATGCCACAAGCCGCCCCCAAAAGAGGAGATGTGGGCAGACACAGCGTGAGGGCAGCACACGGTGCTTACTCTAAGGCTCTGTCAGGCAGCTTTCCGTCTCACAGCATCTTTCTTGGCCAGTTCTGCCTTAAGGAATATGTAACCACACTGAGTGTCATTACCCCAGAGTAGTACAAACAGCAAAATCAGAAATTACAAAGAAGCCATGAGGAGAGAAATGAAACAACTCAATAACAATAAAAATCCACACAATTGCTAAACAATAAAAAGACAGAGAAGGGAAAATTATAAAGAATATAACCTGAAATGCAAGAGGCATACCAATCTAAGATGTTCTCCACTGAGGGGTTGTTTGTGACAAGTAAATAAGCAGTACTCACTCCACAGCATGGCCTGTAATGGCAGCCTCTGCTTAGAGTAAATGTTTTAAATATGGGCGACTTTTAAAAAACTACTTCAATCAAAATTAGAATTATAAAACTATTATGAGCATCCATTTAGTAATTTAAAAAATTCTTAGTATCCAGAAAAGTCATTCCCCAAACAGTTCAGAAAGTCCCAATCTTGCAAGACAAATGTAAATATAAGGGAGAATGCAGAAAGGCACGGGGGAGAAGGCTGTCTAGTTTCCGGCCTCAGAGCAGGGACCAGATTCAATTAAATCCTGTGTCAACCCCTTTCCAGTGTCTCTTACCTTCTTCCCACAGTAAATCCTGGCACTAGCTGCCTTGTGGAGAACACACTAACATCAGGGATAGTTCACCAGCTACACGTTCCATGTATCTGAAACATACATCACCATCTTATCCTCACGTCCTGTGTTGATCCACCCGTATTTGTGCTCAGGGTCACCCCTACTTTATAAACATCAGAAGTGAGATTTCAGTTCCAGGTTAAAAACCGGTATTACAGTATGGCCTATCAGAAGTCAAACCCAAAACATTTACTGAACAAAGAAATTCTATTGTTCCCAAGGCTGAGTAAAAGAGGAGCCTGACCCTGTCAACCCAGCCTAAAAGGAAGCTGAAGAGGAAGGGACTAGAAAGAAACAAAGGATCACACTGTCTGATGACATCAGGATCACAATGTACACACAATGTGCTACACATTTTCTATCAATATCTGAGATGATAAACTTACAAATTAATACCACACTGACCAGCACTGTGTAAGAGCGCAGCGCGTACTGGAGAAGAGACTTTTAATTTATATAATGAGTGAGGTCTATGTGGCCACTGTCTCTGAAGCTGGAAAAGACTAGCCCCAGCAAGCAGAACACAATGGATGAGAAACAATTACGCCTGTGACCTAATGCCCCACAGGGTCAATCTGTATTGGAGGCCAAAGGAAATCAGGAACCATCAGCATTTACTTCAGAGAAGCCACTGACTGGAAGGAAGGGCAAATGCAGGCATATTTCATAAACCGGTAGGTGCTTGACCTCATAAAAAAGTCAATTATCAAAATGCTACATGTACAGTGTCACACGTAAGAATATACGAAAGGAGGCTCTGGAAAACATCTTTGATTCAAAATAAATCTCAGGCAACATTTATTTTTATCTACATGGTAATTCAATGGTTTCGAAAGATAACATTAATCCCTATTTAGTAAAAGTACAAGAATTCTATAAGAATGTTTTGGAACGTAAAAGTGATATCACACACACAGATGAGGACTCAGGAAAGATGTACAGTATGTCCACATGTTGCAGAATCTATGCAGTACTTTACATTAGAATAGGGATCACAATTTAGCTAGCCTTAAACCTCCTACCGGGAAGTTGGAAGCAAAAGCTCACTTTTTTTTTTTTATATTTACAAAGGATGAAATGATGATTGCTGACTGGTTCAAGACAAAAAAATGCATCACCTGAAGAATAAGTCACATGGCATTCAATAACTACGGCCTTTGGAGTCTTACGGAAATCTGTGGCTGTCAGTTAAGGCTGTTGCTTTTTCCTCCCTAGTGACTGCTCTACCTCCGGATTCCTGGGAGATAGAAATGTAAATGAATGCCTAGGCAGTAGGATAAGAAAATCTCAGCTACCAAAACAAGTGCAGAAACAGGAAGGGCTAAGCAGCCCACGCCGGATGCCTGTACTGTGGCATCACGATGCCAGATGCTCTGCCAAAGGCTTCTACAAACGCTCTCTAGACTCCCAAGAAAAGCATCTGGCCCTGGCCTATAAGAAAAGCTCTTTATTGGGCTATTGTCCACCAGAGTTACATAAAACACGAGGGATTAGCAATGTGGCCAGTTGGCATCATTCTACCCACAGTCCCTCCCCTTCCTGACAGTGCAGTTAGAGGAAGCTGCTACCTATGCAAACTCTGGTCCTGATCTCAAAGTTAAAGTCCTGATCTCTTGAGGTCCAAGAGCTCCTCAGAGAATTTTTTTTTCAAAAAAAAAAAAAAAAAAAAAAAAAACCTTCTACCAAAGTGGGCATAAGTTAGGCACTTCCAATATTACTTATGTAATAACTGCATATCTTTCAACTCTTAGAATGGTTAATTATAAGACTATTGATGATAAGTGGTGTACTTTCTAAGAGTCTCACGCCAGAAATAGGTGCCGTGATTGTAAAACAGTGCTTTAAAACTCACAGTGATGGTTGGCTCCGCAAACCCTGACGGCAATGGCGGGAGACATCACTGCAGGCAGGTGGACAGCAGGTGTGTGCAGTCCAGCAGCTGGCTGTATAACCTCCTGGTCCCCTAGGACAGCAGAGCGGCTCGCCAGCCCTCTGTGCTCAGTCCTCAGCTGTTAAATTCCTTCTGCTCCTTTAATATGTCAGAATTCTGATTCCTTGAGCTTGACTCTCTTTTATTAGAACAGAAAGCTTCCAATAAAAGAAAGTACAACTAATTCTACACCCAGTCAGCATGACTGTCCAAAGTTGATTAACATATCAGATCAAAAGTTGATAATATGGGATGTCTTAGAAGAATGTATGACTTATTTTTTTTCCTTGCACATACATACAGAATTGTAGAAGATACAATTCATTTTTTTTATCATCTTGGGTTTTTTAATTATTTTATTTACATTCCAGTTGTGGCCCCCCTCAACCTCCCTACCCACACTTCCTCATTCCATTTTTCCTCCCCCTTTCCTCCAAGAGGGTGTACTCCCCTCAACCAGGCCTCTCCTTTCCCTGGGTCCTAAAGTCTCTCAAGGACTAAGCACATCTTCTCCCACTGAGGCCAGCCCAGACAGATCTGTTATATATGGGCCAGGGGCCTCAGACCAGCCCATGTATGCTCACGGTTAGTGGCTCAGTCTCTGGGAGCTGCCTGGAGTCTGGGTAAGTTTAGACATGAACAATTCTGGGCCAGGAATTTTGACTGTGGGTTAGTAACCCTGTCCCTCCACTTGAGGCCCTGTCTATCTACTGGAGGTGGACTCTTCGAGCTCCCTTCCCAATGTTGGGCATTTTGGCTAAGGTCACCCCCAATGAATCCTGAGAGTATCTCACCTCCCAGGTTTCTAGTACTCTCTAGAGGTCCCCCCACCTCCCACTCCCTAAGGCTGCTTATTTCCATTCATTCTCTTGGCCCTCTGGGCTTCTCTCCTGTCTCCTCCCCACCATATCTGATCCTGTTCCCCCTCCAGGTCCTCCCTTCCTCTCCCTCCTGAGTCCTTCCCCCTTCTAAGTGGGACTGAAGCCTCCTCTCTTGGGCATTTCTGTATGTTTCACTTCTTATGGTCTGAGGGTTGTATCTTAGTATTTTATACTTTACATTTTTGCTAAAATCCACGTATCAGTGAGTACATACTATGCATGTGCTTTTGGGTCTGAGTTATCTTACTCAGGATGATATTTTCTAGTTCCATCCATTTGCCTGTAAAATTCATTATGTCCTCGTTTTTAATAGTATTCCATTGAGTAAATGAACCACATTTTCTGTATCCATTCTTCAGTTGAGGGACATCTGGGTGGTTTCCAGCTTCTGGCTATACCACCTTGTGGTATGGTGGGGCATATTTTGAGTATATGCCCAAAAGTGGTATAGCTGTGTCTTCAAATTTTCTGAGGATCTGCCAGATTGATTTTTAAAGTGGTTGTACCAGTTTGCAATTCCACCAGCAATGGAGGAGTGTTCCTCTTTCTCCGCATCCTCACTAGCATGTGCTGTCACTTGAGTTTTTGATCTTAGCCATTCTGACTGGTGTGAGGTGGAATCTCAGGGTCGTTTTGATTTGAATTTCTCTGAAGACTAAGGACTTTGAACATCTCTTTAAGTGCTTCCCGGCCATTTGATTCAAATTTTAGGTAGTCAAGCATTCACATAACTTTCGAAGTACTCAAAAGTAGTATACTCAAGTAAAAAAGATTTAATTACAAAAAGGGAAATATTTAAATTTCCTTAAGAGCAAACTACTTTGTTTAAACAACAATAAGAAATAGCAAAGATAATTTCCTAACAGTTATTTTTCTGCTTCATTTTGTGCTGTAGTTAAAGATGACGTGCCTAGGAAAGACTCCATTTTATAGTGGTTCCAGGCAACCCCAGCATCTAATCTATTTACTCTTATACATCTGCGCTTAGTTAAGATCTAACGAAGCTGGAGTGAGCCAGACAGAATAAACAGAGAGTAAGGAAAATGAGTTTTAGAATCTAGCAGTCACTCAAGTGTCTGAAGAACCTTCAGACAGTTTTTCAGTGCCTTTAGCCTATTACCTCAGGTGAAAGAAAACAAAATACAGAGACCGACAATAGTATCTACACTACCTGGTTATCATGATGGTTACAGTAAAAAGCACAGACCTTGAAAGTACTTAGCAAAATCTCATACAGAGAAAGTTTGCAAATAATAACGGTCATCCTACCCTCTGTGTACTTCACCCTCCCTGGGCCCACTAACAGACCCTCACAACACAGCTTGTCGACGGCTGCTTTGTGGAACAGTCAGTGGCTGTCCTCGGCCTTCAGTTTAGTGTGTAGCAAAGCCATTCTCTTCTTTCCAGGAGGAAAATAAAATGGCCTCAGATACAAACGATAATGGCGTCTTTTTTTCCAACCCGGTGGCAAGCACAGCCCTGTGCTGTGCCTCTTGATGGTTTTCATTCATCTGTATCTGCAATCACTGATCCGGGCTCAGGAGCTGCCTTCATTCTGCTTGCCCACGTCTACAGCTGCTTTCCATACCCCTTTAGAGACAGCCTGGGTTCATGCTGAAGAGAGATGTCTTAAAAATGTTTCTGATTGTTTCTATAATTTTTTTATAATTCAATTTTCCTCTTAAAGTTGTGACTTATTCTTGTATAGTTTTACCTTCAGTCTACTCTAAAATACCTCAGAGAGTTTGTCCTCAATTGTGAAACATTTTAAAAATTATTTATGTGCGTGCACATATATGCATTAATAGTTATGTTAATATTTATATTGATAAATATGTATGCATATAAATATTTATATACATATATAAAATTATATAACTATACATTGTATATTTTATATATTATATAAAAATATATAAAAATATAAATGTATTTATCTTTATATATTAATATATAATATGATGTTACTTATATATTATTTATATATAATTTATATATAACATTTATATATACACACATATATGCATATAAATATTACATATATATGAATAAGCGGTGTCTATGTGTGTATGTGTGCGTGTGTGTGTGTTTGTGTATGTATATATAGGGGTGCTACTATGCTGAGGGCACTCATTTCCCACTAAACATGGAACTCACTGATCTGGTTAGGGCACAGGGATTCTCCCATCTCTGCATCTCCAGGACAAGGACATCTACCTGAGCCACCTCCGCAGACCCTTAAGGACATTTTGTGCAGCAAGGGCTATGACACAGCTGATCCTCAGAATCTCCTTTCTAAGGGTGACACTCACATCAGGAACTGGGCGCATTTCACATTGTCTAGTCACGTATTCAAAAGGTATGCATGGGTTTTCATCCACCCTTTCTTTTCTTTTTTCTTAGATGTATGTTCTGAAAACTCACTTAATTTTATTTATTAGTTTCATTTTATTTGATAATGTATTTTATTTTATTTTATTTTGCAGTGCTGGGGATCAAAACAAGTAAGCACTGTACCACTGAAGTCACCAGCTATAAAATTTTTATTTAAAAATTGTAAAAACGAATTTTAAGGCTAATATATTAAATAGAGTGAACATGTTAGAGGTCCTAAGTTATTTTTCTTGGGGGAAGAAAGTATATTAGCTCATGGCTTCTGGGATGCCAATCAGTCCTGGCAAGGAAGGCATGGTAGAGCTGAGCGGTCCACATCATGCATGGCAGAGAGGAAGCAAAGAAAACATCTGACGCTCTGCTGAGTCCGTAGGTTTGGGTTTTGTTGTTCTTTGCTATTGTGATTATTATTATTAGTTTTATGTTTAAAAGGTTTTTAGAAATTCACTCAATAAATATCTGATACTCAAATAGAAAGAAGTTTTAATTATGTTATGTCATGTCATGTGAATATGTGACCACACTTCTCTCAAGTATTTATTTACTGGGCAAATCAATAGTGTTCCTGTGAGCTAGGTACCAACCTGTACACTTGACAAGGGCTAACTCATTCCACCACAACTCCTCTTGATTTTTAACTGAAAAGATGGAAGCTCATAACACCTTGGTAAAGTCCTCAAGGTCACACGCCTAATTACGTCTCAGGAGAGCACAGCTGGCCTGGCACTCACATCCACTCTGACAGTTACAAACTTCTCCAGTCTTACGCCCAATCTTATCTGCTTCTTGAGCGATGCATGTGCTGCTCGCACGAGATGAGACAGATATGCTGCAGGTAAGCTCTTCTCTACATGAACAACTGACAGTGGACAAAGTCTGCTTAAAAAAAAGTCCAGGGTTTCACTTTGTAAAACGCAAGCACATTTAATGGTAAAATGTTTCTTTAAAGTTTAATTAAGACTTTATGTTAAAAACTGAAAGTATCTTACTAACGTAAATCAAAATAAAATTTTAATTATTAACCTTTTTGTTTTAGAAAAACAAAGACTTCTATAAACTGAGGACAAACATTTTTGTCATAGAGAAAAAAAAAATGATGGTGCCAAGTACAACCTTTTCCCAAAGTACACTTAACCTAACACCATGAGTACAAAAATTATAATTTTCACAAAGTTCCTAAAAATGCAATAATTTTTCCAATTTGTTTAAATCATAGTCATTTGAAAGACTCATCAGACTCAGTGCTGCAAATTTTCTCTTTTCTCTTTATACACAGGTGTAACTTTAATAGACCTTTGTTTTTCAAGTATTCACATAATCTTAACTTTCCAGTGATCTCCACACATACCACAAGATCAGTATGGATCCTGTGGAACCAACCCATAAGCCCAAAGAAACAATAGTCAGAGGAAAAAGGGTTAAATAGAATAGGGATAGTTTTTCTTATTGGGAATTAATTTCTTAAAGAGTCAGGTCATTAGTGAATATTTGATATATGTTATATCTTGTTCTTTTTAATTGCCATATTCTAAACTACCGAGACTCACATAGAGAAGAGCAGATGTAAGGACCTCTTCCCACTCGTGTTCACTTCAGGAAGCACAGGCACTGACTGGTCTGGTACTCTTTCCACAGAGCCCTCCCACAGCTATCAGAGAAGCGCTAGCACTCACGTGATATGACATGGTCCATATATTGAGGTAAGTAAGGAGCCCAGGTGTCGATAGTCTCCTTCCGTCCTGCCTGCTCAATTCTTCTCAGCTCTGCTAGAAGCAGGGCCTGTGCAGCCTCCCTCACCTAAAAGACAATGAGAGAAGAAGCACATCAGTCAGTAAAGTGATGTCCACAAACCAGAAAATTCATCGTGATATAAAATTAGAAAACACAGAAATTTCTTATTTATTTAAGACTATTAATCTAATAATGAAGTAACTACTTATGGAATAATTAAATGCTGGCATCTTGCACATGACCAAAGATACTTTCATTCAAAAATATTTTTAAGCTAACGAATAGACATTTAATTAGTTTTATGCTTAAAACTTGATTTTCTAAAGCATTCTTATAATACAGCACTTTCAATTATTAAATTTCCATGTAACTCTTATTGTTAAAAATCAATGTTGGGAGGATTAAATTGTTTTTCTTTATGCCCAATAGAAACTAAACCTAATTTAGTGAATTCCTTATATACTACAGTTCTGCTTGGAACTAAGGGAAAGGAATCAGGGCAGGCAAATAAATATGTTAAAGTCATTAATTGAATAATAATGTTTGAGTCAACAGGCCAGAGAGATGACAGAGGGCTCCAAAAAATTATTTCTTGATTTGAAATTTACATTTTACCAAGCGTTTTTGATATTTGTTATCTACTTTATCACATCAACATTGCCTCAAGCATTGATCCTTTATATAATCAAATAGGTATAAATTCACATGATTCACATATACCTAGACACAAACAAAATGGGTAAATAGATTCCTGCGTAACCTCTTTCAGTTTTATAGAGGGAATCATTTTTCAAAATCATATCAATTTTTTTTCCAATTGGCCATGCAACTTTTTATTTTGCAGTTTAAATTTAGTTATGTTTAGCAGAAATTCCACAGGCATGAGCCCAAAGAAGGTAGTCTATTTTCAATCAAAGTACAAATCAATTTATTCAATTTATTAATTATTTATAAGCTGAAGAGCTAATTCAGCTTCATCTAAAAAAGAGTTTGAGTAAAACATTCTTTATAAGTATCTTGTCTGTTAAAGTAAATTCAAAGATTATTCAATGCAAATCTATGCAGACTTTAATGTTTTGGTTTTGCTTGGAGCTGAGTCAACAGAGGCCAGAAGAGACAAATCTTTACGTATTGTGATGTTTCATTCAACAGTAGGCCACACATACAGAGGTCCTATCAAATTCTTTCTCAGTGACATCATGGCCAATAGCAAATGTACATTTGTATAATCCATGAAGTTCATGCAGCAACATACCCTAGTATCATGTGTGCTCTCATGAGAATTACATTATCATCTCTACAAATTATCTACAAATAGAATAAGCGAAGTATCCAGGGTTACCAAGTTAATAATAGTTGGCACTGACATCTAATCCAGCTCTATAAGAATTCAGAAGACTGTCCTGTTTTACTACAACATAGGGCCTTCCATTTGGTCTCTGACTGCTCCCTTGGAAACTTGATGAAAGGGATTGTATCAAATACTCAATCATGGACAAGGGGTTATACGTCTTTGCATGTGAGTGCATGATTTCTACAGAAACCAACATTTAAAAAATAACTACAGAAAGTATGTGAAACTTTTAATGAAATACTCAATGACTTTTTAAGAAGTAAAAGAATAAACACGCTAGAACATTTACTGTTTATTACAGAAACAAAGGAGGAGGATGGAGAAATCTTGACTTTGTGTTTTCTGTAATAGAATGAGTAAGTGGTAATGGGGGATAAAAGTTACTTTCGATTAAGATTCACATTTCACTGAATCTGTGGGATAGCTGTGTCTCCCTCCTCACTCAGCCTTACCTCCAAGCATCGGTCTTGCCATCTCCGAGCTAGCATCTCCAGGAGAGGAGGCCTAAATTTATCCAGCCCCAGAAGGTCAGGCAGCATAACACAGTGCATGGCAGCTAACTGGCTCCATCCTATCAAAAGGTGACATATTACAAGTACATTAGACATCTTAGTGTTCTACAATAAGTAGAAAGTTTTTGTTTATGTACACTTATCAAAAACAAAAAGGGAAGATCTGTAGGTTACAAATACTTGTAGTTTAGTAGTATTATATACAAAATGACCTGAAATATATATATTTTTTAATCATTTATATGTAGACCTACAAGACGTGAAGTTTATAAAAACCAATTGTTCACACAGTTTTGCCAAAATCCCAAAGAAAACACATTTCTAAAAAGATTTTCTAAAATAAAGATATTAGAAGATAGGAAAGGACGGAATAAACCCATGTGAGAACAGCACATGCGAACCTGTTGCCACGTAAAAGGGCATTCACACAGACACACACCCCGGTTCTGATCTGTGTGCTGCTAGCAGACCAGTCAAGGGGCTGTCTTCCCTTTTTGTCAGAGGTTTTAATTAAGATCGTACAATCATCTCTCTTACTAAATGAATCAGAAACTTAGTTACAATCAAAGCTGAAATAGCATAATGTCAATTTTAACGAAATGTAAATGAAGACATTCCACAAAATTAAAAACCTGATAATCCAAAATTTAGTCTTAACTATCACTAATTCCAACTGAAAGAAAATCAATTTATTTTTTCCAAATTTCTGATTCTTGATATGAAATCTAATAATATGAGAAAGACTACCACTATACTAGTATACAGATTGTATGAGTTATTTCACCTTTATTTTATAAGTGTACAAAACTGTATAGTATATATTATAAATATATTATACATTCAATGAATGCCTCATTTTCTCAAATTATGTATGAGGCCATTATTAGTTCAGTGTATTGTACCATTTTCTCCCAAGGATAACATCTAGAAACAAGTAATCAGTAATGGATGACAAGGCATTCACTATCATTCATAATGCATTATCTGTGAACACAGAATTTTATTAGTTCTGTGTTTTAAAAGAATTAAAACTGTAGTCTTCTAAATTAATAACAAAACACTATAATAAATTATAAAGTGATCTCTTAAATTATTAAAAAGAGGCAAGTAGCCTACTTAAAAATTCATCCATTCAGTAGGAAATTCTCATCAACTGATAACAAATATGTAATTGCATTAATAAAGGTGATGGACATACATTTCATTTTGAAATTTACAACACATGGACATATCCATATATCCATATATGGATATATACACAAATTACTCACATGAGTAATCTCCTGATTAGTTTTAATGTCTTGCAGACACAGTCTAACTGAACTACTTATCAGCCAAGCTTTCGCACACGATAATCCTTACCAAAGCCTTATAGTATATTATAAATTAACAAATAACTATTTTTAAAATAGCTCAACGACTATTATTCTAATTATTCCAATCCAGCCTTCACATAGTCACACAGTCCTCAGTCTTTAGCACAGCCCTCTGATAGGAAAACAAAGCAAACAACAGATTATCACGGTACGTTGCTCTCCTTGCTTTCCCAGGGAGTACTTACTACTTGTAACAGGGGCTCTGCTCCACTGGCAACTGAACATTCCCTCTGTTTAAATGGCCTTGCAATATTAGTTTTGGTGAAGAGTGAATCATTTAGAGCTATATTTTAGATTGTGTAAAGCTCCTCCTCGTTATTTTACAGACTGTTAATGGTTGAGATCACACAGCGACAGTGGCTGAGCTGTGGGACTCATGAGCTAGGCACACGTCAGGGACAGACAATGCCATGAGAGGACTGAGAAGCAAATATCTGAGTAGTCCATTCTCAAGTCCACATTTCCCAAAGTAGTTTCCACTTGTGTAACTACACAACAAGAATATGCTGGTCCAACTGAATCCGAAGGCTTAAATTATAGATTTTTATGCCTCTGCCTGAAGCAGAAATAGTAGAAAAGGTGAGTTCCTATCAGCTTATATAATCAATCTGAAGATTTTTCAAATGAGAATGCAAATTAACAGACTCGCTTATCTTTTATAGAGCACATGGTAATATAAAGACAGCATGCTGTCTCTCATACGCTGAAATACGTTTATTATCGCTAATGCTGCAAATCAAATGGCAAGAAGCACTGTGACAATTCAACTTTTAACAAAGACCTCACGACCAAGACTAGCATCTCTGCACTCCTGTAACAGCACTCTAGATAACAGCAGACATGTTCTGCTCTAGGCAGGAGGGACATTACATGGTTTACAATTGGCACCTGGCACTCAGTTCAGCAAATAAGGTTTCAAAATGGGAATCATACAAAATAAAGCAGATGGATGTATAAATCAGATTAAAAAACAAAAACCAAGAGTAAGTCTATCAGGCCAAAGCAGAGAGGGAAAGGAAGTGCTCTAAAGAGAGAGAGAATACCTTCATTTACTAAGAAACAGGTCTGTAAAGCAGGAGAGGCAGAGGCAGAGCCAGAGTGATCAGCATCAGACCGAGCAGAAACGACAGGTGCAGCAGCTTGCAGAGAAAACAAGAAGAAATAAAGAGCAAAGAATTGAGGTACAGCGGTTTCTGAAAAAAAAACTCAATATTAGTGAAGAGTGAAAACATAGTTAGCAAAATATAGTGAACGTATAAGTAAAAGTGATGCTTTCACTGGAAAGGGTCACTCGTTGGCACGCACTGCAAGGATGGGGGTCTCGCTGAGCCAGTATCTCAGTGTGGCTCAGCTTCCCCAGAAAGCCACCATCTTTTTGATATTATAAATCTGCAATATAGCAAATCTATGAATTTCACAAAGCAATGAAAACTACATTGAAAATTATCAGAAATGTAATCCAGTCTTTAAAATATATCACAGAGAAAACTTTTAGGAGGCCTTTATATTTTGATCATATTTTTCTAAGTTTATTCTCTAATATTATACAGAAACTATTTTTAAATATTTCAAATGACTACAACAGCATTTTGATCCTCTACATCCACATTAAAACTCATTATCAAACATAACAGCTTGTAAAGAACGCACACAGTCATTCCATTTAACTCCTTAGAAGAATTTTAATATAGTTTCATTCAGTTTAAAATATATGCACTAAAACAATTATGAATTTTGTAATTCATATACAGTGGATAAAGCAATCCCTTCCCTGTCTCAAGAAAGTTGTACAGCCAGGAAAATGTTGCAGTTTAAATTATCATATGATATTTGAAAAAAGCCAGAGGACCTTATGGCATACACAGTCTACAACTAAAGGTCAGTGTTAAGATTTAGGGGTCACCATGTGACACTTCCTTCCTATGAAAAAATTACCATATGTCATGCACAAGCATCTTCAAATTAATCCCTCCCCTCTCTTTTGTCACTGAGCAGCAAAGGGTTCGGGCTCCTGAGCAGATGAGGCATTGTCTGCTGAACGGTGTGTTTGCTTTTCATGCAGTGAAGCCCTTTTGTTAAGACTGGACAGCTGCAGGAAGCAACTTTTTTATGATTTTCACAGGAATGCATCATAATGTCACTCAGGCACGTGTGAGGTGACCAGCAGAACGAAGAGAAGTCTGTAGGAGAATGGGAACTAGCTCCATGCCTACTGCACCCATGAAAGTTTTATAGAGAAAACTGAAGTGCTTTCTTATTATGATAGACTTGGATTTTATTTAGTATGAGGTTATGACTATTTTGTGTTACACTTATGTATTTAATTGTCTACCATAATATCTAAAAATTCCACTATAATATTAAAAAAATACCAAATATTGGGTATAGTCCACTGAATAATTTTATTTTTCATTTCTCTTCACTATTTAATTACAAATTCAGTTTAAGTGACTGAGATTTACCACCCATGTAGAAAGCTAGTTAAGGACGCTGCTTACTTCAGGACTGCCCGTGTGGCTGAACTTCCTGCCTCCAAAAATGCTGTGTACCCTGCTCTGGGGGACCCCAACATTTGAAACTTCTCTGTATGAAATGTGTTCTTAGACAGTCTCACCCATGTATATAACGCGTTCTTGTCACACTCCCATCCTGCCACCTGTCCCTTCACGACAGGTCCCTTTCTCACATTCTCTAGAAAAGAGTGTTAATTCTGTTTGATTTCACCCTAACTCTGTAGGTACACTAGAATGAGAAGATCAGAAAATAATCAAAAAAGAAATGAAAGTTCAGTAGTGACCGGTCACTATCAGCTATGTGAAATAAATAGAATTAAGTCACTATGAATAATCAAAAAAGAAAATCAGGAGCATGGCCTGCAAAGCTGCTTGAGTATGCATACTAGGACTTGCTGTTCAACAACGCAACTGCGTACAGGAAGAGAAAAAACCATTCATGGCATCATAATTGTGGAGTCATGTTTAGTGGAAGTTAGGTGCTTATCTATTCATGCTCTGATAGATCGTATGGATGCTACTAATCAAGTACTAGAGATTAAGAGATTAGATTTACTAAACTCTAAAAATCTCTGGAGCAAGGTAAAAAATATTTTACTCATACTACCTCAGAACTAGAATGGCAAAATCTAGAAATACTTTTACAGTTCATTGAAAAATTAAACTCTTATCACAGCGTTTTTTTTTTTTATAACTGCCCACATGTAAAAAAAAAAATCAGAAACTAGAAGAAAAAATATTACTCAAAGGAAAATGTTCAAAGTTTAGTAATAAATGTCAAATCAGAAAAAGTCCTGTGGATGAATGTTGAAGAGTCCTAGCATAAATCATGTCTGTGCATCTGATGGCAGTAGATAGGTGGCGTGTCACCACTCTTATAGACTGGAAGGAAGGATGAAGAGACCTGAGTTCTATTATTTTGCCAGGTAGTGCCCTTTAAAAAAGAACTATTGTAGTTCTGAGCCTCCTCAATTGTTTATTATCCCATGGAAACTAGATCACTATGGCAAGCTTAGACCACAAGATGTGCCTGTAAGTATTTGCTCCAGCTTTTCTTCACATGGCAGAAGCATGGGTTTTCAACATTATAACATCTGTGCTTTCCATTGTTACAGAGATCTTTTCTCACTCCAGGTTGATTCTGAACTCCAGCTTTCCTCTACTGCTACTGTGATGTAAATAACTTGTACATGACAGAGATTAACATTTTGAATGACAAAGTGTCTTTACATATTGGTCTCAATCTCAACAGCCTTGAGTGTATAAATACCCAAAGGGTACCTAGACTTTCACACACACACACACACACACACACACACACACACAAGAAAATCTACAACTATAGAAAAAATAAATGCAATGCTTCAGAAGGTAAAGTTTTTTTGTTTTTTAAATCTTAACACTGGAAAGATAAAATTATTTAACACTAAATAGCCCTTTAAATGGTACTGGTAATTATAATACTAGGGGAAAGGGAGAAAAGGGAAGGGGGAAGGGAAGGGAGGGGTGGGGGAAGAAGGGAGGGAGAGAGCAAAACAAGGTAAGTAGAAAAATGTTAGACTTAGGAATTGCTGAAGCACCAGCCACCATGCACCTACCATGAAGATACTCTGCACCATGTCTGGCATCTAGTGCAGGCATCTTGAACGACATTTCCCTTTTTACCTCGCCTTTATGTCTGTGTGTTTATATGCTTTGAACAAATGGCATTCTATTCATCTTTTAAGTCCACAGAGTATTTAAGTAAATCATTAATGTTTTTTTTTTCTCTTTTCCTAAGATCTAACTGAAGTATCAACTAAGTAATGTACTGAGAGTGGAGGTACAGGTCTGTAATCCCAGCACAGAGGAGGAAGGTAAGCGGGAGAAGGATCAGCAGCTGGAGGCCATCCTTGACTTGAAGTAACTTGGAAGCAGCCTGATCCATGTGACGCCCAGTCTCAAAGAACTCAAATGAGGCAATGTAACATCTCCCTTGACTAGTTAGACTGCATGTTCAGGGCCCCCATGCAAATGTCACAATTAATACAGTAACTTACTGTGACTGTTACAGTAATGTGAAACAAAAACTTTAAATTGCTTTTCTAATGCCTTTTGTCATGAAAGATCCACACTTAATATGTCCTAATTCAGAAGAGATAATGGAAAGCTATGCTGATTAACCCATTATAAACGTACATACCGTAACCATGAAGGCAATACTGCAGTACAGATCATTAACCATTTCCTGTTGCACTCAGATGTAAACTCTGGTTGACCAGTGATCTTCCACCCACCAACTCCACAGTCCCACTAAGCGTGATATGTAGCAGGTCCAGAAACATTGCATTACAAAGTTCCCAACTTTGTCCCTATCTGCTGAGTAGTTATCATGAAATATCAAGCTATCATCTCCAGACAAATTCTTTAGTCTTCTCAATGGACCCTAGATTGCTAGGCTCTGTGTTGTTGCTTACTCTTCTAATTTGATTACACATACCTGTCGATTACTTCATGAGAGTAAGAACACAAAAACCTAGTTTTTCAAGACTATAAATGCTTGAAAATATTACCAATCAAACTTTGTATCTGACTGATAATTTGGAACTGTGACCAAAAACTTGTGTTAAAAAAAGTCTATTCTTATCTGTTTGTTTGTATTGCTATCTGATTTTATTATTTGTTTATTATTATTTGGATGACTGTTTTCTAATGAGAGAGAGAATAGCTATAGATTTGGGTGGGTGGGAGGATCTAGGAGGAGTTGGGAAAGTGGAAAATACTGTCATAAGAATATACTATATAAAATATCTATTCTCAACAAATTAAACAATGAATTAGCTAATTAATTTTTTAAAACTGTGTTTGCAGAGACTCGCTGTCTCATTGGAAGCTCAGTACTGTGAGGAAGCTGGAGTGTTATGGTCCACAGGCTGGTTGCCTCATCCTGCCCACTTCTAGCCCTCTGGACCACACATGCCTTGACCATTTCTTTGTCTGAACTAACATGTAGTAACCTATCAACTCAGCATCCCGCTAGCTTCTACCACACCAGAAGCTGAGGCTGTCATCAGAAAGCATCTTGGAGCTATTGAAAAGCTTCCCCTGTCCTGCTGGAACCGTCTCTCCAATGACTCACCAGTGTATCCTAAACATGTCTTGACTTATGGCTTACTTTGTTCTGTAAAAATATGAAACTGTTTCTCTACTAGAAAAAAAAAAATTGGGGGTATCCAAAATCATGTTCCTGGGCAATTGCCCCACAACTAGCTTACTCCTGTTAAGATGAAAGCTGTGATCTAGAGTCCACAGCAGCTATGATCATTAAATACAGTGTATGTTTGCTGCAGCAAGCATAACTACTACAAATAGCTACTTATACAAAGCTAGAGGGGTTTCTTGTGGACTTTTGAAACTTACTGATTCTGGATACCCTGTAGATCATAAATAAGTCCCTGTATTAAGTCACTGTAATGGTCTTGAAAAACTTCACTTTAATAATATACCTATGTATCATCTAGACATGTTTACTTAGATACTGAGTAACAAACTAGGAAGCAATGGATAACTGAACTGTCAAACACCATTAAGCCAAAAAAAAAATCTCTATGAGAGAATTAAATAACTAATGTGTGCTGGGTATACAAGCATACAGACAGCAGAAAGAATTAAGGATCTATTGTTTCAGAATGAATTAACAATCCCACTGTGACGAAAGGCAGGTATATTAAGGCAGCAACATACCAAGAAGCTCATGATGTCTAAAAACTATAGGACTGGTACAGGATCACCTGCTGCTCTTGCCTAGGACCCTAGGTTCAGCTCCAAGCAACCACAGGGTGGCTCACAGACAGCTGGACCCTAGAGGATCCAGCACCGTCTTCTAGCCGCTGTGGGCACTAGGCACCTGTGTGCTGCATCTACATAGATAGATCCAGGCAAAAATTCACACATATAAAAATAAATTTAGAATATTCTTAAAAATAAAATACTATTATGTAATCTTTGAATCATCATTAGTTCACATCAGAACTAAAGTAAGGTCAAATATAACAGTGACTTTTCTAGGCTATAACTATAACCAGAGACTTAAAAGAAAATCTGCTTTAAAATGTCTTCATTATTAACATCAAAAATCAATAACTGGGGGCTAGAGAAATGGCTCAGCAGTTGGGAATCTGTATTGTTCCTGTGGAGGCCCCAAGTTCAATTCCCAGCACCCACAACAGGCAGCTTATAACTGCATATAACTCCAGCTCCAGGGGATGCCCCTAACCTCCAGCACACACACATATACAGACATACACACGTGTACATGTAAATAAATAATAATACAAAATTTTAGATAGATAGATAGATAGATAGATAGATAGATAGATAGACAGAGTCCTCTAAGCCCAAGAATGAGGCAGAAATAATTCATTACACTAAAAGATGAATTTATATAAAAAGCTGTTAAAACTTCCCATGTCAACACTTAACCAGGTGCTTAATATACATTCCAAATATTGAGCTAAACACATGAAAACACAAAAATTAGACAAAGCCTAAGAGCCACAAGACACTCAAACTCTATTTGAAAAGCAAATAAATCTAGTAAAGCAATACCATGAACTACACTCTTCTACGTTGCCTCCAATAGGCATAAGAACTCCTCGAAGCCAGGAACTTATTTTGCTCTTATATTCACAGTACCTAGTTACTGAAATATTTACTCTAGAAGCAGAAAGAGGATATATATGGATTCATTAGTTACCACCTTCTTCCATGAAACAACCACTGTACCAATGACTTAGGAAAACTCAGTGAGCAAGATAACAATCCCTCTTTTTAGCTTCTATAACAAATTAAACGAATAAGCCAATTTTAAAAAATGGCAATTAAATTGGGACATTGTCTTTCCTGTTATTTAGTGAAGCTATCTAGATTTCTTTCATATATATGTGTGTGTATGTTTATATATATGTATATATATGTGTGTATACACACATATATTTGTATATATACATACACATATACATACATACATCTATCATACATACATACATACATACATACATACATACATACACATGCTAGAACTTCAACTAAACATCTTAAGAAGCCAACTAAAAATCTCCAGTGCCAGGAATAGGCTTACACCTTATTGAATCATTGGCCAGAAAGATACCATGAAATCCCCCAAACATCAGAAGGTACTCTTCACACTACTAGAATAAAAAGTTAATTATCAATAGCACCCAGAATCAAGTCCTGTGACCTACAACAGTGGCCTATCCATGAATTGCTGAAATAGTGGCACAAATGTTATGGGAGTGGCCAATCACTGATTGGATTTAAAGTCCACTCCATGAGATGAAAACCATACCTGACAGCGTCCCATATAGAACCTGAGACTAGATAGATCATGGGCTAAGGAAAAACCTGATACTATTATTCTGCTAAAGGACTGCAATGATAAAATAACTCCTAATGATATACTCTTATCCCCATAGTCAGTGCCTGGTTCCACACTCTTCAAATGAGCTTCTTTTTGCAGCAGAAGGACATTAACCCAAAGACCCACACATGGACAGTGTGAAGAGAACAAGGGACTTTGGTGAACTCAGTCCAAAATGGATGTCCTCATCAAGCTGGTCCCTTCAAGGCTTAGGAATGTATGTGAAAGAAAGAGAAAGGAAAGACTGAAAGAGCCAGCGGTGGGGGGATGACTCCAAGGAAATAGTGACTTCAAAACACATAAAAACTCACAGAGACAAAGGCCGCACATACAAGACCTGCACAGGTTCAAGGCAGACATGGTCCCGGCACCAAGAGGGGGAAGTGGAAACAGGGTTCCAACCCTAACCAAGAACCTCTCTGCTAGTGATTCTCACTGACAAAAGGAACATCAATTTTTCTCCAATTTAAGTGTCACTGGGTCCATCAACCACAATCAGGACCGGACCCATGGACAGAAGTTAGCCAAAAAGGGGGACTCAATGGTATTTTGTAGAGTTTTTGTTCCATTTTGCTTTCTTTCCTCCCTCTGTCCCCACCCCCATAATGATCTCTTCCCTGTTTGTTCTGGTGTTTGGGTTTTTTGTGTGTTTCTTCTTTAAAAAAAAAGAGAGAGAGAGAGAGAGAGAAAGAGACGGAGCAGAAGGACATAAAGTTGGGTGGACAGGGAAGGGGGAAGGATCCGAAAGGAGTTGGGGAAGGAAAACCTAATGACATTGTTGTGGAAAAGTCACAAGCAAAGTTATATGTAGTCACAAGTGGCTACACGGGTGAAAAATGTAAGGTTAAATTATGCTCTTTGCAAAGATATTTTCAGAAATTGGTTAAATTTATATCATCTAAGAAATGAGAAGCACTCTTTGTTAATTAATCTTGAGAAATCTTTATACAAACTGATCAACAGTGTATCACTGTCTTTTCCAGGATCAGTGGCAGAAATCTAATTTGAAAGTCAAGTGCTGGTTGGACCTGAGAATCCCTTAAAATATTGTTATTTATAATTAACATGTCATTTTTAAATTTTTATTTATTTTTAATTAACATTTTTTTCACAAACCTGAGACAAAGTGAGCTCTACGATTGGCCTATCTCACCATTAACTTGACAGAACTCCTAAGTCAAGACAGAGGGAATCAAAACTCAATGAGTTGGAGGCACAAAGCTGGGAGTCTTGGGAGATAGAACAGCTAGAATTGAAGGGCTGGAAAAGAGAGAAAGGAGATGCTCGAGGTGGAGCTTGTTCCCCTCAAGTTTCAGCAGAGCACCGATCACAACACAGCAGAGCACCAATCAGAACACAGCAGAGTACCAATCAGAACACAGCAGAGTAACCAATCAGAACACAGCAGAGTAACCAATCAGAACACAGCAGAGTAACCAATGAGGGAGGAAGACTGAACCTTCAGAAAGCCCAGGGCACCCTTCTCCGCTAGTCTGCTGGGAACTTAAGGATCATGGAACATTTGATTGAGTCCTAAGGAAGGTCTTGCCTCAGTGATAAGAAATATTTTGCATTACTTTGAGTACTACTCAAAAATCTACCTACCGATTCATAAAAATGATAGTCAAACTGCTTTCACAGAACTCCATTCTAAAAGAAAAGTTCTGTAAGAATACAAAAATATCTAGTATCCTATCTGACAAATTTAAATTTTTTCTATGATACCCAAGCATAAAAATTTAAAGACAGGAAAGCATAGTTAATAATAAGAATAATTAAAAAACCCTTTAATCTCAGTACTCAGAAGGCAGGTGGATCTCTGAGTTCAAGGCCAAGCTGGTCTACAGAGTGAATTTCAGGACAGCCAGGGCTACACAGAGAAACCATCTTAAGAAACTTAAAAAAGAAAAAAAAAGAATTTTTAGTGGTACATGTCTTTAATCCTGACATTGGGAGGAGTTGGGAAGAGGGGGAGAAACAGGTGGATCTCTGTAAGTTCAGGGCCAGCCTTGTCTACAGAGCAAGATTCCCCCAGACAGCCAAGGATACACAAAGAACTCCTGTCTCAAGAAAACAAAACAAAAATTAAAACTAACTCAGAACAAGCAAAGGTATGACAAGTATTAGATAACCCATCCATTCAAAGAAAGATAGAGTTAAGAGAGTTAAAAAGGACTGCCTGGTCTGGCCTCAATGGGAGAAGATGCATCTAGTCTCAAGAGACTTGAGGCCCCAGGGAGTAAGGATGTCTGGGGTGGGGGGGACATCCTCTTAGAGACAGGGTGAGGAAGAATGGGATGAGGAACTGTGGGATGGTGGATGGAAGTGGGGCAGTGACTGAACTGTAAGTATAAAAAAGTAAAAGGAATAAAAGAATTATTCAGGCTAAAAATACATTAAGATAGGATTAAAAGAGACTAAGAGCCTAATGAAAAATAACTAATTACATCAAAACTACTACCATAGAAACTAAATCAAAATATGGAAGGAGGCATAAAAGTGTCTAGCGAGAGGACTCAGTGCTTAGAGACAGGTAGTCAAGCTGAAGACCAGAGAGCTCCAGGAATTTGTCATCTGACTTCCACATCTACCCTATGGCAATCTGGGCATGGACATACACACAGACATACACACAAAAACAAACAAACAAAGCCATATATAAACAAACAGATAAATAGAGTGTTAAGGATTTAAGGTATCATTGGCATATGAGGCAATTTTGAGCAGACTAATATACATATGATAAGACCACTGGAAAGAAAAATATTTGAAGTACTATGCAAAATAATCCACTCTTATAAAAAGTATGAAACAAGAAATGGACTCAAAGATACCTGGTTAATCAAAGGATAACCAAAAAAGAAAAGAACAAAGAACATAGGACAATGAGAACTATAGCAAAGGAGGGACTCAAATCTAACTATACTGACAGCAACACTAAATGTAAATAGCATAAATAATTAAAAAGTAAATCACGGCCAGATATGGTGGCACACACCTTCCATCCCGTATTGGGAAGGCAAGGGCAAGGCCAGCCTTGTCTATATAGTATGTTCGAGGACAGCCAGGGCTTTTTAGAAAAACCTTCTTAAAAAAAAAAATTAAGTCACATTAGTTAAAAGACCAAGATATAATTACATGATACCTATATAAAAATGTACCTTAAATACAAAGCCCCAAGTAGACAAAAGGCAAAAAGATGAGAAGTTATATGACTAAAATAGTAATTAAAGATGCTGAGTATTAAAAATAGAGTATATTTTAGGAAAAAAAGAGAATACCAGCAGGCATAAAGACTGTCATTTATAACAACAAGTGAGCTAAATAAAGCTAAATAATAATAATGATAGTCCAAATGTTTATGTAACTAACAAAGAGTTTTAAAAAATGAAAAAAGTCTTACAAAAAAAGGGAAGTATATCAACTGAATTATTATGGTGTCAGGTTTTAATAATCTTTACTTAATACAGACAAGAAGGCAGAAAATGATCAACTGTACATTGAGTAGCACTGAACAAACTGGCCTGAGGTTATAAAGTCCTCCACCCAACAGCAGACTATGCACTTCTTACACATACACATCTACACAGATGTATGTGTGCACACTGGCAACGTAAGACATTTAATAATTAGCTTGATTTAGCGATTTCATAATATACAAATATATTGAAACATATGTGCCACAAATATACACAAGTATTTTTGAAGAAGAAAATTGTAAAAATTTGAAAAGATTACAATCATTCAAGTAATTATTATTTCACTATCAATGAGAACCCAGACAGATTCTTGGAAAATTTTGGAAATATTGGCAAAATTAAATACTTCCTCACTCCATTAACTGCTCACACCACATTAACATAAAAGCAGGGCAATGGGAATTGTGGGCGCTGCCGCTAAGCATATTTGGGAAGAAACGTCAGCACTAACTATGAGGGTATCCGGAAAACAGCCGTATCTCATTAACTAAACTCAGGTTCCCCTTAAGAAACTAAGTGTTAAGAGTGAACTTAAAACTAGGAATAACTAGATGTTAGTAAATATAAACCAAACACTTAGAAAGCAGAAAAATCGTAGAATTCAACTGAGATCTTAGAGAAGACCTAAAAATTGTTTTGCACTAGGCTATCTGCATTTAAAAAAAAAATCAAGATGAATAACAGAAATGAAAAAGAGAATTTTAAGAATTCTATAACTTTTTGCCTGGTAAATTTGATAGAAAGTGTATGAAGAAAAATTATTATAATAAAGAGGCAAAAAACAAGCAAGAAAACATAACTTGAAATACATTTTAAAAATTAAAATACATAGTTTAAAAAATCTATGTATTTGAGCCCTACAGCTTTCAGCTAACGACTCAAACAACCCAACAGAGTCAATCATATTTATCTATACAAACTCTATAGAAAAGTTAAAGAATCATCTTTCACTAACCCTCTGAGGCCATTACCCTGTCAGAAAGCCATTACCAGAAATGAAGCTACACACTAAAATCCCTATGACCACTACATATTTTAAACAAATTTTACAAGTTATATGTAATAACCTATAAAACGCATAAGCCATCATAATAAAGTATGCTCTATATGCCAAGTGGTTTTCAAACAAAACTGCCAAGATTGTTTATCTCATGAGGAAAATAGAGAAAAATTATAAATTCGTTTCAACGAATATAGGAAGAAAATCTAACTAAATTCAACAACTATTAATAAATTAAAATCTCAACAGATTAGTAATATTAGGCTATCTTCTTAATGAAGTAAAGAGCATACTGGAAAAAAATCTAAACAGGGAAAATATGTATAAATTGTTGTCTATAAATTCAACAGTATAATACATAGCAACAAAAGTAACAAACTCTTGTTCCAAAGCAATAAAACTGACAAGTCTGGTAGTAGAGTCCAAACAGAAGAATATAGGTCCTGTACAGTGAAATAACTCAAGCAAATCTCAAGAAATGCAAAAGAAACCATAAAGTTTATGAATTTAAATGTAGATGATATGACAGCAAAGAAAAAATTGAAAATGAATAAATTAAAAGGTAAGAAGTCACCAGAAAATTTCCAAAAGCACTTTGAGAGTTGTTGCTGTTTCTAATTTTGAAATATTGCACATCATGATAGCTACCTTGCAGAGAAGAGTGAAGTTTAAACAGAGAATTCATTTGTTTTATGTTCAACCTGTGTTTCAGCTGGATTTCTTTTTAAGTGCACCTTTATCCTGACTATAATTGACTAGGTGAGACATACTCTAAAATCTTAAAGACACTCAAGTTTCAGGTCTTCATTCATTTCAGATTCATTTTCCAGACGAGGGATGCTCAACCCTTTGAGCATCTGTTTCTGCAGTGCCACCCAAGTTCTAGTCCTCTTCTATGTGTATGCAAGGATGCTCAGCTTATAGACATTTCTGCTTTGCATGCTTTTATACATGTATAATGTATGCTATGCATACACTGTAATTATCTAAATACCTCTATATACTATTTTTATATTGATAATATAAACCATGCTAAAGTGATACTATAACTTTACTAAACGACAGAGAAACAAGAAAGGGGCCCCATAGGTCTAAAGACCTAGAAAGGAAGGGCGCAGAGCATCAGAGCTTACTGTCCATAATGACGACAGTGGGCAGTATTTACTACTGTCTAAAACACAGGCTTGCCATTTAAATAAGTTAAACATCATCTCATTCCAGGAAATTCAGCAGTGATCTTGGCCCAAGATAATTATGTGAGCACAAGTGGTCCCCTAACATTCTTGGGGGGGGGGGTGTTATTAGTATTCCATTTGTTAGTATTAAAAGGCTAGAAAAACATACATAAAAGGGTAATAGTATGTTAATTCATAGAAATTTTTAGGGTACGCCGGGCGGTGGTGGCGCACGCCTTTAATCCCAGCACTTGGGAGGCAGAGGCAGGCAGATTTCTGAGTTCGAGGCCAGCCTGGTCTACCGAGTGAGTTCCAGGACAGCCAAGGCTATACAGAGAAACCCTGTCTCGAGGGGAAAAAAAAAAAAGAAATTTTTAGGGTTGATTTCAAAAGGAGGAGAAATTCAGCCTTTCCCCTCCTACTCACTAATGAAACACAAAGCTAAAAATAAAAGTTATGGTATATTATTATTTAAATACAAAGAACAGTTTAATAGGCATTTTGACTTGTGAATAGCAACATAGACACCACTAGCAAACAGCAAAACACAAGTCACAGCACACATCTTAGAATTCAAACATTCCCAAGTAGAGTTAATAATACGTATGACTTTTAAACTTAAGACATACACAGTTAACTAGGGTTGTCAAATGAAGGTGGCCCTAATACATACAAATTAGACCAAAGACCATCTAATAAAATTAGCTGAAATATGCTCAGTTATCAATTTCCAGATAAATCTGATTTATTTTTAACTGACATCTTAATTATCCATATTTACATCTGGAATATAACAACTTTTCTCTCTTTTAACAATCTGAGACAAACAAAATATTATGATTATACATTAGCAATGCCTTCTCCATTTCTACTGCTGAAATGCCACGTCAATTACTTATAAGATTTAATTTTACCTTGTTTAATCTGTCCTTGCACAATGTTACTGGAGGATGGAGGGGAATCCCTTGCCTTAGAAAGGTCTGGGGTGCCTGGTCTAGGCGGCCTTTAAAAGAAGAAAGAAACACTGAACATTTCCCTACTTCCAGAGAGGTTCAAAGTGTTATTCCCTAGATGAAAAATAAACACATGCAGAACATTTTCAACTTACTATTCCGAAAAAATGATCGTTTTCTAAGTTTCATACTTATTTATGTTATGCATTTCAAATTCCAGTAAAATAATTACATGATTATGAGGTAGAAAACACAAATTTTTGTAACTAAAATTTATACTTTCTGTTAGTCTTAACACATACTTTTGAACACTCCAGTGAACTACAGTTGACAAGTCAAAATCATCCTTAGCCTTCTCTTCTTACTCTTAACATCCTGGGAGCTCCGCCTACCCACTGTCACTAGCACACAGGACTTCATGGAAGAATATATGAATCCGAAAAGTGTTCATATACATGACATATGTATACATATATAAAGCATAAAGAAATCTTGGGATCCACAGATAAACTCCCTCATTTGGATTCTAGCTCAGCAATCCCATATATCAAAGTATTTACAGGAATAAGGATACAGAATTGTAAAAGTAACTAAAACAGAGCAAGACATGAAATAAATGCTAAGTAGGTGTCTCTTAGGTTTTAAAAAAATAACCTCACATAGTCAACTTTTAATGAAGTGCAGTAATAAGCTGTCTTCATAACTTTGGAAAAATGGAAAATAGCACTCAGGCTAAGTATTGTAAAAACATCAAAATAGTGTTTTAAAAGTATTGTTTTTAAAGTTATTGTTCTTCCCTCTTGCAGATATGAACTGTACTCATTAGCACGCCCCAGTGCTGGTAACTGGACACATCGTTACTGCACACAGACTACAATGAGAAACACTGTGAACAGACGCACATTTTAAACTGATTGTCAGTTCAAACTTCCAGAAGCTATAAATTTAAGGTTCTATTTATACAGCTAGAAGACACGGCTCAGCAGTTAAAAGCACATACTGCTCTTGCAGAGTGGTTCTCAACACCCACCTTGGGCAGCTCATAACCAACCACATTTAACTCCAACTCCAGGGGACAATACCCTTTTTCTGGGAGCCTCAGGCATCTGCATTCACACATGCACAGACCCAAATATAAGCACACAATTAAAAAATAAGAATTGTCATTCTTGGTCACACATGCCTTTAACACCAATAGTCAGGAGATAGAGTTAGGCCAGGCTGTGAGTTCAAGGCCAGTCTTGTCTATATTGATTTCCAGACCAATCAGGGTTATCACAGAAAATTAAAATTATATTAAATAAAAACATGTTTTAAAGATTTTATTTATTTAAGAGTTATCCTCTATGACCAACTCCTACATTTAAAATAGCTACTAAATGTATATATATATGTGTTATAACTTTATTGTATTTTAAACTTGGCATTTTAGAAATGTCAAGTTTAATTTGCTGTAATTTTATTGTATTTTAAACTTGGCATTTTAGAAATGTCTGTTTTACAGTTTAAATGGGAAATCACTAATGTGACTAAAGTAGAGCATGTGTGCAGAGCCAAACAACAAATACAGAGGATTTAGCACTTTGGGAAATAAAGAATAAGATTAAGCTTCATAGTCACACCTGGTGGGGCCCTTCTTCATGTGATCTCCAATGAACGTTGCATTGGTCATACTCATTAAAGTATTTGCCAGGGATATGATGGACAACAGATGCTGAGTGGTGACGGCTCGTGACACTGTGTAGGTCCCCTTGCCTACGCCCTCCATGGCTGGCAGCTTCCTTCCTACTTCTGCTTTCGCAGGAGGCAGCAGTTTTCCAGCAGCCTGATTATAACCAGGAAGCATCAACGACATATGACCTCCTCTCGATAAGAGACCAAAGGACACGGTGCAGTGTGGTTTCAGCATTCCGAGGCGATCGAGACAAACTTCATCCAGAACTTCATTCAAGCCCCAGGCGTGGAGACAGGACATGAATAATTTTGCGGTATCCATAGTAAGGTTGTATTCTAGTAGGGTCAGTGGCTTGGACTTGCTGGCCCGGTACTCAGGGTCACTTTCTTCCCTCCTCTGCCTCATCACCTCCTCCTCGTCCTCCTCCTCATCCAGGAGGTGCTCCTTTATGTTCTCTTTGATAGTTTCTTTCACTTGCTGGAAAAGAACTGCTGCTCGTTTCCCAGTTAGGAACGAGCCCCCTTTGTCTGAACTGCCAGATGCTTTCTGCAGATTCTCTGGGGAAATAAGTGCAGTATTCGGCCTAGAGGCTTCTTCAGTCAGGAGTTGAATAATCAAAGCTTCCACATCAAAGAACAGCACATGGATATCCGGGTCTGTTAGGTTTGTCTTTATTGCTTGAACCATCAGGGAGTTATGAGAATATTTAGGTAAATTCCCCTGTAACAAATATTTTTAAAAAATAGTTACAATTCAAAGTGTTTAATTTCAGCCTTCATTAATGAGCAATGAATAGCTGGATTAAAATGCTTATGAAGCTGTCTTTGTAGGAGTTCTGAATCATTAACATATCTTTGCCAACCAGGAACATGTAAAAGATATGAGCATGTGCAATTAGAACTTTACACTGACAAAATCATTAGAATAACAATTAATTAAAACCAAGTATACATTAATAAAAGCTTATTGCTGAAGTGGGAGTTTCCATACTCATTAAAATTGGCGACATCAGTGGACTCTGAAACTGAAGTGTGGGTGCACAGCAGAAAGCTGCAAGTCTGTCTGCAGCAGGTCCGTCTGCAGCAGGTCCGTCTGCAGCACCACACATCGGAATCCTTTTGTCCCTTACAAACTCTCTCTATAAAGACACAATCAGGTTCTTTGGTTTTAGATCACACAAGTACAGCAATCCTGACTGTGTTCCCTCTATTTCTTTCCTTTACTTACTGTATGTTTCAGCCAAGTCTAATGAGAGCAGAGAGCACCTGGGGCCAGCTCTGAGGCCAGGTCCTTCACTTTTTTCTGAATGGCTTGTGGAGATAAGAGTGTATACTGTACACTTCACTTATGAGGTGTGTGTGCATGTTTATTCGTAAAACTCAGAGGATGGGAAGAAATGTTAGCCAGAATGTAAATAACAATGATTTTTCTGATGGGATCATAGAACATTTTGTTCAGATTCCAGCTTGTGTTTATTATGTGCAATTTAATACATATATTTTTCATAACTAGGAAATTAAAACTATATAATAAAACATAGATTCCTTGAGACCAAATTCAAGGCCCATTTATTAACTCTCCTTTCAGCTTCACCAGACTCCTGGACCGTATCTGTGAGCAGGGACACACAGCTCCTCCCATTTGTCCTTTGGCCTGAGTCTTCACTCATCCTCCGCGACATCCTTCTCTCCTACATGACCCTAATTCTCAATCGCAACATAGATGCACATCAAAGCAGTCCTGTGAATGCTTGCCTTAAATATATACATTTTCTTTGTTAACTATACCTCATTTATGTTGAGGAGAGGACTCTTAATTATCCCAGGCCAAGGTTAGCCCATAGAGGTTAGTTCCCCTAACATTTTACATCTACCATGAGCCAAATACTTGGATAT